>NC_136599.1:27862719-27950219 GCF_910589615.1 Taurulus bubalis
GTGGTGGCAGGTCTGTCTGTCTCATAATGAATTAAATAAAGTCCACCTGTGTCCAATAGGTCACAAGATAACAGAGCACCATTACATCATTAATATAAGCTGTAAAAAATATGGCACCACAACAAACCTGCCAAGAGGACCAGTCCTCCCAGCAGGCAGCAGGAGACCAGAGAGCTCCCAGCAGCTGGATGACTGGTGTGATTCTGGTTTGGGTTAGCCACCAAAACTAAGTGATCGGTTTAGGAGAAAAGATCATAGAGTGGGTTAAAATAGCTACTTGTATTTATCCAATAAGTTATAGAAGAGGAAGAAGAAGAGGAAGAAGAATGATCCTTTATTAATCCCCTTAGGGAAATAATTATCTGCATTAACCATCCTTAGTAATTAAGGAGCAGTGTGCTGCTGTGAGGCAACCGAGGGTTCAGTGTCTTGCTCAAGGACACTTCAACAAGCGAACTGTGGGGACACCAGGGATCCAACCGACTACCTTGGGTTACGGGACGACTACTCTTCCCACGAGGGGGCCACACAACACACAGCTGGCTGTAGAGACCGTCATAAACTGCAGTAAAAATCAATATCCCCACTGCGCTGTCTACATGTTTAAAGAATGCTCCTCCTCGGCTGTTCACGCATGTCTTAATCAGAAAACGATACTTTTAGAACGAGGCCTAATACTGAATACCCAAACAGAATGTGCCGTTTACAGGACCTGTATCGAATTCTGAGTATTATCATATTCAAACATACCTGCAAACTTGTCACCTTTCGTTGAAAATCACCGTTTTGAAATGAAAATATGTCATCCACTTGAATCGTGTAGATCCGAAGAGTTTTTGGGAGGGGGGGTTCAACTGGCCGGCGTTTCTGAGATCAAAGTGAGACACGGAAAAAAAATGAAGTTGTGCTCTTAGCAAATAGAAGATCTTTGGCGTGTCGAGTCTTGGCCAATCAGCGTTAAGATGTCTATAGCGGCTTCATTTCTCTCCCACCAGTTTTTTAATAGCAAGCTAGTCGGCTTACCGGGCTACTGTTTATATTTAAGGGTTAAGATCTACGTGTAGAAAACAAGTGTATCCTCCAGTTAATTATAATCTATATAGTTATGCTTTTCAATGAAGATTACATTACATTAATCAGTAATACACTCTACATTGTTAATGTGGTAAATGACTATTCTAGGTGGAAACGTCTGGTTTTTAATAAAATAGATGTATAGAGGCCCATTTCCAGCAGCTATCACTCAGTGTTCTAATGGTACATTGTGTTTGTCATCGCATAGAAGACTAACGGAAGATTAGAAAACCTTGTGCAATTATGTTAGCACAACTTAAAACAGTTATGGTGGTGAGAAGCTATAAAACTGGCCTTCCTTTGAGCTAGTTGAGTATCTGGAGCATCACATGTGTGGGTTCCATTATACTCTCAGACTGGCCAGAAAGAGAACTTTCATGTGAAATTCTCCAGTCTGTTCTTGTTCTTAGAGATGAAGACTCTAATGCAGGAAATTGCGAAGAAACTGAACATTTGTTTGAGTGACCCCAAACTTTTTAACGGTTATATATATATATATTTGTACACCTGGGTATTGCCAAAAGAAGCTTCTCGACGAGTGACGCTTTTTAGCACTGACTCCCCGCTGGTGTCACCTTTTTCACCCCTCATGAGTTTGCATGTCTGTTCAAATGATAGTGGAATATCAGTATGACAATGTCCCGTTGTTCTGCGTAATCAACAGACCTCCACTGGAGTTAGCAAAAATTTAGACCCTATGAAAAACGCTGTCATCATCACCTGACCACCCAGCTGTTCATTGTTCACTGTAATTGGAGGCTGGTGGCCAATGAGGTCTCTTTTGTAGGAGAGTGGATTTTGAAAGTCACTAAATGGAAAGGTGATGGGTTATGGTTTCCTGCTTCAGTCCTCGAAGCAACACAATCTAGGAGTGTGGACAATGTGTGTACCTCTGATGAAGCCAGGTGCGGAACTGAAGCCCGTGTTTTGTGTGCGTAGGTGCTGTGCGTGGGCGTGACCAAAGCACACATCGACGCTGTGGTCTCTGACCTTCTTCAACTCTACGACATGGAGGCCAAGTGTATCTGAGGTGTGTGTGTGTGTGTGTGTGTGTGTGTGTGTGTGTGTGTGTGTGTGTGTGTGTGTGTGTGTGTGTGTGTGTGTGTGTGTGTGTGTGTGTGTGTGTGTGTGTGTGTGTGTGTGTGTGTGTGTGTGTGTGTGTGTGTGTGTGTGTGTGTGTGTGTGCTCTGTCTTTCCCCAGTCTGAGCTGTGGCAGAAAGTAGTACTGCTTCCTGCCACCGTGGGGAGACATTTCTTTCTGCTCCCTGATCACCGCGCTGCAGCAGCCTGACTTGCTCTGGAGTATATCATCAGCACCAGGTTTCTCAAATGCACCCCGGCACCAGAAATCTCTTCACACTCCTCACATAACATGTTTTCCCTCCCATTTCAACTGTATGGATTTTATTGGAAAGATATCGATATTTAATCAATAATTGCAACTAATCCGTGAAAATGCATGGGAATCACGAGTGGCGTTTGGTAATACTAGACCAGTCGATGTCAAACACTGGGTCGAGACCACAAGTGGGTCAAATATATGAGCAGAGTTTCTTTCATGTAACGTTAATATGTGCAGTACCCTATTGCGCCACATGAGGGAGCCTGAATGTTCCTCCTGCTAACTGTCATTCACTTCTACCATGGAATCTGATACAAAAGACTAAAGTACTGTTTGTTGAACTAATGAGAGTGAGTCTATAAATGAGACCAAATAAGTTAACAAAGTATGAAACGTGTGTATATGTTTTCAGTAACATGCATAAAGCATAGTTGTGATTATTAAATGTATGTCTCTTCTCAATGTCTGGTTTATATATTCAAGATAATATTTGGTAATGAGGTACGTTCATTCATACACAAATACGGGTCTTGGCATTGCATATTATGATACAAACATAGATTCACATGCGAATGCAATCATTTGCACAATGACCTCACCATACTGTAGGAGTCGTCATGGTGATTATAGTGGGATATCTGGTGCGTCTCGGTTTATGAACTCTTGTCTTGTCTGTTTTTGCAGTGCAGACATTTTCATGAATTTGTAAAAAAGACAGTTTGTAATTTCATACAGATGAAGAATATGTGGGCAACAATCTTGTGATTTTCTTTTTGTCAATAAATGCCATGAAAACTGAAACCAACAATGAGTTGACAATACAAGTTTATCCCTCACTAGTTTATGTTGGCTTGTGTCCGGCTGTCACAGATACTAATTCAATTATTCCCCTTGGATAAAGCCTTCATCTACATCAGCACCATCAAACAAGTGTTCTATTTGCTTCTTTTTGAGTAACATTTGGTGAACACTACAGGGACCAGCTGACCATGACCCTACGTTGCACCCCAATGTAAAGTATAACTTGAAACAACAGGTCTGCATAATTTTGAAAAATGCAAAAAAGTGGGAAAAGCAGGGTTCTTACGGTCATGGAAGACCTGGAAGAGTCATGGTATTTTTAAATGGTTATGTCTAGGCCTGGAAAAGTCCTTGAAAAAAAAATACAATCCAAAAAGTTTAGTAAAAGTCATGTAAATGTGTTATATTCATGTGTTCATGTAAATGTGTTATATTCATGTGTTCATGACGTTCATTTACGCTGAGTTTGAAATAATGAATATGCTTTTAAAAGAAAGATGCTCAAAATATAAGCAGGCATACATAGACATCTATATAAATGTTTATTCTTTTAATCAAACTATTCTCATTCATTTGTCATTTAAGGTTTACTGTATGCTTTGTATTCTCATTGTTAGTTTAAATACTTCACTTTTTCATGTTTACACTGAGATTTCACAAAATGTTTGGTCATGGAAAATTGGTTTAAAGTCATGGAAATCTATTGGTAAGAATGTGTATGAACCCTGCAAGGGGCTAAGAGGTGAAACCACAGCCACATGCGTATGACAGAGCCTTGATGCAGCGTCTACAAACAGGACCGCTACTGTAGCTCCGCTGCCGGGAGGAGAGAAGACGCCAGCTTTGGAGATGTTGGGACCCAGCGCTGATTTAACTCTGTGAAAGTGGAGTGTAATATTAGTGTACAGTGCCCTCCAGAATTATTGGCACCCTTAGTAAATATAAGCAAAACTGGCTGTGAAAAAAAACTTTGCTGTTTATCCTCTTGGTCTTTCACTCAAAATATTGACACAAATCATGTTTTTTGAAAGAAACATTTTCTTTTGAAAATAAATCAATATTTTTCCAAGGACACATGGATTAGTGGAGCCATTCTCCTCTTCTCATCTGTCACTCTTCTCTAACTCCACCTTTTTCCCTCCCTCATGTAGCTGCTGGGGAAAAATCTGTCTGTCGTTCTCTTCATTTGCTCCGTTCCGGTCATCCTCTCGCCACCTTTCTCTCTCTCTCCAGCTCGTTTGCCCGCCGCCGCTCACCCTCTATCTGACTCCTGGTCTTTCTTCCACTCCCTTTTCTCTCTTCTGTCCTCTTCACTGTCTCCCATATCTTTCCCCTCTCTCTGCTCCCCCCCTCTGTCTCCAAGGGATGGAGGGGAGCTTATCTTTGCATCACACTTCAACACTCTGAGCCCGCTCTGATCGCCTCTCCTCTCCGCCGTGCGCCTCTGATCTGCTTACACATCACTTCAGCCTTTACTCTGGGCTTGAGGGGAAGTCAGAAGGTCACACACAACCGGCTGTGTGTGTGTGTACGTCTCCGTGTGTTTATGTCAAAATGACAGTCTGGGATGATAATATTATATCAGGCCTGCAGTCTAGGAGCTGAGTGCCCTTGGACTGATACAAGCTCTTGAGCCCCCAGACCTATTAGACATCAACCAAGCGCTTCTAAACACTAAATGCCTAATGCATAAACAGTAGATATAAGAAAGCCCGTTTCTGTGTGTGTGTGTGTGTGTGTGTGTGTGTGTGTGTGTGTGTGTGTGTGTGTGTGTGTGTGTGCGCGCACGCTCCTAGTATTGTGGGATGGAATGGAGCAGAAAGAGATGAAATGATGGATGGGTCAGCAGATAAGCCAAGCCGTCAGTCAAAGTCTATCAAGACCTTTCAAGATGCACCCTTTCTCACCGGCAACATTAACACAAATAGCGCTTGTTATGCCGTGTTCACACCGGACGCGACGCGAATTTGCGGCGCGACCAGTTTACATGTAAAGTCAATCCACAGACGCGCTGCGGCGCGAATGTGCGGCGAGATAGACGCGTTGAGGCGGAGCGAACAGAATGTTTGACCTGGGGCGAACAAAGCGAAGGACGCGGCGCGAATTCGCGTGAGTTGAATTATCCCAACTCTGGCGGAGAAATCGCGTGACGCAAAGTTGCGGCAGCCAATCAGCGTTGAGAATCAGCGTTGAGAAGCTCCGCCCGTCACCACCGCCGCCTCCCCGGTTCTGAATGAAACTGCTGCTGCGCCGCCTGAACCAGCGCTGACAGCGGCTTCATTGAGACGCTGTTGTGGGACTACGGGTAATATTATGAACCCAGACACCATGGAGTTTGATGTTCCGACATATGTGGAGTTTACACAAAAAGTATAAAGCAGAACTGGTGGTTATTTCCATGGTGGATGGCATAATCGGTATCGTTTTACGGAGATACGCGAGACGCTGTTCCTGGAGGAGTCGGTGAAATTCACCGAGCTGTGTGCGGCTACGGATGATGTTATGAACCCAAACACGAGGGCGTTTCATGTTCCCACATGTTTGGGACTTCCACAACAAGTATAAAGCAGAACTAGTGGTTATTTATTCCATGGTCGATAGCGGAAATGAAAGCTTCGTCGCTTGTCTCTCACAGAGGCAAGCGACAGAGCTAAGCCACGCCCCTTTGGTCGCGCCGCAAATTCGCGTTTGGTGTGAACGCCCTCTTTCTACTCGCGCGAGTAAACTTCCGCGGTGGACGCGGCGCCGCAAATTCGCGTCGCGTCCGGTGTGAACACGCATTAGAGTCGAGCCCCTGAAAGCTTGGTTTCTAATCTCAAGTATTTTTCTATACCCGGAGATACATTTAAGAATAACTTACGTTATTTTTTATTGAGAGCTTATAGGGACAGTTAACCCCAAAATCAAGTGTATATATTTGAGTGTATATATTTTTCCTCTTATCGTGTTATTTCTCTAGCTTGTTTTGGTGCGAGCAGCAGAGTGTTGCACATATGGGTCGTACAGAGGTCTGCCTTCTCTCCACTATAATGGAACTAGATGACACTCTTCTGGTGCTCAAAGCACCCAAAACCACAGCAAAGTCTCTCAGGAAATCCTGACCTGGTTACTCCAGATAACCCACAGACCTTGTTGGAGCAGTTTCATGGAGGAACTAGTTTCTTTCCCCTAAACACCCGTTAACCAAATCCCTGTGCAGAAGGAAGCGAGCATCTTCTCATGGGCAAGAGGCTCAGAGCTAACTCACACTGCTTGCTCACCAAGCAGCACTCTACTAGCTAACGTTATAGCTGAGGAGGACTCCAAATGTTTGCATCTCACCCTGTCACAAGCACGAGCCTCAAGTCCACGAGTTGATACACGCTTCTTTCTGGGTCGTGGTTTGGTTTGGCACACATTGGGACAGACATTCATGGCCACAAGACATTGAATGCTTCTGGCAATGATTCCCTGTTTTTCTATAAGCACTGCACATGCACAACCAGTGACATCCCCATCAGCCTCAGCTGTCCTTTGTGTTCAGTTCTAATGAGCAAAATTGAACATGCTAACGTGCTAAACTAACATGTTGAACATGGTAAACAGCAGACCTGCCATACCACCATACCGTTAGCACGTTAGCATAAGCTTCTCCTCGCTCCCTTCTGGAAGAGAAGCTGCTGTCTGAGCGTTTTAGTTATCGACCCTGTAGACAGTGGCGGTTCTACATGTAATTACGCCCCGGGCGAGACCCCCTTCGAGCGCCGCCGCCGCCCGGGTAAAAAAAAGTCGGAAAAATATTTTATTTTGAAAAAAAAACGGATACATCCGTCTGTGCGTAGCCTCAAAACGTAACATCTTGACACATGTCAAGAGGTTCCTTACGTTACCCCAAAAGTGAAACTTAAAAGTCCGTTACAACTCTGTGTTCTGGATTGAAATCAAGGCAGAGTTACTGAGATCGCCAAAAAAGCTCTAAACCCTGCCTCCATTCCAACATCGTGTCTTTGTGAAGCGGGTTTTAATGAAGTGACAGAGTGACATAAAGGTTTAAGGTACGGAGTAGAGTCAGTAGACTGGACATAAACAACAGACGTCGGGGCTCGGTCTTTTTCTCCCGTCTCCCCGAGACGGACCGGCTCGTAGCAGAGAAACAAGCTCAGGCCTCACTAATGCAGCGTCATGGTGATGTGTATCTTTATGCACTTTATAATTGTATTTATGCCGGTCGTATTACGTCATATTTTTCGTCTACACCGTGAAGGCCGGTCCGTGAAAATATTGTCTGACACAAAACCGGTCCGACTCAAAAAAGGATCCCCCGCGCGCACGCCGCCGCACCCACACACACGGCCCGCAGCGACCGGCAGCCGGCACCCCCCATTTATACTTTTTGTGTAAACTCCACATATGTCGGAACATCAAACTCCATGGTGTCTGGGTTCATAATATTATCCGTAGTCCCACAACAGCGTCTCAATGAAGCCACTGTCAGCGCTGTTTCAGGCGGAGCAGCAGCAGATTCATTCAGAACCGGGGAGAGGCGGTGGTGACGGGCGGAGCTTCTCAACGCTGATTCTCAACGCTGATTGGCTGCCGCAACTTTGCGTCACGCGATTTCTCCGCCAGAGTTGGGATAATTCAACTCACGCGAATTCGCGCCGCGTCCTTCGCTTTGTTCGCCCCAGGTCAAACGTTCTGTTCGCTCCGCCTCCAACGCGTCTATCTCGCCGCACATTCGCGCCGCAGCGCGTCTGTGGATTGACTTTACATGTAAACTGGTCGCGCCGCAAATTCGCGTCGCGTCCGGTGTGAACACGGCATAAGCTACCAGTCAATGAAGAAAAGTCAAGTTGTGGGTGATACTAAGGTGTGTGTGTGTGTGTGTGTGTGTGTGCGTGCATGCGTGAAATCTGTTTCAGTTTGTGTTTGTCCGGTTTTAGATGCCAGTTAAGAGAATTTTAGGCATGCATAAGCACATCATGTGTGTGACTTGGACACTACTCAGGCACAAATCCCATTCTTAGAAGATTCCACTTCTTTCCAGATGAGGGTTTTGAAAGGAGAAAGAAGCCTTTCCTGTGTATATTTGTAGAACTGATGAAACACATTAGCACCCATCCACAAAGAAAGTGTGATTTTTTTTTTATACATGCCTCTGGGAGATAGTGTGGAACAGTTCAAGATAAGAGGAGAGAAAGATAAAATCAGCAACAAAGCTTTTCATCAAGATGTGTGTGTGTGTGTGTGTGTGTGTGTGTGTGTGTGTGTGTGTGTGTGTGTGTGTGTGTGTGTGTGCTGCATGGATCCGCAAGTCTGTGGTCCATCTCCCTGCAGTGTAGAGGATATCTATTGATACGTTCATCTGATTCATCTATAAATACATTGCTCTTTCTCATTGTTCGAAGAAAACATTATTTACTCTTAAACAAGTACTGTTTCACAGTTATATTGTTAATCATATACTGTGTGAAGGCGTGTGGCTTCTCATTTGACCTACTCTCCTGTTAAAACATATGTATGCTTTAACAGTGACCTTCTGATGGAGTCTTGAGACTGTGGATGCCTCCATGTCTCTGTGTGAAGAACGTGGTGTTCCTTGTTATCATATCACCATGCCGATGCAAGCCAATCTGAAGACGTCATGAGAGCTTCTGTGATTGTGTCATTAATGTATTTAAGAGGTAACTCTCTGCTCATTCATTGAGCAGTCCAGGATACGCAATTGACATATCATGTTGTAATTCTGACTCTGCTCCTCTTTGCAAAGATTAAATGTCCTGATCAATGATTTTACCACCAGGTGTTGAGTAAATTTTTCAATCACTCTCACTTCTCACACTGACTCACTGCAAACAAGCTTTAACAGTAGCCAGTTGGGGAAAGACATGCATGTGTATGGGGTGGTGTGTGTGTGTGTGTGCTGTATGAAGTGAATGTATATGGTTCTTTGTTCTTCAGCATCACAGTGTGCTAGCTTTCAGCCCGGCGGACCGCGCCTTGGGCCGCTGCTTAGTTTGGTCTTACGGAGGAAGAGGAGAGGAGGAAGGATCTGCTTCCACGGCTTCATTCTCCCAGGCCGGGATCCGTGGCCCTCCCACCGGGGACCCTAAACTCCAGTGCTTTTTGTGTGGGCTCCACAGCATCCCTAGGTATAGTAAACATGCACTTTTTGCACTTTGTTCACTTGTCAACCAAACATTATCAGAATCTGAATCAGAACCATATATTGCCATGTATGCTTTCACATACAAGGAATTTGTCCTGTCGGAAGGTGCATACATTTTAAATGTTGGATGTTTGAATTTCTACTGACTTACCAGAATAACATGAAGGCATGGTGGTAAGTGAAGTAAGTACATTTACTCATGCACCGCACTGTTTCTTTACACTTCTACTTCACCACAGGGAAATCACTTGACTTCCTTTTTCATTTAGTTACTTTTGTAAAAAAAATAAAAAATAATCCATCCATCCATCCATTATCAGCCGCTTATCCGGGGTCGGGTCGCGGTGGCAGCAGGTTCAGCAGGCCGACCCAGGCTTCCCTCTCACCCGCAACACTTTCCAGCTCATTCTGGGGGATCCCGAGGCGTTCCAAGGCCAGCCGGGAGATATAATCCCTCCAGCGTGTCCTCGGTCTTCCCCGGGGTCTCCTACCAGTTGGACGTGCCTGGAAAACCTCTAATGGGAGGCGTCCAGGAGGCATCCTGACTAGATGCCCGAACCACCTCAGCTGACTCCTTTCGACACGAAGGAGCAGCGACTCGACTCCAAGCTCCCCCCTGATGTCCGAGCTCCTTACCCTATCTCTAAGGGTGAGCCCGGCCACCCTGCGGAGGAAGCTCATTTCGGCCGCTTGTATTCGAGATCTCGTTCTTTCGGTCACGACCCAGAGTTCGTGACCATAGGTGAGGGTTGGAACATAGACCGACCAGTAAATGGAGAGCTTCGCCTTCCGGCTCAGCTCCCTCTTCACCAGGACGGACCGGTACAGCGCCTGTTTTATTGCTGCAGCCGCACCGATCCGTCTGTCGATCTCCCGCTCCACCTTACCCTCACTCGTGAACAAGACCCCGAGATACTTGAACTCCTTCGCTTGGGGTAGGTAGTTTGTCCCCACCTGGAGGGAGCAATCCACCGGTTTCCGGCAGAGCACCATGGCCTCAGATTTGGAGGCGCTAACTCTCATCCCTGCCGCTTCACACTCGGCTGCAAAACGCCCCAGTGAATGCTGGAGGTCACAATCCGAGGAGGCAAACAGGACCACATCATCCGCGAACAGCAGAGAGGCGATCCCGAGACTCCCGAACCGGATCCTCTCCGCCCCCTGGCTGCGCCTAGATATCCTGTCCATGAAAGTCACGAACAGGACCGGTGATAAAGGGCAGCCCTGGCGGAGGCCAACACCCACCGGGAACGTGTCTGACTTACTACCGAGGATACGAACACAGCTCCTACTGCAGGCGTACAAAGACCGGATAGCCCGTGCCAACGGGTCCGGCACCCCATACTCCCGCAGCACCCCCCACAAAAACCCCCGAGGGACCCGGTCGAAAGCCTTCTCCAAGTCCACAAAGCACATGTAGACTGGTTGGGCAAACTCCCAGGACCCCTCCAGTAGTCTTGCAAGGGTAAAGAGCTGGTCCACTGTTCCACGACCGGGACGGAATCCGCACTGCTCGTCTTGAATCTGAGGTTCGACAAGCGGTCGGAGCCTCCCTTCCAGCACCCTGGCATAAGCTTTTCCCGGGAGGCTGAGCAGTGTGATGCCACGATAGTTTGAGCACACTCTCCGGTCCCCCTTCTTGTAGATGGGAACCACCACCCCGGTCTGCCAGTCCATGGGCACTGTTCCCGACCCCCATGCGACACTGAAAAGGCGTGTCAACCAAGACAGCCCAACAATGTCCAGCGCTTTCAGCATCTCAGGGCGGATCTCATCCACCCCTGGCGCCTTGCCACCAAGGAGCTTTTTGACTACCTTAGCGACCTCTGCCAGGGATATGGGAGAAACCACCCCAAAGTCTTCCGGCGCTGCCCCCTCTCCGGGGGACATGTTAGCCGGGTTTAGGAGTTCCTCAAAGTGCTCTTTCCACCGCCCGACGATGTCCCCAGTCCGGGTCAGCAGTTCCCCCCCCCTGCTGAGAACAGCCTGGGGTAGGCCCTGCTTTCCCTTCCTGAGCCGTCGGATGGTTTGCCAGAACTTCCTTGAGGCCAACCGAAAGTCCTTCTCCATGGCCTCCCCGAACTCCTCCCATGCCCGAGTTTTAGCATCCGCGACCATCGCAGCTGCAGCCCTTCTGGCCTGCCGGTACCCGTCAGCTGCTTCAGGAGACCCCTGGGCCAGCCAGGCCCGAAAGGCCTCCTTCTTCAGTTTGACGGCTTCCCTCACCCCCGGTGTCCACCACCGGGTTCTCGGGTTGCCGCCACGACAGGCACCGATGACCTTCTGGCCACAGCTCCGAGCAGCCGCGTCCACAATAGAGGCTTTGAACATGGTCCACTCGGGTTCCATGTCCCCAGCCTCCCTCGGGATTTGTGAGAAGTTCTTCCGGAGGTGGGAGTTGAAGACCTCCCGGACAGGGTCCTCCGCCAGACGTTCCCAGTTCACCCTCACTACACGTTTGGGCTTGCCAGGTCTTTCTAGCCGACTCCCCCGCCATCTGATCCAACTCACCACCAGGTGGTGATCAGTTGACAGCTCTGCTCCTCTCTTCACCCGAGTGTCCAAGACATACGGCCGCAGATCAGATGATACGACTACAAAGTCGATCATTGATCTCCAGCCTAAGGTGTTCTGGTACCAGGTACACTTATGAGCCACCTTATGCTCGAACATGGTGTTCGTTATGGACAAACTGTGGCTAGCACAGAAGTCCAACAACAAAACACCATTCGGGTTCAGATCGGGCAAGCCGTTCCTCCCAATCACGCCCCGCCAGGTTTCTCTGTCATTGCCCACGTGAGCGTTGAAGTCTCCCAGGAGAACTATGGAGTCGGCAGGCGGCGCCCTTTCCAGGACCCCTCCCACCGACTCCAAGAAGGCCGGATACTCCGAACTGCTGTTCGGTGCATAAGCACAAACAACAGTCAGAGCTTTACTCCCTGCAACCCGTAGGCGCAGGGAGGCGACCTTCTCGTTCTCCGGGGAAAACTCCAACATAGCGGCGCTCAGCCGGGGGCTCGTGAGTATCCCCACTCCCGCCCGGCGCCTCTCACCCTGGGCAACTCCAGAAAAGGACAAAGTCCAACCCTTCTCCAGGAGCTTGGTTCCAGAGCCCATGCTGTGCGTGGAGGTGAGCCCAACTAAATCTAGCTGGTACCGCTGCACCTCCTGCACCAGCTCCGGCTCTTTCCCCGCTAGCGAGGTGACGTTCCACGTCCCTAGAGCTAGTCTATGCTGCCGGCGATCGGCTCGCCCAGGTCTCCTGCCTGGCCCGCCGCCCGGTCTGCATAGCACCCGACCCCGATAATTCTCCCCGCGATAAAAAATAATATATAGATATTATGGTTCTGGCTCCCAACCTTTTTAGGTTAAAAAAGCAGTGGTTACCTTCAGATGTCTATGAGCTGTTAGCAGGTCCACCAAAGAGATAATTCCCCTCTTAATTTATTAGATTGTTTCATTTGAACAACTGGTCCAGGTCCAGGTCAAGATAAGAAAGATCCAATATTTCACACACACAAAAAAGATGACTGATTAATGTGAGAGCTTTCCCCCTGCACCAGTCATCTGTAGACCCCTCAGATGTAACCTGTGGCCCTTTGGAGGGGGCTCTTCCCCCATGACAGTGTTGTGGATGGGTAGCACCCCACCATTCGGCCCCCCCTACGGTAAAGCACCGTGAGCTGCTAGCTGGCCGTCGCCATGTTGAGAGCCGTGTGGAGACAATAGATATGCTCTGAAGTCCATGTTAAGCATCTGTAGTGGCAAAGGATGTCCATAAGGCTGGCTAGGGTGGGGCAGTGCAATATAGCTGAATAACAGGCACAATCAGAAGGTTAAAGGAAGGTGAAGGTTTATTTTCCATACCACAGGCAACTCAGGTAAGTCCTTTAAATCAAAAATCAAAAAGTCCGACAATAAACATAAAGCGTCCTGGAGGAGAAAGTGGTTCTTGAAACAAACTCAAAGTCCAGGTTAGGAGGTCCTCCTCTTGTCTGTTCTCCTGCTTGTCCAGCTCCTCTCCCCCATGTGATCTCCCCTCTGCCCTTTATCAAGCTTCCCAGCACTGCCTCAATTAGGTGCCCTAAGCACTGGGTGAGTGATGAGCAGAGGTGTCAAAAGTATTCACATTCATTACTCAAGTAGAAGTATAGATACTAGGGTTTAAAAATACTTCTGTAAAAGTTGAAGTATCAACTCAAGCTTTTTACTTAAGTAAAAGTGTAAAAGTACTGGTTTCAAAACTACTTAAAAGTATAAAAGTAAAAGTAATGTAAGGGGAATTTGTTTTCCATTAAGGACAAACTCTTAAGCCTCTCAGGGGCCTATAGTGCACTACCCCACCTCCCCCAAAACAATCACTTTTATAAAGGCCATAATGACTATAATGTTTTAAAATGTTATGTTGAAAAATGTGGGATGCACTAGGCTACCCGTTTCAGCTGCATATATGCCCATTGAAAATGATCACATTTTATTACAATTATTAAATTATTATACAGTTATTAAACTTAAGTGAAAGCTGGCACACAGCTGGGAAAGACTTCAGTACATCTAATGTGTCTCCTCCTGGGCACCCCGGGTACGCATCCAACTGCTGGGTCGTTTCAAGAGGGCCGGTCTTCTTCAAGGAGGAAAAGAAGTCCTCTTCCTCAGATGATTGGGACCCCTCAATGACGTAAATTCTCAGCCTGACAGTCCAAGTGGCTTCTAATATAGTCTATAAGGCCTGTGGAATAAAAAAGCCATAATCAGGATAATTTAGACCATATGACTGTATTGTAATTGTGTATTGGATTGTGTGTGTGTGTGTGTGTATGTGTGTGTGTGTGTGTGTGTGTGTGTGTGTGTCATTAAATGTAATTTCACTGTCTCCATAGAAATTACACATACTGAGGGGAAGTTGAAAAGTGAGACACTTTTTTACAGTTATTTTTGTCACTTGTCCAGCAGGTCTTACATTTGGGAACTAGAATGGCTGCGGCTATTAGCTCTGGATCTGCAAGCATCTCTCCGAAGCGTTTTTGAAGGCCTGAAAGAAGTGCCGTAATCAAAGGCTCACAGAACTTGGAGGCGACGTGACGGTGCTGGAGCTTCGTCCTTAGCAGAGTTATGGTTGGGACCAACCATCCCATCTGCACACTGGTTTCTCCCTGAAGGACGTCAAGTGTCTTGGCAATTGGGCTCATTGTCTGGAGTAAACCTGTACAAAGAAGAAAAGAAAAACACAACATGGAACATTTAGCCTACTTGATGTAGCACCTTTAACCGGATAATTAAAAAGGAAACATATTGTCATCTGAGACTTTCAGAAATGTAGTTGTGTTGCTACAAATCACATTGATAGTAAATTTGGGGACTGCATATTGGCATAGTGCAGGGGTCAGCAACCTTTCGTATCCAAAGAGCCATTTTGACCTTTTTCCACCAAAAAAATTTGTCTGGAGCCGCAAAAATTATTTGATATCAGCTTCTGAAGTTTTATATATAGTCATATTATATATACAAAAAACTATAGTTTGTTGTATTTAAGAAATTATAGAACAAGAATATTTGTTTTTACATTGTATTGCTATTTTACCTGTTTATAACTATCAAACAAAAAATAGTCATGTGTCGGCTACATTAAGGTTAATTAAAAACACAACTATGCAGACCTTCAGGTCTATCTATATGTGTGACTCGTGGTAGAGTGTTAGTCCTGTAACTGCAGGTAGCAGGTTATACCTGTCCTCCTCAGTGAGTTTTACATTTTAAACGCATATCTTTTGCTACGTTTACACTGAGCGTCCTCCTCACTAGAGCACCGCAAACGGAGGACGGATCCGTTTTTACTAACGGACGCCTCACTGTCTCATGAGCTGACACGGAACCAGCAGCAGGAGTGGAGTTTGGAGACGTGATCCACTTCCTGAAAGTAGATCTACTTTACTCAGTTTGCTGCAGCAGTTGAGGAATCGCTCTTCTGCACTCATCTGCGCGCGAGGCGGGCTCTGACTCACGAGTAGCAGCTGCAGGGCGGAGGCTTGACGTGACAGGATGTGACGCACATTTTATTGCAAGAAATATTTAAACATTTATTTTTATTTTCAGTGACACAATATCACCTAAAACTCCAAGATAAGAGCACTTCCCTTTAAAAGTTTTTCCACTGAGCAAAAAAAAAAAAAAAAAGTTGTCTTTCTTTTTTTTGTCAAAGCCTCAGGGAGCCGCAACAGACGGGCTAAAGAGCCGCATGCGGCTCCGGAGCCGCAGGTTGCCGACCCCTGGCATAGTGCATACATGTGTTCTACAGTTCTGTAAATGTAACTTAATCTATTGTTAATCACTTCATTAACTGAAAGGCAGAAAATCAAGCACTTACTTAGGTATATCTAGTTCACTAGAGACAGCTGCAAGGGCTCCCTCGCCTTGTTCTCTTGTTATTCTCACTATTCTTTCTACGGCTGAGAAGAATGAATTCCACCTTGTAGCAACAGGCCTTACGAGTTGGAGTTTGCAGTGGTCTTCAATTACTTTAGATGCAGTGGTTGATCTTGAACTTTTGTACCACAGGCTAGAGCATTTGGCAAATGTGGACCTTGCCACACGCTTGTAGAATGGGTTGACCTCTGCTTTTGAAGCATCAACTGTGGACACTAAATTGAGGAGGTGGCAGGCGCAACGATGGTGCTTGGGTAGCTGGTATTCCAAGTAGTCATCTTCGTCCAACAGGGGTCCGGCATCAACAAATTCAACACCCTCAACGCTTTCCTCATCTTCATCATAATCATCATTTTGGCCACCACCATCCTCTTCTCCATCACCCTCTCCTACAGGTTCAGGATTATTGTTCTCGTCAGTCTGCCCATAAACTCTGAAGGCTTTCAGGAAGTTTGATCCATTGTCAGTTGTAGTGCGAACGATCTTCTCTCTGATATTGAATTCTGATATCAGAGGCTGATGAAGTAAGTTGTGTGTACGTCTCTAGACGAGTGGGGTGTTTCTTCTGTGGAGAAAATTAATGTACAGGTACAGATTGAGATTCATATTATTTCTCTCAAACCACAAGCTCAGATTATCTAGGACTTCCGCTGTATTAAATGTCCTGCTTGAAGTTCATGAAAGAAGGTCAGACTACAAATTAGGGAGCAGCTTCACTGGTCTATGCAATTATGTTGAGTTTTAGGACCACAAGCAGCTGCTGGCATGACCAAAAAGTAGCATTATTGATGAGATAGTCCGACTTTAATTCATTTTAAACTGCATTTGGCTAATAGTTGGGCCCATTACCTCTTTACAAGGACCCATGGGGCCTGCCCTACACAGGTGCGCGCACTCTCAAACACAGACAGGATCATGCCTATCCTTAGTACATGCTTTATCAACAAACTGTAGACTACAACCAAAGTCGAATTTCAAATGTCACACAGAGCCCAACAAACAAACTTGCAACGTTGAATCACAGCCTTTTACTATCAAGAAAACCATGGCATGTCTTGGCAAGTACCTAACGATAGCAAACATTGCAAATTTACCATTAGCCAGTACGTTACTTGGTTACTACTACAACATTTAGTCAATAATCGACTATCATAACGAAAACTATAGTTTTGCGCAATTAACATACAGATGTTACATATAGAAATAATATTCAATTCAGTTTATTTTATATAGCTCAACATCACAAATACAAGTTTGCCTCGGATGGCTTTACAGTCTGTACACATGACATCCCTATCCTGGGACCTCACATCAGATCAGGAAAAACTCCCCCAATAAAGATAGTAAAAACCATTTCACAGGGAAAAAAGGAGAAGAAACCTGAGGGAGAGCAACAGAGGAGGATCCCTCTCCCCGGATGGACAGAAGCAATAGATGTCATGTGGCCAGAATGAATAACGTAACAGAGTTACAGCACATTACATGAATGTGACAGAAATTATTCATATAATGAGTAGTAGGCATGGTCCATGATCCAGATAGCCACGATCCATTAAGCAGAAGGAGGTAGAGAGGAGGGGCATCCCAGGGGCAGTGGGAGGAGAAAGCAGGGCCATGGCAGCTGGCAGGACGGCTCCAGGCCAGTTGCATCAGCAGGGCCATGGTTGCATCAGCAGGGCTGAGGCAGGGTTCCAGGCAGCCAGGTTTTGATGTCTTTAAGACACGCTTGAAGTTTGGCGACCTGGTGGATTTCATCTGGCTTGATCGCCAGATATAGTTCAGTATCATCGGCATAACAGTGAAAGTTTATGGAGTGTTTTCTGATAATATTGCCTAAAGGAAGCATATATAAGGTGAATAAAATTGGTCCAAGCACAGAACCCTGTGGAACTCCATGGTAAGATGCTCCATGCTCCATATAAGTTCAGATAACATTTGGCTAAAGTCGAATATCAAATCTCACACAGAGCCCACCAAAGAAAGTACAGATATTTGCGTTAAAATGTAAGGAGTAGAAGTAAAAAGTCGTCTGAAAAATAAATACTCCAGTAAAGTATAGATACCCAAAATGTCTACAATTAAAGTAACAAAGTATTTGTATTTCGTTACTTGACACTTCTGAGGGAGGTGTAGAGTCGACCTAGGTGGCCATTTTGTGGTGTGGGCACTAAATTATGCATGTTTTTCTACTCTGTGAATAAAGATGACAAGCTAAGATGACAACACTGACAGTCTTTTATTATCAATCTGTTGCCTACACTATGCACACACTGTCAATCATTTTACGCTTTTTCAACTTAAAAACACAAGTTCCCTTAACGCCCGTTAACTGAACTTGGCTTGAATGATTACTTGAATGTCATCTTATATGTTATGGCAATGTGAAAATGAACTAAACTTCAGCAATCATTCTAAGAAATTTACTAAATTGAAGTTGAATCAACCTCTTTTCCCTCAAACTTACAGACAGATTTTGTCATTTGAAGAGCAGTTATTTTTGTTGGAGCGACTTTGTACTAAATACCCTGTGAAGCTGCACCTGTGGAGTTGTTAAATGTGTTGGTGTATGGAGGAACAGAAACTGACCATCCTAATTTGCAATGTTTCATTATTTTGAAAAGAAACAACCAAGACTTATTTTGACATGCAAAAAATACTCGTGTTTTCTTCAACTACAAAAGAAGAGGATTTTTAACTCTGGGACAATGCATGCTGGGAAGTATGCTCGGCTGCAGTTTATGATAGAACTCAACACACTACATTGACTCCACTCATCATTTGAAGTCTAAACGCTTTGTGTCAGGTGAACTTATGTTTAACAGAAAAGATTTGTTGATTTCACTAAAGTTCTGTGTGAAAATGCAGTTTCAAATTTTCCATGCATATTTTCTTTCCTTAGGCTCTCCAGTTTGTGTCCAATTTATTTTTCAATTTCTCAAAGAATCATCACAAAGTGAGCTTCTAGCGCGACATGATTGTTTGGAATGATCTCCATGATGGTGACACCAACTGATGAAACTCAAAAGGTAAAGCTGGCTGGTGTCACTTCCTCCTCCGGTTCCGAAGATGTCGCATGCGCTTCTCCTCTCAATGCGTAGTCTCTTTGCTTTTTCCTCTTCTTTTTCTACCAGTACCCTCAACAGTTAACCTGATTCTGTCAACTCTCAGTACTGGGAGCAGCTAGCCCTGGTCTAGGAGCAGAGCAGCTGGCCCTGGTCTAGGAGCAGAGCAGCTGGCCCTGGTCTAGGAGCAGAGCAGCTGGCCCTGGTCTAGGAGCAGAGCAGCTAGCCTTGGTCTAGGAGCAGCTAGCCCTGCTCTAGGAGCAGCTAGCCCTGGTCTAGGAGCAGAGCAGCTAGCCTTGGTCTAGGAGCAGAGCAGCTAGCCCTGGTCTAGGAGCAGAGCAGCTAGCCCTGGTCTAGGAGCAGAGCAGCTGGCCCTGGTCTAGGAGCAGAGCAGCTGGCCCTGGTCTAGGAGCAGAGCAGCTAGCCTTGGTCTAGGAGCAGCTAGCCCTGCTCTAGGAGCAGCTAGCCCTGGTCTAGGAGCAGAGCAGCTAGCCTTGGTCTAGGAGCAGAGCAGCTACCCTTGGTCTAGGAGCAAAGCAGCTGGCCCTGGTCTAGGAGCAGAGCAGCTGGCCTGGACGGTAAAACTGCCGGTGCAATATATTAAAGTTGAATTCAAAATCGACACAGGGGCTGATTTAATGTCATTTCAGAAAATACCTTTAACCTGCTGAGAATTAAGCCACGACTGAAAACCGGTGTAACCAAATTAGCCAGCCCAGGAGGTAGAGTTAACTGCAAGGGTTACTTCACAGCTACCACAGAGTGGAAAAAGCAAACGTTTAGGTTTAAAATAAACATGATCAAGGGGTGACATGGACGCAACATGCTGAGCCACAATGTAGCTATCGCTATGGGCTTAGTCAAGCGAATAGAAGAGATTAAAAGCACATAGCATTTGAGTGATGCCAGCCCAGCTGACATAGGCCGACTGAAGATAAAGCCCATCAAAATCAGACTGCAGGAGGACACTGTACCCCACAGTGTGACTACGGCAATACGTGTGTCAGTGCCTATGCTTTCTAAAGTAAAAAAAAGAACTGGACCACATGGTAGCCAGTGGTGTGATAGAGCCAATCAAGGAACCCACAGAGTTGTTGCTGTACCCAAGAAGAACAAAGAGCAGCTAAGGATTTGCGTTGATCTAAAGTGCCTGAATAAAGAAGTGAAGAGGGAGAAGTTTATTCTGCCCACAAAAGATGACATCCTACCTAAACTCACAGGCGCAAAAGTGTTTTCCCTTTTAGATGCAGCAAGTGGTTTCTGGCAGATACCACCTAGACAGAGAGAGTGCAAACTCACTACCTTCATAACTCCCTTTGGAAGGTATTTATTTAATAGACTGCCATTTGGAATCACAAGTGCACCAGAAATATGTCAACGTGAAATGACTGAGCCCTTGAAAGATCAAGAAGGCCTGGCGGATTTACATGGACGACATCCTTATTTATCCAGACGCAGAAGAAGTCCATGAAGTGAGACTCCAAAAGACTCTGGACACACTGGTGTCACGGTTTGGGTTTTGGGGGTTTCCTGTTTATTGTGAAGTCCTTGTCTTGTGTGTCCTCTGTGTTTCTGCACTTCCTCTCCTGTGATTGCCGTGATTGTGGCCGTTTCTCAATCAGCGTTCTTCTCTGGACTCGTGTTCTCTGGACTCGTGAAACGTCATCAGTCGCGGCCCAAGTACTGTTCCAATTCAAAAGTCCGCTTCTCGCCAAGAACGGTGAAAATGCCCGGATGTGACTTGATCCGCCCATTTTACCGGGGACGCATCAGAGCAGACTTGAGCGTACTTGAGAGAGCCAATATCCCAGAATGCATTTCGGACCAGCAAACGGGGAACAATGACGGATGAGAAAACTCATAACTGAAAGTTGACATTCTCTGAATACTACCGTTGTTGAGTCACAAAGTTTAATTTTAGGATGTTTTCAGGCGAGAAGTTAGTTGTTTAAGCATCAAATCTGTGGTCGCTTTCTCAAGAATCGGCCTACTTATAAAGATACGCCGACGAGTTGAGGTTCTGCTCGCGGGACCGTGAGCCCCGCAGCACCGGGCCGTCAGCGCTCTGCTGCCCGCCGACAGCAGCCTGATCTCGGCTGGACTTTTTGAAATGATCCGCTGGCTCCGATGTCTACGTATCGATTAAACATGAGATATAATTCTGTTTCGAGGATTTAACAAGCAATCATTATTATTTATGCACAGTCACATTAAATCAGTTTTAATGAGGGAAAGGTAAAGGTTTATAACTTAAGATTTTAATTTAACTTTTATTTTGAACTACAGCGGTGTCTTATTACTTATTATTAACACAATAATATATATATATACACACAATATATATATATATATATATATATATATATATATATATATATATATATATATATATATATATATATATATATATACAATGGTATGTGTATGTCTGTGAAACCAGTACAAAAAAAGCAGGGTTGTCATATTTTGTTTGAATGTAAAAATACTTTACAGTCAAGAATCAGAGTAACTCATGACAACAACAGCTGAGGTGGTGACGTCATCAAGTCAGCTGCTGTTCCAATTGCAGAAAGACCGTCCTGCGTTCTCCTGTCTTTGAGAGTCTGGACTCCCAAGTCCAGACTCCAAGTCCAGACTCCAAAAGTTCACAAGTCCGTACTTGTGAACTTGGGTATTGAGAAACGGACTGTATGTCTGCCCTGTCTCCTGATTGCTCATTCCCTTCACCTGCCCTCATGGTTTCTTCCTGTGTCTAATCACCCACACCTTCCCCTTGTACTTAAGCCCTGTGTGTCTTCTGTTTCCTTGTCAGATTGTACTGTGTGTTAGTTGGTGTGTTACCTGTTTGTTCCTGTGCCCCTTATCGATCCCTGTTTTTGATGCTCGATCCTTTGTTTTTGGAAGTCTGTTTTTGGAAATAAATTTACTTTACCTCTTCGTCAGCGTTTGGGTCCTAACCGCAGCCACCACGTAACAACCTGGAGAAGGCTGGTTTGAAGCTAAACCACAACAAATATCTCCTGCGCCAGCGACAACTCAAATACTTTGGACACTAAATTGATGAGCATGGCATTCGGCCAGATGAGGCTAAGGTCAAGGCTTTCACTCAACCTAAGCCACCAAACAATGTCACTGATCTGAGAATTATCCTGGGTATGATACACCACCTAGGCAGGTCGAGGTGGCATGGGCATGGAGTGCAGTGCAGGAGGAGGCCCTCAAGAAGGTAAAACAACCCATCACAGAGTCACCCATCCCAGCATTCTACGATGTGAGCAAGCCTACCATTATCAGTGCAGATGCGAGGAGCTATGGCTTAGGTGGAGTCCTGCTTCAGAAACATGAACAGTTAAAACTATTAGCGTTTTGTTCGAGAACAATCACTGATGCTGAGCAGCGCTATGCACAAATTGAAAAAGAGTGTCTCGCTGCAGTGTGGGCCTGTGAGAAGTTTTCCAGGTACCTCCTATGGATTAGATTCCTTTACTCTACAGAGTGATCACAAGCCACTTATTCCCTTGATAAACTGTAAAGATCTTGACACGGTTCCTATGAGGTGTCAGAGACTTTTACTACGTATGATGCGTTACAGCCGTGTATGTGCCGGGGAAACAACTTATCATAGCAGATACACTATCTAGACATCCCCAGGCTACTGTCATACAGGAAATTGTGGAGCTGATCAGTGAAATAGAAGCCTATGAGAAAACAATCCACGAGTCATGGCCCATTTCAGCCACCGAGCTCGACATGGTCAAACAGCAGACCTTACAGGATGCAGAACTGCAGATGGTTCAACACTACGTGATGTTGGGATTGTCCAAGTATGCTCTTAAGGTGCCTGACAAGGTAAAAGACTACGACACTTCCAGGCATCACCTTACAGTTTCAGAAGGACTGGTGTCGTATAATGATAGAATAGTAGTACCACGAATGATGAGGTCTGAAATATTACAGGGAAAGAGTAGCAGCCAACATATGTGAGCTGAACAAACAGAACTACTTGGTCGTTGTAGACTATTTTTCACGACATGTGGAAATAACCTACCTCAATGACATGTCAGGTAAAACCATGAGAGCTAAGCTAAAAAACATCTTTGCTAGATGAAGGTGCCCAAATTAACTCGTCACAGACAATGGTTCCCCATTTTCAGGCAGAGCTTTCATGTAGTTCTCTAAGAAGTATGATTTAAGACATGTCACTTCCAGCCCTCACTACCCTCAAGCAAACGGTGAGGCAGAAAGAGTTGTACAGACAGCCAAACGGATCCTGAAACAAACTGACCCGTTCTTAGCTCTTTTGGTCTACAGAGCGACCCGCTTCAATGCTTCAATGCTTGGAAGGCAAATCCGTACCACAGTACCTACACTGGAGGCTAATCTACAACCTGGAAGGCCAGACCTCCACAAAGTGAGACAGAGCGATGAGAGGATGAAACAGAGCTACAGACGGGCCTACAACGACAAGAATGACGTCAGAACTCTACCAGACCATCAGCCTGGAACCAGCATTGCTGTGAAGCTGGATTACATTACATTTCACTGATGCTTTTATCCAAAGAGACTTACATTTTTGCTCTATACACCGTGGACACAGCAACGGGGAGCAATTCGGGGTTAAGTGTCTTGCTCAAGGACACATCAACATGGACTAGCGAAGCCGGGGCTCGGACCATCGATCCTCTGGTTGAAAGACAACCACTGAGCCACAGTCGTGGATGATGAAAGAGGCTGGGCAAAGTCCGCTTCGGTCCTTAAGCAAGGTGACACACCAAGGTAGTCCAGGTGCAAAACTGCGCAAAAAAAACGTCGCCATCTGAGACCTCTCCACAGTCCTTCAGAGACTTTCCAGGAGGGAAGGGACGGACGAATAGTGAATGATGGAGATGTAAGCTCACCTGGTTCTGATGCAGAAACACCTCCAGTTACATCTCAAGATACTATGACACAGACTTCAACACGCACAACCTCCAGCGGCACAGTTGTAAAACCACCAGACCGATACAGAGAGTTAGGACGTAACCTGCATCATGCGGCAGAATAATCCACTGCAGCTATCTTGGTAGTCCACCCAGATCCCAATAGTTCAGGTTTATATTGAATAACTGTTTCATTAATACAAACACTGGAGGGGACAGGTGAGGTCCAGCAGGTGGACGTGGTCCAGCAGGTGGGCCAGGTAGGAGAGGGGGAAGGTGGGGTCCGGCAGATAGATGAGGGGGTCAGGAGGAGCCGAGTGGGCTCCAGCAGGTGGCCGTGGTCCAGCAGGTGGATGAGGGGGTCAGAAGGAGACGGGTGAGCAGCAGGAGAGGCAGGCGACTGCTGGAGAACAGGTGGAGGCCGGTAGGAGGCAGGAGATAGGCAAACAAGCAGAGGATTATGAGCATGATGAAGTTGTGGAAGATGTCGTGTTGGCAGGAAATGAGGCTGACATGGAGGCAGAAGAGAAGGGGTTTAAAGTCGGACATCTGAAGAGGAAAGGTAGGGGGACGCTAGAAGCCAAAGAAGGGAGCAGTGGGCTCCAGGAAAGCAGGAAGAGGAGCAGCAGAGTCTGGGTCCAATAAGGAGGAGGACTCTGCTGGTAGTGAGCCCTCTGAGTCCAGGCGTAGACGCAGTAGTGGCAGGAAAAGCTACAGTGTTGGCAGAATTAAAAGTTTTCTCCAGGAAACTAAGCACGAGAGGGGAATGAAAATAGAGGACTCTGACAAAAAGAAACCATGGGCGACCGAGACTTGCCTAAAAACCTTTTTATTCAGGAAGGCATTTTTTACCTTGTGTTGATTCATTGTCAGCTATTATTTATTTTCTATTAGGGGTTGGTTTAACTATGTTTTAACTATGTTTTTATTTGTTTTAGTATATATTGGCTCTGTGGAACTCTGAGTTTGTTTTAAAAAAAAAGTGCGTTTAGAAAATGAAATGTATTATTATTAAGTTATGGGACTCTGCTCGGCTTCTCATGCGCAGCAAAGGCTTCACTGATCAGTACTACAGGGTGAAGAAACTAGTGCGGAAGGTCGGTGATGAGCTATCTGAGGAGAACGATGAATAAGCACTCTGAACGTGAACGGGACCAGGATGGACATGCAGGACCGTACGACACCAGGGCTCAGCAGCATGCTGGGCTCCTCGGGGACCACCACCCTGAGGAAGGTGGTGGACGGGGCTGGTCCTGGTCTGACAGACGCACCTGCTCTGGCTTCTCTTCTCGGGCTGAAGTCCATTCGGCAGAGCGGGAGCATCCTGAGCAGGTGGGCCGAGAGACCGACGGAGGAGGTCAGGATGCTGCAGGAGCAGAGGAGAGGACATGCCAGACCCGATGGACCCTCTCCAGAGCTGCGCCTCGTTCCGGACCTGAAGGGGGTCCCTGGAACACTGCTGAGTGGGGCGGACCGTCAGCAGTGTGGACTCCAGCGTGTAGACCGGCTGTGTGGAGCTGAAGGGACATTCTACGAGGAGACTGTGTTTCATGCGTTTTGCTATGAATGAAACAGAATATTTTTTAACGTTCTATACTGTGTTTAGCATCTTTTACTTCATTTTTTATTATAATGTAATTTTTTTCGTCATAAGAACAGGCTAACAGAATAAAGTTTTTTCTAAAGTCTCTCTCTCTCCCTTCCCCCCTCTCTCTCTCCCTTTCTCTCTCTCTCCCTCTCTCTCCCTTTCTCTCTCTCTCTCTCTCTCTCTCTCTCTCTCTCTCTCTCTCTCTCTCTCTCGCCGCAGACCTCGCTGTGTAACCGTCAGGTGACCGTGCAGAGTGGAGTGTTCATCCCCGTCGTGGTGTCTCATCCTCCCCCCTGTATAGCTCCTCTCATCCGGCTCGGGACATTCTCCGCTCCACGCACACGCAGATTAACGGGATTCTGCCTCCCCACTCGCGCGCTGATGCTGATGTCCTTGAGCTCGGCCTGCACGGTGAGTCGGTGAGTCCGTGCGTGCCTGCGTGCGTGACTGTTATTTCCCCCGGGCGCCCGAGCGCCGATGTTGTAGGTGAAGATGCGCCGTGATTCCTTCCTAGCATGTAGCACGGGGTTTTAGGGGACTCTGCGCGTGGAACAAGGCCGGATGTGGCCCGGCTCACCACAGGCCTGACACCGCTAACCCACAGGAGGGCACGCCACAGCGCGAAGGCACGATGCGCGCGTGTGTTTGCTTGTGTCGGGCTAATGGTGCCCATCATCCGTCCATCCGCTCGTGTCCCGTGCAGCTGATGGAGGGCTGATGCCGCCCTCTGCTGCGCTCCTCTTGGTGCTCCCGGGCTAGTGTGCACCGGGCTACAAGCTACTGGGTATCAATTGCGTTGTTTGTCTCGGGTTCGGTGCGTCGCACCTGCTGCGGGGGGTCGATCCGGTCCGGCGATGATCTGAGGCCGCGGGACCTTCACTCGGCGCCCGGCTCAGGGTGGAGTTGGGCCGGGCCGTAACCTTGCGGAGGGACATAGGGGGGCATGTGGCGCACCAAAGGCTGCACTTGTTCTCCTTCTCTTTTTTTTTTAGTCAGCCTACAGTGTAGTTACCCGGCACCAATCAGGACCTCCTCCTGTTGCCACATTAAGGATGAGCAGAGGGATGAATCAGGGCACGTTTGAAGGTGACCAGGAAAGGTCGTTTTGTGTGGGGAGCCCTGTTTCATGGGCCAGTCCTGCTGAAGAGCACTGTGTGTGTGTGTGCGTGTGTGTGTGTGTGTGTGTGTGTGTGTGTGTGTGTGTCTGTGTGTGTGTGTGGTGGTGGATCGTGGCTCATGGGACAGTACCCCTCAGAGTGGACATCGACCAGTCTCATCTGGGACTTTCTCTCTCTCTCTCTTTCTGTTCCAAGTCCAATCACAAGCCCCTCCCTTTGCCAAGCTGTCACCATCATCATCCTCGTCATCGTCAGCATCATCCACTTGCTTTAATGTGCTCCACATTTAATGCAGATATCTGTGGCTTGTTGGCTCCACACTTGTGTGCTCTTCCCGCTGGGCATCTACAGAAGTGTGTGACTGGCACCGAGCCAGCGCCGGCAGGCAGCCGCCTAGATGCAAGTTCCTCTGCCAGAGGTGACCCTGCAGATGCCTGTCGAAAAGTAGGACTGCAGGTGCACAGGTGGACCGCGGACGGAATACTGACAAGTTCACACGCACCAATTGTGTGCACAAAGAGTTCAGTCAAGAGCCACAGATGCACACTTACTTGTTAAGTTGCACATCCAGCTCACACACAGTCACGAAGCATGCGAGGCCCTGCTGGCCTACAATCAAGTCCTGTGAGGACCTTGTCCCCCTTGTGTCCCCACTCTGTACCCTCCTCAACTCTTTTGCCTCTGCGTTAAAGGGGAAATAACCGAGGAAAAAGAGTAGCCACTTCATCTTGAAACAAAAAAATAGCTGCGACCCCCTGAGGGATGGTGTGCGGAGAAGCAGGGCCACATTCAGGATAAATGGGCCAGCCGCTGAGGATAGTGGTGACCTTTTGTCTGACTCTTTTCATGTTCAAACACACTGTCAGCCATACAGCTCCCACCCTCTCTTACTTTCATTTTGAAAGCTGTGTGTGTGTGTGTGTGTGTGTGTGTGTGTGTGTGTGTGTGTGTGTGTGTGTGTGTGTGTCAGTGATCATGTAAGTGATGCCTCTGGTCTGTTGGTGTCTTTTTGTGTATTGCACATTTATAATGCTTGTGTCCTGTGGCTAAACTGTGTGTGTGAGTGAGTTAGGAAGGCATTACCAATTGTGTAACAAAGTTTTTTTTTGGTGCAATTTATGTAATGCAGCACACACACGTGCACTGTGCCCATCAGAGCTCTGACACAAACAGAGACACGTCAGAGTTAGTTGCAATAGTTGGGAGGCTGAACAGAAGAGCTGGTTTCTTCTTGTGTGAGCGTTATAAAATCAGACAGAATCAGTGAGTAAGCTGAAGAAGATGCACGACTGGCTGAGTAAATAAATTATTGCAGTATAGCAGGAAGCAGACAGACAGGGATAGCGACAAAATGAAGGAATCCGGAGGGAGAAAGCGATGGGAAAATAATAACAAGCTATGAGACAAACCAAAAAAACAACAGACGGTAAACCTGTTTAGATAGAGTAGATAGATGGGATGGCAGACAAATAAGAAAAGATGGAGCGAGAGGAAGCTTCAAAGGCAGAGCAGGGTGACTCAGTCATAAACTAACACTCTCAGTCAGGATGGAGGCCGGCAAAGAGGGAGAGTGGCAGGGAGAGATGGAGAAAGGAAGAGAGGGAGACGTACCAGCCTGCTTGAAGGCCTCCACCATCATCCCCGTCCAAAAAAAACAAGGATCACAGGACTCAATGACTACAGGCCCGGCGCCCTGACCTCTGTGGTCATGAAGCCCTTTTGAGCGCCTGGTCCTGTCCCACCTCAAAACCCTGACTGACCCACTCCTGGACCCCCTGCAGTTCGCCTACAGGGCCAACAGGTCTGTAGACGATGCTGTCAACATGGCCCTCCACTACATCCTCCAGCATCTGGACTCCCCAGGAACCTACAGGATCTTGTTTGTGGACTTCAGCTCTGCTTTCAACACCATCGTCCCGTCTCTGCTGCAGGACAAGCTCTCCCAGCTGCACGTGCCTGACTCCACCTGCAGGTGGATCACAGACTTCCTGACTGACTGGAAGCAGCATGTGAGGCTGGAGAAACACGTCGCAGGCTCTCGGTCCATCAGGTTCCCCCCAAGGCTGCGTTCTCTCCACTCTGCTCTTCTTCCTGTACACCAACAGTTGCACCTCCAGTCACCAGTCCGTCAAGCTCCTGAAGTCTGTGGATGACACCACCCTCATTGAACTCATCTCTGGTGGGAACCCCACCAGACCCCATCACCCTGTGTGACTCCCCTGTCGACACAGTGGAGTCCTTCCACTTCCTGGGCTCCACCCTAACCCAGGACCGAATTTGCGGCGAGATAGACGCGTTGGAGGCGGAGCGAACAGAACGTTTGACCTGGGGCGAAGGACGCGGCGCGAATTCGCGTGAGTTGAATTCTCCCAGCTCTGGCGGAGAAATCGCGTGACGCAAAGTTGCGGCAGCCAATCAGCGTTGAGAATCAGCGTTGAGAATCAGCGTTGAGAATCAGCGTTGAGAAGCTCCGCCCGTCACACCGCCGTCTCCCCGTTTCTGAATGAAACTGCTGCTGCTCCGCCTGAACCAGCGCTGACAGTGGCTTCATTGAGACGCTGTTGTGGGACTACGAATAATATTATGAACCCAGACACCATGGAGTTTGATGTTCCGACATATGTGGAGTTTACACAAAAAGTATAAAGCAGAACTGGTGGTTATTTCCATGGTGGATTTCATAATCGGTATCGTTTTACGGAGATACGCGAGACGCTGTTCCTGGAGGAGTCGGTGAAATTCACCGAGCTGTGTGCGGCTACGGATGATGTTATGAACCCAAATACGAGGGCGTTTCATGTTCCCACATGTTTGGGACTTCCACAACAAGTATAAAGCAGAACTAGTGGTTATTTATTCCATGGTCGATAGCGGAAATGAAAGCTTCGTCGCTTGTCTCTCACAGAGGCAAGCGACAGAGCTAAGCCACGCCCCTTTGGTCGCGCCGCAAATTCGCGTTTGGTGTGAACGCCCTCTTTCTACTCGCGCGAGTAAACTTCCGCTGTGGACGCGGCGCCGCAAATTCGCGTCGCGTCCGGTGTGAACACGGCATTAGAAGGCCCAGCAGAGGATGTTCTTCCTGAGGCAGCTGAAGAAATGTAACCTGCCAAAGATAATGATGGTGCAGTTCTACACTCAGTCATCCCCTGCTCCTCCATCAGCGTCTGGTACGCTGCAGCCACTGCCAAAGACAAGGGCAGACTGCAGCACATCATCCGCTCTGCTGAGAGGTGATTGGCTGCAATCTGCCATCCCTCCAGGACTTGTTCACTTCCAGGACCCTGAAGCGGGCTAAAAAGATTGTAGCTGACCTAGGCCTGGGCAGTATTCATATCACGGTATTTTGTAAGATTCTGCCGGTTTCACGGTATACCATGGTATTTTATTCGAGTAAACACATTAATTTATTGACGCCGAAAAGGACCGCCGGCCAACCGCTCGTTGTTCACCGCTCGCTGGCCAACTCGCTCGCAACTGGCCAGCCAGCGGTGAACAGCCGTTTGTGCGGCGTGTCTTCCGGTCTGTCTCTTCCTGTTTTTTTCACCTACATTCCCCTGGGTCCTAAGTCCCTCCAGGTTCAGCTTCTTATCACCCTCTAGGTACCAACGTACATTTATAACAAATACCACACAGTAATCAGCGTTGCATATGTGTCTAGTTGTATTGGTGCATCTCTGGTCTCTCGTTGTTCCTCCTGCATCGCTCTTTTCCGTTATTTAATGTGGCGACGGAGTTTCCTCTTGTTGTGATAGTGGACGAGCTGTGCCCAGCATGCAATTCGGCGGTGTAATGTTATAAATGTACAATTATTAGTGTTACGAATTGTTTGTGTCACACACTTTTGTGTCATGGTGTTTTAACCTGTTAAAGAGCGTTAGTTGTGGGTTATTAATTGTTATTATAAAGTTGTAACCATGACTAAAGTTATAACCATGACACTTAAGACAAGTAGCTCCAACCGCTGCACCTTGAGCGGTGAACAATATATTTTGCTGCCTGCCGAAGAGCGACAACAGTTGTTACGGCTATGCACTGGTATGACGGTATATGAAAAATTCATACCATATGTAAATTTGAAACTGGTATACCAGTTGAACCACGCAGCCCTAAGCTGACCCCTCTCACCCTGAACATAACCTGTTCCCTTCCATCTGGCAGGATGGAATCTCGTCAGCTGTTAGGGGGACTCGGGCTCATCAACAGAGCCCGAGTCCCCCTAACAGAGCCTGGGTCCCACTGACTGACCCTGACACCCCCAGGGCAATTTCCTACCAGTCATTCCCCTGCACATCCCTTCATACCTCATATTTAAATACACTTGTCACTTTATCATTACACTTACATTTTACCTTAAAGTACTGTTATATGTTACTGTTTGTCTGTGCACTTTATTTTATTTTTTATATTCTAAATCTAATTGTGAATTTAAACATGCTCCTATTTCTTGCACTCTGTTTATTGTTTATTGTTATGTACCACCCGCCATGGCAAATTCCTTGTATGTGAAAAAATACTTGGCAATAAATGGATTCTCATTCTCTGATAATGGTAATCATCTTTATTTCTCTTGAAAAAACAAAAAAAGCCAACAATGAACTGTGCCACAGAGCTCCATTGTTGTTCAATAAATATTAAAACATATTGCTCGGAATGAACACAGCCAAAGTGGCCAAACAAATCAATGAATGCAGGTTTAAACAGTGCATGAAGTGGGACAAAACTGTGTGTGTGTGGATAAGTGTGTGTGTGTGTGTGTGTGTGTGTGTGTGTGTGTGTGTGTGTGTGTGTGTGTGTGTGTGTGTGTGTGTGTGTGTGTGTGTGTGCATGGATAAATGTGTGGGGACACGAGGACCTGCAGTGTCAAAGTTGGGGCAATTCGGATGCGTGACACATTGAATATTATTATATTTTAAATGAACAAGCGATAGCGTTCTGTGTAGCAGTGGGGGCGGGGCTTCAGGGCTCTATGAACTGAGTCGAGCATGTGGGCTTCAGCAGACCTCATTGTCTGCTGGATGCAGGATGTACTAATGTTATAACTCACCTCTTCTTCAGAGGGAGGAGCGGTTCTCCAGAACAGAAGCACTAGGATCGGTTCTCCAGAACAGAAGCAGTAGGATCGGTTCTCCAGAACAGAAGCATTAGGATCGGTTCTCCAGAACAGAAGCACTAGGATCGGTTCTCCAGAACAGAAGCATTAGGATCGGTTCTCCAGAACAGAAGCACTAGGATCGGTTCTCCAGAACAGAAGCATTAGGATCGGTTCTCCAGAACAGAAGCACTAGGATCGGTTCTCCAGAACAGAAGCACTTCCAGACCGCTTGCAATTGCCCCGCATTCCGAATGGCCATGTGCTGGGGGAGCAGGAAATTATCATCCTAACATTATAGATCATCCAGTGTATCATGTTTGTACCCCATGACTGTATACTTACTACCTGTATTTAGATCAAGATGATGGAGTGATGTTAGCATCTGAATCACAGCTGAATCCAGCCTCAGCTTAATGACGCTGTAATGTGTTCTCTCTCTTAGGTCCTGGTGGTGCAGAAGTAGCTACCTCTGAACTAGATCCACTTCCTGTCTCCGGCCTTTGCCTTGCTTGCCCCTCTTTCCATCCGTCCATCGCCCTTCTGCCCTGTCTGTGAGTCTGTCCATGGACCGGCCGTGACCCTGGAGGGAGGGGGACAGAGTTGCAGAGGAGTTGGAGGAAAAGAAAGCTGGATTAATTCAGACCTCACGCGTCTGAAGCCCTGCTTGCTGTCCTTGATCCTCCTCACCCTCCTCCTCCAGTTATGGAGAATTAAAGGAGCAGTGGGAGGCTAGGCCAAGATAGTGGGGAGAAAAAAAGCAATCAACCAATGCCCCTTTATTGCCCTTCAATGAAATTAAAAAAGGGTTGAGGTGGGATTATGATTACTCATTTTTAAATAAGAACTAAAGCTGAGATTCTCACTGTTGACCACATGAACAACGCTCCACCAGGCCAACACCAGGGGAACTGAGCTGAGGGCAGACAACAGGAAGAGAGGAGGAACAATAGAGAAACACAACCTGACTGACATGTCAACAACTGCCACGATGGGGGAAATGGCAAACAGCGCGGTGGAGTTTTACCCCAAAGGGACGCGAGGCGTGGCCGGAGGAGGACGGGCAGACGACAGCCACCCAAGGGGAGACTTTGGGGTCACGGTGACAGAGCTCTCGGAGCTGATGGAGCTCCGAGGGCCCGATGCCCTGCTGAAGATCCAGGAGAGCTATGGAGACACAGAGGGGCTCTGCCAGAGACTACAGTCCAGCACCACTGAAGGTGAGCAGACACGAGGGAAGGAGGGTTGGTGAACCGTTACAAAGGAGATTGGTTGGTTGATGGATGAATAATGGACGAGTAGATGGCTAGCTGTGTGAATGGATGAGACCACATTTATGAAGAGACAGATGGAAGAAATGCTTGTGTTGATGAGTGGATATGAATGGGTGAAGAGACTGCTGGCTAGCTGGATGAATTTGTCTGTAGAGTGGATACATGACTGAGAGAAGGAGTGGAAGGAGGGATGACATTGTACTCTTGGTGGAGTCACACATTAACACCACCGCCTGAGGGGTGTTGCTGCAAACTGGGTCCAAACCATCCGTCTGATAACAGGCTGACAAAATGTGTTCATGACAAAAACTGAATGAATTCTATTTCACTCATGCATTATTACTACATTACAAAACAATTTAAAAAAAAATGCAACAATGTCACTGCAGTGCAGCACATCTCAGACAGAAGGAGGCAGAAGGAATGAAAGGACTTGTGGACTGTAATCATAGCTGGGAGTTGACTGGTGAACGGATGATGTGATTATAATGGCTGAATGAATGGGAGCTGATAGAGTGAATCCATAAATGGATGAATGTGTTAAAGTGGGCAAGGATTGACTAGAATCTCTAATAGCACACATACAGTTACAGTGTCTGTAATGTATAGAACTAGCTAACTCTGGTCTCATTTGTCTTGCTTTATATTTAAGTGTGTGTGCGCTCCGTTGTTGTGGTGGTTCCCATGGTGACCCGGACGTACATCGACCAAAGGTTTTTCATTTACATTGACCTGAATACAAAAGTTACATCCTTTTTTATTTTTCAACCTTCAATTTAGTTTTTACCATGTCCTTTCTGGTGCTCTGTAATTAATGGTTTTTTTAAGTAGTTGATTATTTTTGGATGGTTGACTAATCCTTTCAGCTCTTAATCGTTCAGTCTATTTCCATCTCTTTTATTTTGAATGACAAATCAAGAATAATAATTGGAGCTGAAATGATTGGTCTTTCATTCGATCGACTTGAAATTAATAAGCAACAATAAATAAAATAATCCAACGCTAATACTAATTTGAAGTAATTTATCAAACAAAAATGAAAAAAAAATGTCCAGCTTTCAATCAATGTAAATTCCTTTGGGTTTTGAATTCTTAATAATAATGTCTCCAATGGATATAATAATGCCAATGAAAGATTTGTAATGACTTTTGAGGGTAGAATTTGGTGTGCGTGCGTGTGCGTGCATGCATGCGTGCGTGTGTGTGTGTGTGTGTGCGTGCATGCGCGTGTGTGTGCGTGCATGCTCACACTTGCTTGTTCTAACGGGTGTGTCACTACGCGACGCCCACTCCTTCAACTAGTTTGTAACCTAGCAACACAACAGAGAGAAGTTGTTAGAGAGAGATGACAGAAGTGTGAGATGCTGAGGAACAAGAGGCTGAATGGAGGAGGAAGAGTGTGTGTGAGATGGAGGAAAGGTGAGAGAGTGGGTGGGTGTTCAGTTACAGTTAGTCTGTTGAGTGTTGCTAGTGATACTGGAGCTGGTCAGGAACCAGTGCAGCAGGTCCCAACAAAGCCTGTTAGCACGCAGCTAACGGACACACACTGGGACACATCCAGCCAAAGGTCAAACCCACCTCGTAGAAATATAGTGTCATTACTCAGAACTGACAAATCATATAAACAATGTATTATAACAAAGAATATAAGAAGTCACTTTGGACGTGCGGTGAGTCAGTGAGTTCATGTGCTGTGAGGTTATCTCATGAAGAGCACTGGGCCCAAACAAACAGGAAATATAACGTGGCCCTCCTCCTGCGGCCCCCTCGGCCTGCTCCCCCGGTACCTGAGACGCACACAAACAGGCACAGCAGGTCAAAAAGGCAGATAGTTGCAGCGCGGCACGTGGCAACGCATCTGCTATGATGTTGTTTTTTATTTGAATGTGTTGAATGTCAAGGTCATGGCCTGAAGAAACAACGCATATCTGGCTGAGCTGCAGTCAGGCTAGATAAATGGATGGATGGATGGATGGATGGATGGATGGATAATGTATTCATCCCCAAGTGGATGCAGATACAGCAGCCTGAGGGCCAGAAGAGAGGGTCTGCGAGGGTGAGAGGTGTGTTGAGCCTGAAGCAGATGGACAGGGACAAGATGTCTTCTAGTTTCCATTTGTAGTCTCATCCCACATTTGTACCACTATGTTCATTGTTTTTATTCTATCTTTATTTTTCATTTGTATAGTGTTATTCTATTGTTATACACCTTTCACCGAGTCAAATTCCTTGTATGTGCAACGTACTTGTTATTTAGATTCTGATTGTGAAATGATAATGAGCCATTGATATCCCATGAAACGATTTTGTATGTTATGAACGTAATCTTGAATGAGGAAGTCTCAAGACAGCGACCAGTCAATGTACATCTGTTTGTCACCAAACAGGTTACCACCAGTTATTTGAACCCAAACCTTATGAAGTAGATTTGTTCCCTGTTTCCTGTAAAGATGGTTTATTGAAAATAAACCATCTTTACAGGAAACACATGCAAAAGAACATATGCATGTAACGAGTGGAAACTGACACGAACCCACGAAAAATACCTGACTGCCGTAAACGTCCGTGTGGAGCGCAGAGGCCCGCTCACTGGCTGAAACCATCTGGTCGCACACGTCGTCTCTCAACTGGAATTCCAGTCTCACATCTCAAGTTGCACAGCTCATCTGCCATCAGACCGATTCTAGGGTTCTGGCATGCTGCAGACCCAACCTCCCGGTCCGGGTTCTGTTCAGAGAATTGGATTGAAATCGGCTCGAAAAAGCATTCTTCACTAACCGCCTCCACAGCGTCCCCATTCTTGCAGGATGCGTTACATAAAAGCGGTTGAGTGTTTTTTGCTTTCATTCGAATGGCCAGGATGATTTATATTCAATAGTTTTTACTACACTTTGACACAATGTTTCAGGTCTCCCCTGGTCTTTTAGAGGGCTTAGTGCTGTGCAGCCGTTGGGGTTCAAGGGTTGTTGATGTAAAACCATGCAATCTTACCAAGATAATAATTCCTTTATTGGTTACATGTATCATTGCCTTCTTTGAACATGTCATTCTTCTTTGCTCTGTATCAGATTCTGTAAATCCAAAGATCAAGCCAGTGCTCATCATGGCGCATTAGTAAACAGACAGTTGTGCCCCGGCATTAAGAGAATGACTGGGAGAGAATTTGCTGTTTTATTATGTCCTGCTTTTCCAAGACGTGAACACTGTATCGATCAGTCACAGCACCCTCGCTCTCATGTGTTTTTTTACGCAGCGTAATAAACCTGCAATGGCAGCGAAAATCCTGATTTTTAGAAGAGAAAACTTCAGCGCGAAGTCGCACGAAGTCGTCACAGCAACGGCACGGTAACACACGAAGTGATGCAAGAGAGCTGCGAGGAGACAGACATGTCATGCATTGACCACACGGAGGTTCATACGAGACAATAGAAAACATATTCTAATAATATATATTATTCATTCCATATAATTTCCATCCATTATCCATCCATTATCAGCCGCTTATCCGAGGTCGGGTCGCGGTGGCAGCAGGTTCAGCAGGCCGACCCAGGCTTCCCTCTCACCCGCAACACTTTCCAGCTCATTCTGGGGGATCCCGAGGCGTTCCAAGGCCAGCCGGGAGATATAATCCCTCCAGCGTGTCCTCGGTCTTCCCCGGGGTCTCCTACCAGTTGGACGTGCCTGGAAAACCTCTAATGGGAGGCGTCCAGGAGGCATCCTGACTAGATGCCCGAACCACCTCAGCTGACTCCTTTCGACACGAAGGAGCAGCGACTCGACCCCAAGCTCCCCCCTGATGTCCGAGCTCCTTACCCTATCTCTAAGGCTGAGCCCGGCCACCCTGCGGAGGAAGCTCATTTCGGCCGCTTGTATCCAAGATCTCGTTCTTTCGGTCACGACCCAGAGTTCGTGACCATAGGTGAGGGTTGGAACATAGACCGACCAGTAAATGGAGAGCTTCGCCTTCCGGCTCAGCTCCCTCTTCACCAGGACGGACCGGTACAGCGCCTGTTTTATTGCTGCAGCCGCACCGATCCGTCTGTCGATCTCCCGCTCCACCTTACCCTCACTCGTGAACAAGACCCCGAGATACTTGAACTCCTTCGCTTGGGGTAGGCAGTTTGTCCCCACCTGGAGGGAGCAATCCACCGGTTTCCGGCAGAGCACCATGGCCTCAGATTTGGAGGCGCTAACTCTCATCCCTGCCGCTTCACACTCGGCTGCAAAACGCCCCAGTGAATGCTGGAGGTCACAATCCGAGGAGGCAAACAGGACCACATCATCCGCGAACAGCAGAGAGGCGATCCCGAGACTCCCGAACCGGATCCTCTCCGCCCCCTGGCTGCGCCTAGATATCCTGTCCATGAAGGTCACGAACAGGACCGGTGATAAAGGGCAGCCCTGGCGGAGGCCAACACCCACCGGGAACGTGTCTGACTTACTACCGAGGATACGAACACAGCTCCTACTGCAGGCGTACAAAGACCGGATAGCCCGTGCCAACGGGTCCGGCACCCCATACTCCCACAGCACCCCCCACAAAAACCCCCGAGGGACCCGGTCGAAAGCCTTCTCCAAGTCCACAAAGCACATGTAGACTGGTTGGGCAAACTCCCAGGACCCCTCCAGTAGTCTTGCAAGGGTAAAGAGCTGGTCCACTGTTCCACGACCGGGACGGAATCCGCACTGCTCGACTTGAATCTGAGGTTCGACAAGCGGTCGGAGCCTCCCTTCCAGCACCCTGGCATAAGCTTTTCCCGGGAGGCTGAGCAGTGTGATGCCACGATAGTTTGAGCACACTCTCCGGTCCCCCTTCTTGAAGATGGGAACCACCACCCCGGTCTGCCAGTCCATGGGCACTGTTCCCGACCCCCATGCGACACTGAAAAGGCGTGTCAACCAAGACAGCCCAACAATGTCCAGTGCTTTCAGCATCTCAGGGCGGATCTCATCCACCCCTGGCGCCTTGCCACCAAGGAGCTTTTTGACTACCTTAGCGACCTCTGCCAGGGATATGGGAGAAACCACCCCAAAGACTTCCGGCGCTGCCCCCTCTCCGGGGGACATGTTAGCCGGGTTTAGGAGTTCCTCAAAGTGCTCTTTCCACCGCCCGACGATGTCCCCAGTCCGGGTCAGCAGTTCCCCCCTCCCGCTGAGAACAGCCTGGGGTAGGCCCTGCTTTCCCTTCCTGAGCCGTCGGATGGTTTGCCAGAACTTCCTTGAGGCCAACCGAAAGTCCTTCTCCATGGCCTCCCCGAACTCCTCCCATGCCCGAGTTTTAGCATCCGCGACCATCGCAGCTGCAGCCCTTCTGGCCTGCCGGTACCCGTCAGCTGCTTCAGGAGACCCCTGGGCCAGCCAGGCCCGAAAGGCCTCCTTCTTCAGTTTGACGGCTTCCCTCACCCCCGGTGTCCACCACCGGGTTCTTGGGTTGCCGCCACGACAGGCACCGATGACCTTCTGGCCACAGCTCCGAGCAGCCGCGTCCACAATAGAGGCTTTGAACATGGTCCACTCGGGTTCCATGTCCCCAGCCTCCCTCGGGATTTGTGAGAAGTTCTTCCGGAGGTGGGAGTTAAAGACCTCCCGGACAGGATCCTCCGCCAGACGTTCCCAGTTCACCCTCACTACACGTTTGGACTTGCCAGGTCTTTCTAGCCGACTCCCCCGCCATCTGATCCAACTCACCACCAGGTGGTGATCAGTTGACAGCTCTGCTCCTCTCTTCACCCGAGTGTCCAAGACATACGGCCGCAGATCAGATGATACGACTACAAAGTCGATCATTGATCTCCGGCCTAAGGTGTTCTGGTACCAGGTACACTTATGAGCCACCTTATGCTCGAACATGGTGTTCGTTATGGACAAACTGTGGCTAGCACAGAAGTCCAACAACAAAACACCATTCGGGTTCAGATCGGGCAAGCCGTTCCTCCCAATCACGCCCCGCCAGGTTTCTCTGTCATTGCCCACGTGAGCGTTGAAGTCTCCCAGGAGAACTATGGAGTCGGCAGGCGGCGCCCTTTCCAGGACCCCTCCCACCGACTCCAAGAAGGCCGGATACTCCGAACTGCTGTTCGGTGCATAAGCACAGACAACAGTCAGAGCTTTACTCCCTGCAACCCGTAGGCGCAGGGAGGCGACCCTCTCGTTCTTCGGGGAAAACTCCAACATAGCGGCGCTCAGCCGGGGGCTCGTGAGTATCCCCACTCCCGCCCGGCGCCTCTCACCCTGGGCAACTCCAGAAAAGGACAAAGTCCAACCCTTCTCCAGGAGCTTGGTTCCAGAGCCCATGCTGTGCGTGGAGGTGAGCCCAACTAAATCTAGCTGGTACCGCTCCACCTCCTGCACCAGCTCCGGCTCTTTCCCCGCTAGCGAGGTGACGTTCCACGTCCCTAGAGCTAGTCTATGCTGCCGGCGATCGGCTCGCCCAGGTCTCCTGCCTGGCCCGCCGCCCGGTCTGCTAGGGCACCCGACCCCGATGCTTCCCCCCGCGGGTGGTGAGTCCACAGGGTTGCTGGTCCATGATCTTTTTTCGGGCTGAGTCCGACCGGGCCCCATGGGTGAAAGCCCGGCCACCAGACGCTCGCCGTCGAGCTCCCCTCCCGGGTCTGGCTCCGGGAGGGTGCCCCGGTTTCCCTTGTCCGGGCGAGGTAGCTTCATTCCGTGGGCCGTACATCATCAGGGTTTTTTGAACCGCTCTTCGTCTGGGCTCTCCCCCGAGACCTGTTTGCCTTGGGAGACCCTACCAGGGGCTGACGCCCCGGACAACATAGCTCCCAGGATCACTGAGCCACTCAAACTCCTCCACCACGTTAAGGTGGCGATTCATTGGAGGAGATATATATATAATTTCCATTGCGGTTAAACTATCGGCCTTCAGAAAAAACAGCAGCACCCATAGCCCCCCTCACTTCCCCGGCCCAAGCCAAACACCCAGAGCCTGGTGAAGACCGTCAGGTGGAGCAAAGACAGCTAATAACCGGTGATGACAATCAAAGGGATCACAGAGGAACAGCATGAATAGATATATGGATACAACAATGTGGGTCTATACAGGAGAGAAATAGACAGCAGAAATGCATATTATGTTGCAACACAAATAGATATGATACACACACCAGGGTGAACGTACGATGTTATGCATCATCTGTCATACGATACACAGAGCAGAGTGGGGTTAAACCAATACAGAACGGGATCTTTCCACACACTCCCATATGGAGACCACAGCACTGCAGTGTGTGACCATTACATCAGCATTGAAGAGGCAGAAAGAGGAGGCGGAGAAAGGATGGGAAGGAAAAAGAGGGAATGAGAGAAAGAGAAGGTGTGTGTGTGTGTGAGAGTGAAGGGGGGGGGACTAGAACAGCTTGCCGCATTGTCAAGGACACATCAAGGAGAGATTGAGAGAGGGAGAAAAAGAGAGGAGAGCCAACGAGAGGGCTGAGGATGAGGAGGAAGGGAGGGAGGGACTAATGCAAAGAGCATACAGCTCACTACGATTACTCAGCATACGGCCTGTTGTCTCTCTCTCTCTCTTTCTTTCTGGCCCTGAAGCCTTTGAGCCTCATACTGCTCCCTCTACATACTGCTCCCTCTACATACTGCTCCCTCTACATACTGCTCCCTCTACATACTGCTACTGCTCCCTCTACATACTGCTCCCTCCACATACTGCTACTGCTCCCTCTACATACTGCTCCCTCCACATACTGCTACTGCTCCCTCTACATACTGCTCCCTCTACATACTGCTCCCTCTACATACTGCTACTGCTCCCTCTACATACTGCTCCCTCTACATACTGCTCCCTCTACATACTGCTACTGCTCCCTCTACATACTGCTCCCTCCACATACTGCTACTGCTCCCTCTACATACTGCTCCCTCTACATACTGCTCCCTCTACATACTGCTCCCTCTACATACTGCTACTGCTCCCTCTACATACTGCTCCCTCTACATGCTGCTACTGCTTCCTCTACATACTGCTCCCTCTACATACTGCTCCCTCTACATACTGCTCCCTCTACATACTGCTACTGCTCCCTCTACATACTGCTCCCTCTACATACTGCTCCTTCTACATACTGCTACTGCTCCCTCTACATACTGCTCCCTCTACATACTGCTACTGCTCCCTCTACATACTGCTCCCTCTACATACTGCTACTGCTCCCTCTACATACTGCTCCCTCTACATACTGCTCCCTCTACATACTGCTACTGCTCCCTCTACATACTGCTCCCTCTACATACTGCTCCTTCTACATACTGCTACTGCTCCCTCTACATACTGCTCCCTCTACATACTGCTACTGCTCCCTCTACATACTGCTCCCTCTACATACTGCTCCCTCTACATACTGCTACTGCTCCCTCTACATACTGCTCCCTCTACATACTGCTCCCTCTACATACTGCTACTGCTCCCTCCACATACTGCTCCCTCTACATACTGCTACTGCTCCCTCTACATACTGCTCCTGCTCCCTCTACATACTGCTCCCTCTACATACTGCTCCTTCTACATACTGCTACTGCTCCCTCTACATACTGCTCCCTCTACATACTGCTACTGCTCCCTCTACATACTGCTCCCTCTACATACTGCTCCCTCTACATACTGCTACTGCTCCCTCCACATACTGCTCCCTCTACATACTGCTACTGCTCCCTCTACATACTGCTCCTGCTCCCTCTACATACTGCTCCCTCTACATACTGCTCCTTCTACATACTGCTACTGCTCCCTCTACATACTGCTCCCTCTACATACTGCTACTGCTCCCTCTACATACTGCTCCCTCTACATACTGCTCCCTCCACATACTGCTCCTTCTACATACTGCTACTGCTCCCTCTACATACTGCTCCCTCTACATACTGCTACTGCTCCCTCTACATACTGCTCCCTCTACATACTGCTACTGCTCCCTCTACATACTGCTCCCTCTACATACTGCTCCCTCTACATACTGCTACTGCTCCCTCCACATACTGCTCCCTCTACATACTGCTACTGCTCCCTCTACATACTGCTCCCTCTACATACTGCTACTGCTCCCTCTACATACTGCTCCCTCTACATACTGCTCCTTCTACATACTGCTACTGCTCCCTCTACATACTGCTCCCTCTACATACTGCTACTGCTCCCTCTACATACTGCTCCTTCTACATACTGCTACTGCTCCCTCTACATACTGCTCCCTCTACATACTGCTTTTTCTACACACTGCTACTACTCCCTCTACATACTGCTCCTTCTACATACTGCTACTGCTCCCTCTACATACTGCTCCTTCTACATACTGCTACTGCTCCCTCTACATACTGCTCCCTCTACATCCGGTTCCTACATACTGCTTCCTCTACAACCTGCTACCTCTACATACTGCTCCCTCTACATACTGCTCCCTCTACATACTGCTCCCTCTACATACTGCTACTGATCCCTCTACATACTGCTCCTCTACAACCTGCTACCTCTACATACTGCTCCCTCTACATACTGCTACAGCTCCCTCTACATACTGCTCCTTCTACATACTGCTACTGCTCCCTCTACATACTGCTCCCTCTACATACTGCTTTTTCTACACACTGCTACTACTCCCTCTACATACTGCTCCTTCTACATACTGCTACTGCTCCCTCTACATACTGCTCCCTCTACATACTGCTACTGCTCCCTCTACATACTGCTTTTTCTACATACTGCTACTACCCTCTCTACATACTGCTCCCTCTACATACTGCTACTGCTCCCTCTACATACTGCTCCTTCTACATACTGCTACTGCTCCCTCTACATACTGCTCCCTCTACATACTGCTACTGCTCCCTCTACATACTGCTCCTTCTACATACTGCTACTGCTCCCTCTACATACTGCTCCCTCTACATACTGCTACTGCTCCCTCTACATACTGCTCCTTCTACATACTGCTACTGCTCCCTCTACATACTGCTCCCTCTACATACTGCTACTGCTCCCTCTACATACTGCTCCTTCTACATACTGATACTGCTCCCTCTACATACTGCTCCCTCTACATACTGCTCCCTCTACATACTGCTACTGCTCCCTCTACATACTGCTCCTTCTACATACTGATACTGCTCCCTCTACATACTGCTCCTTCTACATACTGCTACTGCTCCCTCTACATACTGCTTTTTCTACATACTGCTACTGCTCCCTCTACATACTGCTACTGCTCCCTCTACATACTGCTACTGCTCCCTCTACATACTGCTCCCTCTACATACTGCTCCCTCTACATACTGCTCCCTCTACATACTGCTACTGCTCCCTCTACATACTGCTCCCTCCACATACTGCTACTGCTCCCTCTACATACTGCTCCCTCCACATACTGCTACTGCTCCCTCTACATACTGCTCCCTCTACATACTGCTCCCTCTACATACTGCTCCTTCTACATACTGCTACTGCTCCCTCTACATACTGCTCCCTCTACATACTGCTACTGCTCCCTCTACATACTGCTCCCTCCACATACTGCTACTGCTCCCTCTACATACTACTCCCTCTACATACTGCTCCCTCTACATACTGCTCCCTCTACATACTGCTACTGCTCCCTCTACATACTGCTCCCTCTACATACTGCTACTGCTTCCTCTACATACTGCTCCCTCTACATACTGCTCCCTCTACATACTGCTACTGCTCCCTCTACATACTGCTCCCTCTACATACTGCTCCTTCTACATACTGCTACTGCTCCCTCTACATACTGCTCCCTCTACATACTGCTACTGCTCCCTCTACATACTGCTCCCTCTACATACTGCTACTGCTCCCTCTACATACTGCTCCCTCTACATACTGCTCCCTCTACATACTGCTACTGCTCCCTCTACATACTGCTCCCTCTACATACTGCTCCTTCTACATACTGCTACTGCTCCCTCTACATACTGCTCCCTCTACATACTGCTACTGCTCCCTCTACATACTGCTCCCTCTACATACTGCTACTGCTCCCTCTACATACTGCTCCCTCTACATACTGCTCCCTCTACATACTGCTACTGCTCCCTCCACATACTGCTCCCTCTACATACTGCTACTGCTCCCTCTACATACTGCTCCCTCTACATACTGCTCCTGCTCCCTCTACATACTGCTCCCTCTACATACTGCTCCTTCTACATACTGCTACTGCTCCCTCTACATACTGCTCCCTCTACATACTGCTACTGCTCCCTCTACATACTGCTGCCTCTACATACTGCTCCCTCTACATACTGCTCCTTCTACATACTGCTACTGCTCCCTCTACATACTGCTCCCTCTACATACTGCTACTGCTCCCTCTACATACTGCTCCCTCTACATACTGCTCCCTCTACATACTGCTACTGCTCCCTCCACATACTGCTCCCTCTACATACTGCTACTGCTCCCTCTACATACTGCTCCCTCTACATACTGCTACTGCTCCCTCTACATACTGCTCCCTCTACATACTGCTCCTTCTACATACTGCTACTGCTCCCTCTACATACTGCTACTGCTCCCTCTACATACTGCTCCCTCTACATACTGCTCCTTCTACATACTGCTACTGCTCCCTCTACATACTGCTACTGCTCCCTCTACATACTGCTCCCTCTACATACTGCTCCTTCTACATACTGCTACTGCTCCCTCTACATACTGCTCCCTCTACATACTGCTACTGCTCCCTCTACATACTGCTCCTTCTACATACTGCTACTGCTCCCTCTACATACTGCTCCCTCTACATACTGCTTTTTCTACACACTGCTACTACTCCCTCTACATACTGCTCCTTCTACATACTGCTACTGCTCCCTCTACATACTGCTCCTTCTACATACTGCTACTGCTCCCTCTACATACTGCTCCCTCTACATCCGGTTCCTACATACTGCTTCCTCTACAACCTGCTACCTCTACATACTGCTCCCTCTACATACTGCTCCCTCTACATACTGCTCCCTCTACATACTGCTACTGATCCCTCTACATACTGCTCCTCTACAACCTGCTACCTCTACATACTGCTCGCTCTACATACTGCTACTGCTCCCTCTACATACTGCTCCTTCTACATACTGCTACTGCTCCCTTTACATACTGCTCCCTCTACATACTGCTTTTTCTACACACTGCTACTACTCCCTCTACATACTGCTCCTTCTACATACTGCTACTGCTCCCTCTACATACTGCTCCCTCTACATACTGCTACTGCTCCCTCTACATACTGCTTTTTCTACATACTGCTACTACCCTCTCTACATACTGCTCCCTCTACATACTGCTACTGCTCCCTCTACATACTGTTCCTTCTACATACTGATACTGCTCCCTCTACATACTGCTCCTTCTACATACTGCTACTGCTCCCTCTACATACTGCTCCTTCTACATACTGCTACTGCTCCCTCTACATACTGCTCCCTCTACATACTGCTACTGCTCCCTCTACATACTGTTCCTTCTACATACTGATACTGCTCCCTCTACATACTGCTCCTTCTACATACTGCTCCCTCTACATACTGCTACTGCTCCCTCTACATACTGCTCCTTCTACATACTGATACTGCTCCCTCTACATACTGCTCCCTCTACATACTGCTCCCTCTACATACTGCTACTGCTCCCTCTACATACTGCTCCTTCTACATACTGATACTGCTCCCTCTACATACTGCTCCTTCTACATACTGCTACTGCTCCCTCTACATACTGCTTTTTCTACATACTGCTACTGCTCCCTCTACATACTGCTACTGCTCCCTCTACATACTGCTCCCTCTACATACTGCTCCCTCTACATACTGCTCCCTCTACATACTGCTACTGCTCCCTCTACATACTGCTCCCTCCACATACTGCTACTGCTCCCTCTACATACTGCTCCCTCCACATACTGCTACTGCTCCCTCTACATACTGCTCCCTCTACATACTGCTCCCTCTACATACTGCTCCTTCTACATACTGCTACTGCTCCCTCTACATACTGCTCCCTCTACATACTGCTCCTTCTACATACTGCTACTGCTCCCTCTACATACTGCTCCCTCTACATACTGCTACTGCTCCCTCTACATACTGCTCCCTCTACATACTGCTACTGCTCCCTCTACATACTGCTCCCTCTACATACTGCTCCCTCTACATACTGCTACTGCTCCCTCTACATACTGCTCCCTCTACATACTGCTCCTTCTACATACTGCTACTGCTCCCTCTACATACTGCTCCCTCTACATACTGCTACTGCTCCCTCTACATACTGCTCCCTCTACATACTGCTCCCTCTACATACTGCTACTGCTCCCTCTACATACTGCTCCCTCTACATACTGCTCTCTCTACATACTGCTACTGCTCCCTCCACATACTGCTCCCTCTACATACTGCTACTGCTCCCTCTACATACTGCTCCCTCTACATACTGCTCCTGCTCCCTCTACATACTGCTCCCTCTACATACTGCTCCTTCTACATACTGCTACTGCTCCCTCTACATACTGCTCCCTCTACATACTGCTACTGCTCCCTCTACATACTGCTGCCTCTACATACTGCTCCCTCTACATACTGCTCCTTCTACATACTGCTACTGCTCCCTCTACATACTGCTCCCTCTACATACTGCTACTGCTCCCTCTACATACTGCTCCCTCTACATACTGCTACTGCTCCCTCCACATACTGCTCCCTCTACATACTGCTACTGCTCCCTCTACATACTGCTCCCTCTACATACTGCTACTGCTCCCTCTACATACTGCTCCCTCTACATACTGCTCCTTCTACATACTGCTACTGCTCCCTCTACATACTGCTCCCTCTACATACTGCTACTGCTCCCTCTACATACTGCTCCTTCTACATACTGCTACTGCTCCCTTTACATACTGCTCCCTCTACATACTGCTTTTTCTACACACTGCTACTACTCCCTCTACATACTGCTCCTTCTACATACTGCTACTGCTCCCTCTACATACTGCTCCTTCTACATACTGCTACTGCTCCCTCTACATACTGCTCCCTCTACATCCGGTTCCTACATACTGCTTCCTCTACAACCTGCTACCTCTACATACTGCTCCCTCTACATACTGCTCCCTCTACATACTGCTCCCTCTACATACTGCTACTGATCCCTCTACATACTGCTCCTCTACAACCTGCTACCTCTACATACTGCTCGCTCTACATACTGCTACTGCTCCCTCTACATACTGCTCCTTCTACATACTGCTACTGCTCCCTCTACATACTGCTCCCTCTACATACTGCTTTTTCTACACACTGCTACTACTCCCTCTACATACTGCTCCTTCTACATACTGCTACTGCTCCCTCTACATACTGCTCCCTCTACATACTGCTACTGCTCCCTCTACATACTGCTTTTTCTACATACTGCTACTACCCTCTCTACATACTGCTCCCTCTACATACTGCTACTGCTCCCTCTACATACTGTTCCTTCTACATACTGATACTGCTCCCTCTACATACTGCTCCTTCTACATACTGCTACTGCTCCCTCTACATACTGCTCCCTCTACATACTGCTACTGCTCCCTCTACATACTGCTCCCTCTACATACTGCTCCCTCTACATACTGCTACTGCTCCCTCTACATACTGCTCCTTCTACATACTGATACTGCTCCCTCTACATACTGCTCCTTCTACATACTGCTACTGCTCCCTCTACATACTGCTTTTTCTACATACTGCTACTACTCCCTCTACATACTGCTCCTTCTACATACTGCTACTGCTCCCTCTACATACTGCTCCGTCTACATACTGCTTTTTCTACATACTGCTACTACTCCCTCTACATACTGCTCCCTCTACATACTGCTCCCTCTACATCCGGTTCCTACATACTGCTACTGATCCCTCTACATACTGCTTCCTCTACATCCTGCTACCTCTACATCCTGCTACCTCTACATACTGCTCCCTCTACATACTGCTCCCTCTACATACTGCTACTGCTCCCTCTACATACTGCTCCCTCTACATACTGCTACTGCTCTCTCTACATACTGCTCCCTCTACATACTGCTCCTTCTACATACTGCTACTGCTCTCTCTACATCCTGCTACCTCTACATACTGCTCCCTCTACATACTGCTCCCTCTACATACTGCTACTGCTCCCTCTACATACTGCTCCCTCTACATACTGCTACTGCTCCCTCTACATACTGCTCCCTCTACATACTGCTCCCTCTATATACTGCTACTGCTCCCTCTACATACTGCTCCCTCTTCATACTGCTACTGCTCCCTCTGCATACTGCTCCCTCTACATACTGCTACTGCTCCCTCTGCATACTGCTACTGCTCCCTCTGCATACTGCTCCCTCTACATCCGGCTCCTACATACTGCTACTGCTCCCTCTACATACTGCTCCCTCTACATCCGGCTCCTACATACTGCTACTGCTCCCGCTACATACTGCTCCTTCTACATACTGCTACTGATCCCTCTACATCCTGCTCCCTTTACATCCTGCTCCTACATACTGCTACTTCCCACTCTACATACTGCTCCCTCTACATACTGCTCTCTCTACATACTGCTACTGCTCCCTCCACATACTGCTCCCTCTACATCCGGCTCCTACATACTGCTACTTCCCACTCTACATACTGCTCCCTCTACATACTGCTCCCTCTACATCACATATGTCAAACTCAAGGCCCGCGGGCCGAATCCGGCCTGCCGCGTCATTTTATGTGGCCCGCGACGGCTTCACGGACCCGTTTTGAATCGCGAACCTTTGCATGGGCTTTTATTTTGAAGAGGATTTTTTATGCAGCGGAGCGCCATCTATTCACACTCCTCAATGCTGCGTCAAGCTTTACTTGCGTGAGTTTACACGTTGGACTATTTGTGATAGATACTTTTTTATTCCATGTTTGTGCATGAAAACACTGAGTCTGTTAAAAAAGGCTGAAGTTATAAAAATATTATGTGTGTTGTATTACCTCATGTCCTTAAGATGCACTTTGGGGTTTTTAATTGAGTGTAAGAGGGAATATTTCAAACAATTTTTTTTGTGTTGGCACTGTGATTGTGTACTTTCTCAGGTTCAAACTGCACCATATCATTAAATTAATTTGAGAAGTTAAAAATGTTCCTCGCATTGGATCTCAGCTTTGTCATTAAGGGGTCAAGGTGGGTCCTGCAGCCAGACCAGTTGAACCACTGCCCCAGACCAGTAGAACCACTGCCCCAGACCAGTTGAACCACTGCCCCAGACCAGTAGAACCACTGCCCCAGACCAGTTGAACCACTGCCCCAGACCACATGCATGTCTTTATTTGCTCACAATTATTTGTTGGACCAGTTATGTCCTGTGACAAAAAAGCTTTGAAGAAAGTTAATATAATAACATGCGTTTGATCTTTGTCTTTGTTATTTTCTTCTGTTTTAAGTTTGATCTTTTATAATTGTATATTTATTATAATTTAGCAATGTGGGTTTCTTTACCCTAAATTAAATGGATTTCTGTCATAGTAACAGACAAATTTGCTTACATACATTTTTACATTTCTATAAATGCATGTACACTATTTTTACACTTGAATAAACAATAATCTAATACAAAGACAGTTAACATGATGTTCGGGAGGAGTTAAATGTATACAGTGTTACAGTTACAACCGGCCCTTTGAGGACGACCATGATGCTGATGTGGCCCGGGGTGAAAATGAGTTTGACACCCCTGCTCTACATACTGCTCCTTCTACATACTGCCCCTCTACAAACTGCTCCCTCTACATCCTGCTCCCTCTACGAACTGCTCTCTCTACATACTGCTCTATCTACATACTGCTTCCTCTACATTCTGCCTCCCCTACATTCTGCCTCCCCTACACACTGCTCCTTCTACATACTGCTTCCTCTACATTCTGCCTCCCCTACATTCTGCTTCCCCTACATACTGCTCTATCTACATACTGCTCCCTCTACATTCTGCCTCCCCTACATACTGCTACCTCTACATACTGCTCCCCCTACATACTGCTTCCTCTACATTCTGCCTCCCCTACATACTGCTCTATCTACATACTGCTACCTCTACATACTGCTACCTCTACATACTGCTCCCCCTACATACTGCTCCTCCTACATTCTGCCTCCCCTACATTCTGCCTCCCCTACATACTGCTACCTCTACATACTGCCTCCCCTACATACTGCTACCTCTACATTCTGCTCCCTCTACATTCTGCCTCCCCTACATATTGCTCCCACTACATACTGCTACCTCTACATTCTGCCTCCCTCTACATTCTGCCTCCCCTACATACTGCTCTATATACATACTGCTACCTCTACATACTGCTCCCCCTACATACTGCTCCCCCTACATTCTGCCTCCCCTACATTCTGCCTCCCCTACATACTGCTACCTCTACATACTGCTACCTCTACATTCTGCTCCCTCTACATTCTGCTCCCTCTACATTCTGCCTCCCCTACATATTGCTCCCACTACATACTGCTACCTCTACATTCTGCTACCTCTACATTCTGCTTCCCCTACATACTGCTCTATCTACATACTGCTACCTCTACATTCTGCTACCTCTACATTCTGCTCCCTCTACATTCTGCCTCCCCTACATATTGCTCCCACTACATACTGCTACCTCTACATTCTGCCTCCCTCTACATTCTGCCTCCCCTACATACTGCTCTATCTACATACTGCTACCTCTACATACTGCTCCCCCTACATACTGCTCCCCCTACATTATGCCTCCCCTACATTCTGCCTCCCCTACATACTGCTACCTCTTCATACTGCCTCCCCTACATACTGCTACCTCTACATTCTGCTCCCTCTACATTCTGCTCCCTCTACATTCTGCCTCCCCTACATACTGCTCCCACTACATACTGCTCCCACTACATTCTGCCTCCCCTACATACTGCTACCTCTACATTCTGCTCCCTCTACATTCTGCCTCCCCTACATACTGCTCCTTCTACATTCTGCCTCCCTCTACATTCTGCCTCCCCTACATACTGCTCTTTCTACATCCTGCTCCCCCTACCGATCTTGGCCAACCACAGCGTACAAATTGCTATTCCCTCTCTCCCCAACAGCCAATTAAAAAGAAAGAAAGAAAGCTATGCTCCAAACATTGCACACAGGAGGAATGACATCACCTGTTTCTGGGCAGAAACCTGTTAGAGACAGGAAGCCTGGACCTGATATCATGGTCACCATGGAAACGGAATTACTTAGGGAGAGGTTGAAGGGATGAGGATGGAGATGAGAGAGTTTTGAAGGAGGAAAGTGAAGTTGGAGTTAGCAGCCGAGAGTCACAGATCTGAATGTGTTTTTAGCCATGTTACGGGGGGGGATTCTTCTTTCTGCTGATGGTGCATGTGTGTCTTAGCATGTCAGACCTGCTCAACACTTTATCTACACTTCTGTTTATGATGGTGAACTTGAACCATTCAAAGGTCACTGATTCACATAATTATTTCTGAAATGAAATAAGCTAATATTATTAATAACAATAAAATATGAATTGTGATTTCTATTAGTTTTTTTTTTACAAAAATACATATGTTTAGGAGTGGGGACAAGGACTTGTACAAAGAGTCAAAATCCAGGTTTAGCAAGGTGGTGAGAGACAAATTGTCATGCCTAGTTCAAATATCAACAATCTTTCACCAGAGTCGCTGATGACGCCTTAAAGCCATCCTTGCCATCATCCCCCATCCCCAAAACAACAAGGATCACAGGACTCAATGACTACAGGCCCGGCGCCCTGACCTCTGTGGTCATGAAGCCCTTTTGAACGTCTGGTCCTGTCCCACCTCAAAACCGTGACTGACCCACTCCTGGACCCCCTGCAGTTCGCCTACAGGGCCAACAGGTCTGTAGACGATGCTGTCAACATGGCCCTCCACTACATCCTCCAGCATCTGGACTCCCCAGGAACCTACAGGATCTTGTTTGTGGACTTCAGCTCTGCTTTCAACACCATCGTCCCGTCTCTGCTGCAGGACAAGCTCTCCCAGCTGCACATGCCTGACTCCACCTGCAGGTGGATCACAGACTTCACAGACAGGAAGCAGCATGTGAGGCTGGAGAAACACGTCTCAGGCTCTTGGTCCATCAGCACCGGTTCCCTCCAAGGCTGCGTTCTTTCCCCTCTGCTGTTTTCCCTGTACACCAACAGTTGCACCTCCAGTCACCAGTCCGTCAAGCTCCTGAAGTTTGTGGATGACACCACCCTCATTGGACTCATCTCTGGTAGGGACGAGTCTGCCTACAGGTGGGAGACTGACCACCTGGTGACCTGGTGCAGCCAAAACAACCTGGAGCTCAACGCCCTGAAGACAGTGGAGATGGTTGTGGATTTAAAAAAGAACGCAACCCCACCAGCCCCTCTCACCCTGTGTGACTCCCCCGTCGATGTTGTGGAGTCCTACCGTTTCCTGGGCTCCACCCTAACCCAGGACCTCAAGTGGGAGTTTAACATCAGCTTCATCACCAAGAAGGCTCAGCAGAGGATGTTCTTCCTGAGGCAGCTGAAGAAATTCAACCTGCCAAAGACCATGATGGTGCACTTCTACACTGCCACCGTTGAGTCCAGCCTCTGCTCCTCCATCAGCGTCTGGTACGCTGCAGCCACTGCCAAGGACAAGGGCAGGCTGTTGCGCATCATCCGCTCTGCTGAGAGGGTGATTGGCTGCAATCTGCCGTCCCTCCAGGACTTGTTCACTTCAAGGACCCTAAAGCGGGCAAGAAAGATTGTAGCCGACCCCTCTCACCCTGGACACCCTGAACAGTTTCTTCCCGTCAGAAGTTGGGCTCGGGTCCCCCAAACAGAACCCGGGTCCCCCACTGACTGACTCTGTCATCCACAGGACAATTTCTCCCCTGCACATCCCTTCATACTTCATATTGAAATACACTTACACAATTCACTCACACAATACACCAACATTACACTTGTTTAAAGTACAGTTTGTCTGTGCACTTTATTTTAATTGTATATTCTATTGTACATTTTATTGTAAATTGAATATGTTCCTATTTCTAGCACGTTTTTTATTGTCTAATGTTATGCACCCACCCGCCATGGCAAATTCCTTGTATGTGAAGCATACTTGGCAATGAACTGATTCTGATTCCGATTCTGATTATTAACATCTTAGCCCTTCTTCTCTCAGGTCTCAGCGGGGATCCGGCTGACATGGAGCGTCGGTACCAAACGTTCGGCCAAAACTTCATCCCCCCGAAGAAGGCCAAGACCTTCCTGGAACTCGTGTGGGAGGCCTTGCAGGACGTCACACTCATCATCTTGGAGGCCGCTGCCATCATCTCCCTTGGCCTCTCTTTCTACCAGCCTCCCGGACAAGAAAGCGATTGTGAGGGCAGGGGCAGAGGGAGCTGGGGTGGATGGTTTGGAAGGGTGTGAGAGGAAGTGGGGGAGTAAGAGCAATATAAGGGGAGAGGTGGAGGAGGGTGGAGGTGACTGGTTGGAGGTTACTGGGTGGAGGAGGTTGGAGGTGACTGGTTGGAGGTTACTGGTTGGAGGTGACTGGTTGGAGGTGACTGGGTGGAGGTGACTGGGTGGAGGTGACTGGATGTGACTGGGTGGAGGAGGGTGGAGGTGACTGGATGGTGGAGGGTGGAGGTGACAGGATGGAGGGGGGTGTGACTGGGTGGAGGAGGGGGATGTGACTGGGTGGAGGAGGGTGGAGGTGACTGGTGGTGGAGGTGACTGGGTGGAGGTTACTGGGTGGAGATGACTGGATGGAGGAGGATGGAGGTGACTGGATGGAGGAGGGTGGAGTTGACTGTGTGGAGGAGGGTGAAGTTGACTGTGTGGAGGAGGGTGGAGTTGACTGGATGGAGGAGGGTGGGGTTGACTGTGTGGAGGAGGGTGGAGCTGACTGTGTGGAGGAGGGTGGAGGTGACTGGTTGGAGGTGACTGTGTGGAGGTGACTGGATGGAGGAGGGTAGAGGTGACTCGGTGGAGGAGGATGGAGGTGACTGGATGGAGGAGGGTGGAGTTGACTGTGTGGAGGAGGGTGGAGTTGACTGTGTGGAGGAGGGTGGAGGTGACTGGTTGGAGGTGACTGGGTGGAGGAGGGTGGAGGTGACTGGTTGGAGGTTCCTGGGTGGAGGTGACTGGGTGGAGGTTACTGGGTGGAGGATGGTGGAGGTGACTGGTTGGAGGTGACTGGGTGGAGGAGGGTGGAGTTGACTGGTTGGAGGTTACTGGGTGGAGGATGGTGGAGGTGACTGGGTGGAGGAGGGGAGGTGACTGGGTGGGAGAGGGTGGAGGGTGGAGTTGGCTGGGTGGAGGAGGGTGGAGGTGACTGGATGGAGGAGGGGGGTGTGACTGGGTGGAGGAGGGTGGAGGTGACTGGATGGAGGAAGGTGGAGGTGACTGGGTGGAGGTTACTGGGTGGAGGTTACTGGGTGGAGGTTACTGGGTGGAGGAGGGTGGAGGTGGCTGGGTGGAGGAGGGTGGAGCTGACTGGGTGGAGGGGACTGGGTGGAGGAGGGTGGAGATGACTATGTAGAGGAGGGTGGATCTGACTGGGTGGAGGGGACTGGGTGAAGGAGGGTGGAGCTGACTGGGTGGAGGGGACTAGAGTGGAGGAGGGTGGAGATGACTGACAGCAACAGGTGGCTTAAATATGATTTGACTCAGTTGTGATATCATGACTCTGGCTGAGTACTTCACAAAATACCCAACCCACCTTCCCTCCGTTCCCCTCGAACCAGCTTGTGGAGATTTGTCGGGGTCCGCAGAGGAGGAAGGTGAAGGTGACACCGGCTGGATTGAAGGTGCGGCCATCCTGCTGTCTGTTGTGTGTGTCGTCCTGGTGACGGCGTTTAACGACTGGTCCAAAGAGAAGCAGTTCCGGGGCCTCCAGAGTCGGATCGAACAAGAACAGAAGGTCACGGTGGTGCGTAAAGGAAATGTCATCCAGATCCCCGTGGCTGACATGGTGGTGGGGGACATGGCTCAGGTCAAATACGGTAAGGAAACTGCAGCTACAAATATTTTGACGGTTGATTAATCAATTTATTTTGAATTGAATGATCAATTTTACACTTTATATGCTATCTAAAGTAATAACAAATGAAGCTACAAGAAGCTAAACTGATTTGAAATGTGAACACCCTCCTCATTTGAGCACTCTTTTCACCTTTGACTAAAAATGGTTAAACTGGGGTTAGCCTGCATGTGTCGGAGAAAAATTATTCACCAGCTCTTTTTCAACAGGACGTTTGTATTTGTGTACGGGTCAGAAAAAGAAGACATAATGGGCAATTAGGCCAGGTGTTCCACACTGTGTGCTTAGCTGATCAGCCCCTGCTGGACGCAGCTCTGTTGCTCTCTATCAGCTTTCTCCCTTTTTTCTTCCCGTTAAAGTTTTTGGGGGGAGTGTTTCCTGTTCCTATGTGAGGGTCAAAGGTCAGAGGATGTAGTAAGTGTACCGATTGTAAAGGCCTCTGAAGAATCATTTCTTAATTTTGGGCTATACAAAATAAATTGAATTGAATGTATACATAAATGTTCCTTTTGACATGTCTCTAACCTGCAAGGGGACTGACAATGGTCTGTGCTGTCTGTGTTCAGGAGACCTGCTGCCAGCTGATGGGGTCTTGGTCCAAGGCAACGATCTGAAGGTAGATGAGAGCTCTCTTACAGGAGAGTCTGACCATGTCGACAAGTCTGTGGATAAGGACCCCATGCTGCTCTCGGGTTTGTTTTCACAGTTTTGATTTTTGGTGAACAAAATAACAGAACCACTTGGCACTTTGTGTTAATGTTTCCCATGTGTATGAATGCATAAATGAGCATGCCTGGCACTAGGCTAGAATGCAGGCAATTTAAATGTACAAGGAGTCAGATTAATATAACATGCATGCTGGTTAAGACAGGGTACGAACATTTTTTATATGTATATTGGACTTATGGATTTCTATGAATTTGTCATGTGACTGTCTTGGTTGTTGTTGCGCTCTTGTTGTAAGCCCATATGTGCAGAACTCCAGGACACATACATCTACTAATACATCAAACATGGGGGTGAGGTGTGAGGTAACAACATAATAATGTATAGATTTAGTTTTAAAATCAACTCTTTCTTGGAAGATCTTTGAAGAAACTAAAGGTAGTGGAATAGAAGCTTACCAATAAGCGCTGTAGGAGTTCATGGTTCAACTGTGAGGAGCTAGCCAGCGTTTTGCGTTAGCCTAAGCACTTGGTGTTGGAACCTAAACTAAAGACAGGAAGTTAGTTACAACAACTAAACATTTGTTCAAAGATTGTTGGACAACCACTTCAGGAGCTGTATGCTTCCATGTATGACAACAGCATGCTGAGGTTGGCAAAAAACATCACCTCAAACACTAATCATGTTTTGTATAGTGAATACAGGTTATTGCCCTCAGGAAGGAGATACGAGGTACCACTTTTCAAGAAGGTTAGACTAAAAAAGTCCTTTGTCCATCAATCGACTTTGATGCTAAACCGGAGATAGGCGGAGTGGTGGACAATGTGCTCTCGACTATCTGTACCCATGTATGTAAATTTGTTGTGTTTCAATGTGTCATGTCAATGTGTGTAATTCATGTTTTCTGTTTAAACATGCAACGGCTGCTGGGTCGCAAGACAAATTTCAGCACCAGCTGACGAATAAAGTTCATATCATATCATATTATCACCTGACTCAGCAGTTCCCCTCAAGCTGTTATAGCAGTTTTCAGTAAATTCCTTTCTGCTTTGGTTTTGGGACTGCTCTCATATGAGTGGTCGTCCTGTAGCCACAAGGTAGTTGGTTTGATCCCCAGTCCCCCCATACTTTGCATGTTGAATGTCCTTAAGCAAGACACTGAACCCCTAGTTGCTCCCCGGGCGCCTCACAGGGCAGCACACTGCTCCTTAATTACTCAGGATGGGTTAAATACAGAGAATAATTTCCCCGAGGGGATCAATAAAGGATACTTTTCTTCTTCTTAAACCCCCTTTCCAGCCATTTGGTAAACCTGCCTTCCACTAAACGACAGGCAGATAAAGTTAGCGATCACCTGGTAAACCAAGTGGAGCATTTAGGAGGTTAAGAGCCAGACATTTTTCTAAGGAGTTGGTGAAGACAAAAACAGAGCGAAAAGAAGAGTGAATATTGCACTTACGGTGGCCAGAACCACCACTCCAACATAATTATGAAGTTGCTCTGTGTCTGCTGGATGTGCAAGTAAGCAATTGTTAACATTTAGCATTTAATAAGGTGATACTGTTTGTGTAGTGCAGTGTTTTTCAACCTTTTTTGAGCCGCGGCACATTTTCTACAATAAAAAAATCCCACGGCACACCAACAACTCAAAAACGTACAGAATGTCACATTGTAGCATAATACAGCATGTGGTAGGTAATTGTTGTGTTACCCACTGGCATGGAAGAGCATTCAGTGTTTCCCCTGGTTTACAGCTTTAGGGGGAGCGACTGACAGACAGACGGACATACTACATCGTGGTACCTCACAGTACTACAAAGTAATACTTCACAGTACTAGTGACTCCATCTGTGCTTTTATAAATAATAGAATAAAGAACATTGCAATCACTTTCAATTAAACCAGATTGCTCCATCAAACAAAAAAAAAGTATTATCACTTTGTTAGAAAAATGAAAATAAAGTTATAGCCGTGCAAAAAATAACTAATATTTAGTTACTACTAAATAGCTTATTGTGGAAAACAGAATGAGTGCAGATATTCAATTCAGTTTATTTTATATAGCCCAACATCACAAATACAAGTTTGCCTCGGAGGGCTTTACAATGTGTACACATAACATCCTGTCCCAGGACCTCACATCGGATCAGGAAAAACTCCCCCAAAAAAGATAGTAAAAACCCTTTCACAGGGAAAAAAATGGGAAGAAACCTGAGGGAGAGCAACAGAGGAGGATCCCTCTCCCCGGATGGACAGAAGCATTAGATGTCATGTGACCAGAATGAATAACGTAACGGAGTTACAGCACATTACATGAATGTGACAGAAATGATTCATATAATGAGTAGTAGGCATGGTCCATGATCCAGATAGCCACGATCCATTAAGCAGAAGGAGGTAGAGAGGAGGGGCATCCCAGGGGCAGTGGGAGGAGAAAGCAGGGCCATGGCAGCTGGCAGGACCGGCTCCAGTTGCATCAGCAGGGCCAGGGGGAGGACCTGGTTCCAGGCAGCCACGAATCCATGGAAAAAGAAAGTAGAGTTAGTAATATGCATTGAAGAGACAATCATTTATCCAGAAGGAGAGAAAGAAGAGGTGAAGAGGAGAGGAGGAGAGGAGGAGCGAAAGAGGAAGAGAAGGAAAGGAGGAGCTCAGTGTATCCTAAGATGTCCCCCAGCAGTCTAGGCCTATAGCAGCATATCTAGGGGCTGGACCAGGGCAAACCTGAGCCAGCCCTAACTATAAGCCTGAAACAGCCCTAACTATAAGCGCCATCAAAGAGGAAAGTCTTAAGTCTACTCTTAAATGAGGTGACTGTGTCTGCCCCCCGAACTGAAAGTGGAAGCTGATTCCACAGAAGAGGAGCCCGATAACTGAAAGCTCTGCTCCCAACCTACTTTAGATATGTGAGCATCACGTTGTATCAGTATTAGTGGCTGCAGTGAGCTGCTTTCCTCTCCAACTCTTTTTAAAACGAGGTTGTAGATTTGATACAGCTCTCATTTCATGCTCAATGTTGAAAGACGCAACAGCAGGAAAGACGACCTCATGGAGGGAGATCTCATAAAGATCGGCTTTTGGCGAAATGACAAGAATTGGCGAGTTGCGCATGCGCAAGCGTGACCTATTAACGGCGGACGGTGAAACCAGCATTTCTTCTTGCGCCCCACCTGAAAAAAATATTCAATTCAATTCAGTTTATTTTGTATAGCCCAACATCACAAATACAAGTTTGCCTCGGAGGGCTTTACAATCTGTACACATGACATCCCTGTCCCGGGACCTCACATCGGATCAGGAACAACTCCCCCAAAAAGATAGTAAAAACCCTTTCACAGGGAAAAAAAGTGGAAGAAACCTGAGGGAGAGCAACAGAGGAGGATCCCTCTCCCCGGATGGACAGAAGCAATAGATGTCATATGGCCAGAATGAATAACGTAACGGAGTTACAGCACATTCAATGAATGTGACAGAAATGATTCATATAATGAGTAGTATGCATGGTCCATGATCCAGATAGCCACGATCCATTAAGCAGAAGGAGGTAGAGAGGAGGGGCATCCCAGGGGCAGTGGGAGGAGAAAGCAGGGCCATGGCAGCTGGCAGGACGGCTCCAGGCCAGTTGCATCGGCAGGGCCATGGTTGTATCAGCAGGGCCAGGGGGGAGGACCGGGGTCCTCCCCCTGGATCCAGGCAGCCACGAATCCATGGAGAAAGAAAGTAGAGTTAGTAGTATGCAAATACCGCACCAGTTTGATAAATACTGAATTAAAGGAAACATGGTGTTGAATGACAACCACAAAGTGAGCAGGCTTTGTCACTGCAGTGTGTTTTTCAGGCTTTTGGAGGAATTTTTTTCCATAGCCTCTCGATATGTGAAGTCAGAAACGTCATTGATGGAGCTCCGCAGGCTGTTTGTCTTGACCTGCAAATACATGAACTGTTAGGCTTTAAAAGTGATAGCTCATAGCTTAAAATAGTGATAGCTTAAAGCAGCAAATCCCATTGTGAAAAGCACGCAACATATTTTTTGCTGCTCTCTGTCCACTGTGTCTCAACTGTGTGCATCGGGGCGGAACTCCTCTGGCCGCGACACAGAGCAGAGAAGAGTTGTAGACGCGACCCAGAAATGACAAGCTGTCTTGTAGATTTGATCAATAACATACATCCGTTTAGTTTGTTTAATAGCAGAACAAGGGGCAGACCTGTTCTATAGGAAATTACTAGGCCAGCCACTATATTGCAGCTCAGACACTCAACAATGGAAAATTATTTGAGGCAGCTAAATAATATTTTTGGTGAAAAAAGTGAAATTGGACATTTTCTCACGCCACACCTGATGATCTCTCACGGCACACTGGTGTGCCGCGGCACAGTGGTTGACAATCATTGGTGTAGTGTATCCTGCCCCAAGTGTATGTTGACGTATGTCCAATAAAATAGCTTTGTGACTTTTAAGAAACACAAAGGAGAAACCTTTGGTAAGCATCTCTGTGTTTCCTATTAAATTAAAATGAATTAAAAATTAAAATAAATCTCCATAACTTCAGACGAAAAGCATTGTTTGGCCGATGATGAACTTTAAGACGACCAGGTATGGATAGCTTTCAAAACCAAAACTAGACTAGCCTTCTACAAAACGTTTTGACCAAACTCCTCATAGTGTGACCCACTTGCCAGATGAGTTGGGTGCACTCCAAAAGGATTTATATTTTTTCAAATTTCCTTTTTCTTCTGCCTAAATGATGATGTATCGTGTTGTGCTGAGCTCAAGTGGTGAAAGCAACACAGGCCATCCATCCTATGTTCAGGGGAACTGCTGCCAGCTTACAGCTGGGTTAGCAAGGTGCTTTGAGCTTACAAAGAACCCTGCTAAAAAATATCACAAGTTGTTCATATTTGAGGATGCTAATTTGCAAGCGCCACTGATTTCTTAATTGAATCTAAACTAGGTACCCATGTGATGGAGGGCTCGGGCAGGATGCTGGTGACGGCTGTAGGTGTCAACTCACAGACGGGCATCATCTTCACCCTCCTGGGTGCTGGAGAAATAGAGGAAGAAGGGAAGGAGAAGAAAGGTATGTGAAAGAGAGAAACCACAGAGACACAGAAAATTGACAGAATTGTTTTCTCTAATGAGAGAAAGATATAGATATTGTTGTTAAAGACATGCCGCACCTTTATATATTTTTCGACTCATATTGACTCATATCGACTCATATACTTAGTAAGATATCAGAAGCACACATGGTTTTGTTCTTGAAATATGCAATTAAGTAGAGGAAGTAAAATACCAAAAACATGCAAAGCAACTACAAAGAGACTCTAAAGGACTACAAAGACATGCAAATCAACTACAAAGAGACTCTAAACAATCACAAAGATATGCAAATCAACTACAAAGAGACTCTAAACAACTACGAAGATATGCAAATCAACTACAAAGAGACTCTAAACAACTACGAAGATATGCAAATCAACTACAAAGATATGTAAATCAACTACAAAGAGACTCTAAACAACTACAAAGATATGCAAATCAACTACAAAGATATGTAAATCAACTACAAAGAGACTCTAAACAACTACAAAGATATGCAAATCAACTACAAAAAGACTCTAAAGGACTACAAAGAGACTAAACAATTACAAAGATATGCAAATCAACTACAAAGAGACTCTAAAGGACTACAAAGAGACTCTAAACAACTACAAAGATATGCAAATCAACTACAAAGAGACTCTAAAGGACTACAAAGAGACTTTAAACAACTACAAAGATATGCAAATCAACTACAAAGAGACTCTAAAGGACTACAAAGAGACTCTAAACAACTATAAAAACATGCAAAGCAACTACAAGGAGGTGTTATATGACTACAAAGAGACTCTAAACAACCACAATAACACACAAAAACAGGCAAAATGCGAACAATAAAAGATACAAAAAGGTTTACAAAAAGATGCAAAAAAACTGTCTGTGCCCGCTGTCTCATAATCCGTCCATGCACATGTATATCAGCCTGTGTGTGTGTAGAATTAATTGGGTGCCTAACTGATTTCAGATAAGAGCTTCAACAGGAAGCACACCAGTTTAACCTCATCGATAATTTAGCTCACATCCTCTTCACCCCTCTAGTTATCATGCCCCCTCTCTCTGCGTATCCATTTTTCTCTATTTCTCTCACTCGGTCTCTTGTTTACCCCACCGCTATGCCCTCTTCCACTTTTCTATCCTTCCTTTTGCTCCCCCTGTTTTTCCTTCCTCCCCCCTTAATCTGAGAGAGAAAGAGGCTGAAGATTGAATCAATTATTGAAAGCGCAGGGGAGAGCGAGGGATCCAGTGAGGTTCAGGCTGAGTGTTGGTTGGTCAATCAATGCATGCAGCATTCGTCTGGGCCCTGCAGTCAGAGTGGAGCTGGAGACAACAACAGAGGCTACACATACTTTCAGAAGCACTTAAGTTTAATATCATTACCAGTGCACTTATCCATGTCTCTACTGATGCATGGGAATGTGTGCAGTATTGTTGGCATCTTGAAAAGGAGAAACATGTAAAGCATCTTACAATGCAGAATTAGCTCATGGTGCTTGTTTTATGAAATAAATATACTCTTATCGCTTGTTTTCCAAAGTGTTGCACACTAGGATGTTTGGCGCTCAGTGCAGCAGCTCTAGATCATTCAGTCATTTACTGGAGCTAATACATTAATCATACGACTTCTACAAATGCCATAACTTGTTAGTTTTTTTCCTCGTGCAATGTGGGTTACTTTGGGGTTATATAGTGTTCTCTTTGAACTGTCTCTCATTTGAGATTGAGGTTATATTCTGTTCAACTCTGACATTGTATATAGCCATCTACAAGTATAATGCTAGCACAGTTGTGCATACAAACACATTCACTACTTGAGTTTTTTATTCTTCCCGCTTTGCTCTCTTTTGTTTTCCCTTTTTGCCAAATCCTCTCGTTGCCCCAAAACCTTCCTTCCTCACACATTCCCCAAACAGAGGACAGTACTCAGTTGCTCATCTCTACAGAAGCCAGTTTCAGCACAGTCACCAATGGTATGTGAGCACAAAGTTGTCTGCCTGTCCCGCTCCTTTCCTCAGACAATGAATGGAACCCAGCACACAGTGCAGTGAACGTGACCTATGATGGACTTACACTTATGAAATATGTCTTCAGCCTCTTGACCCTGTGTATGAAGATGTGTGAACCTGTATTATTCTTCCCTTTGGTATTGTTACTTTGTGTGTTTCTGTCTCTGGAAGTGTGTCTTTAGCTGTCATAAAATCACAAATATGGACAGTTTTTTCAGCATGTGAACACTTTCTATGTACCCATGTGTCTAAGTCCACCTCCCTTTCTCTCAGGAAAACAACCTGATGGAGCTGTAGAGAACAATCAGAACAAAGGTAAAGGCCCCTGGCCTGTGCATGTGTGTGGAGAGCCTGGTTTGGATGTAGGAGGAGCTTACTTAATCTGCAGACATGGTGCAGGAGAGAGCACATATATGGTTTTTTTGTGTGTGTTTCAGCCAAGAAGCAGGACGGGGGTGTTGCCATGGAGATGCAACCCCTGAAAAGTGCAGAGGGAGGGGAGGTAGAGGACAGAGAGAAGAAGAAGACCAGTGTTCCAAAGAAAGAAAAGAGTGTGTTGCAGGGCAAGCTCACCAAACTAGCTGTTCAAATCGGCAAAGCAGGTAAAGAAATGTCTGTCTCCACTAAGCATGAACAGGTGGAGTTCTCTCTGGGGCAATGCGCTCTATGAGTGTGATGCATGAATTGTGGGAGTTGTGTGAAACTTTGCACATAAGGTGGGAAGATTCATACTTAGAAGGATGTTTTGTTGCTCAATAACAGACATGTAAAGTGCTATAAGTGAAAGCACAAGTGAAGTGGATGATGAAGCACCGTGTGGCTCTTCATTCTCTTCCCCTCTTAGTCGACCAGGATTCCTGCCATTAATTAGTCATGTTTTATGCTTTTTCATCCCAAATAATTTATTTCCAAACAATTTACGAGCACATCTTTGGTAAACACAAGATTTAGAGTTTTGGGGGATTCTTTGTAGAGAAACTAGAAATGGATTAGTTGACGTAATCATATGAGTGACTCAGAATGTCTTTGTTCGAGCGCATCTTTCATAGATATTAGATATTAGACAGATAGTCTGATTGACGGCTTCCCTTCTTTGAATCCCCACAGGTTTGGTGATGTCGGCCATCACCGTCATTATCTTGGTGCTGTTCTTCGTCATCAACACGTTTGTTGTTGAAGGTCTGTGTGTAAACAACGTCCTGAAAGGACACACGTACTATCCCAGAATGCACCTCTTTCACTTCCTGGCACATTTTACAGTCTCGATATTTACCACTCTGCTGAGTTGGACTCTCTCTCAATATGTAGAGTGGTGTGTGTTGCAGGTCACACGTGGCTGGCAGAGTGCACTCCGGTCTACGTCCAGTATTTTGTCAAGTTCTTCATCATCGGAGTCACTGTGCTGGTCGTGGCTGTCCCAGAAGGCTTACCTCTCGCTGTCACCATCTCTCTGGCTTACTCTGTCAAGGTAGACCCACGTGTCCAATGTACTGAATGCTTAGCAAATGGAAATGTAGGAACTGCTGGCTCTTTCACCACTGTGCACAGAGACCCCACCGGAGATTACCAGGTGAAGGAATCCATTGTCCCCTCGCCTTTCAAAATCCAACTTTTACTCTCCTGTCTTTTAGTCTCAGTTGGATTTCCTCACTAACATGTCTCTAAGCTGTGCTTTTTGACTGTCGTGCAGTCAAAATCCAGATGATGGAAGAGAGGCGATGATAAAAATGTTGATACATGTGGTTCTGAGTTCAATTATTGCCGTGGACATGCAGCAACTTAGCGTAGCTTAGCGCCCAAAATTAACAAAATCAACATAGCAGTCGGGATTTAAACTCAGGAATGAACACTGTATGAAGTCCACTTTATAAATCCTCTTCACTCAAGTTGTCAATGAAAACAGCCATTCATAGCAAGTTATATGCACTGCACAAAGAAAATTCGACTGCCGTGCCTCCCTCTCTCCTTCCACCCCTGAATCCATTTTTCTCTGCCTCTGTCCTCCTGCCCTCCCCGACTCCATCATTCTTGCCTCCCACCACACCCTTCCATCCATCCCTCTGCTTTCCATCACTATCTCATTTGTAGAAAATGATGAAGGACAACAACCTTGTCCGCCACCTGGATGCGTGCGAGACCATGGGCAACGCCACGGCCATCTGCTCCGACAAGACCGGCACCCTCACCACCAACCGCATGACTGTGGTGCAGACTCACATAGGTGAGCAAAAATTTATGAAATACATAATGATAAATAAATTAAAATGACCAAGCATGTCTTTATTTAGTATCTGTGTTATCTATGGTTCACTCTAATGAAAACATAAGGCAATGCTCAGATTGAATAAATGCTGAGCAAAAGGATTAGATTTTGAAAAAACTTTTGTTTTTAGCCTGGTGGAAACTGTGAAAAAAAAACTGTTGACTGTTGATTTGAGTCTACTTCTCATCAATGTAAATGCACTGCTCTGCGGTGACCACAGGCCGACTCAGAAACGCTCACTCAGTTCACTCACTTACTCACTAAAAGGCCGTTCACATTCTGGGTGTAGCTTGAGAGGAGAAGCGTTTGTGGTTCGTCCCAGCTGTTGTGTGGCTGCTTTGTGTTGAACTCCGAGTGGAAGAACTGGGTACGTCAGATCACATTACCGTCAGAGACATAAGGCCACTCAATGCAAGATGCCTCTTATTAATGGCAGTGCACCAGGTCCAGATACGAGATCAACTTCTGAAGAAGAGATACTTAGGCAGTGGAGGAGGGTACTGTTGTACTAATCAGGAGCTGGACTTTACAGATGCATGCATGTCGTTGATTCAGACTTTGCTTTAAAACTAGTTCAACTGTCCACTCATCCATCTTTCACAGTATCACTTAGTTTTTATTTGTCGACAACAATAGTAAAACATTTTGTCATAGTTATTGTTATCAAAGGTATATTTGTTTTAGTATTGTTTGTCTCCTGAAAAAACTATATACAAATGAATAGCATTGGCATTGCTTCCTTTGTTACTTGTAAATACAAAGAGATTACAAAATTAAATGAAAAAAGCTTTTCTTTAAAAAGAATATGCATTGGAGATGGACATGAGGATGCTATGAAAAGAATCCCTCTGAATGCTGAGCATTAAAAACCGGAAACAAGTAGAAAAGCAATTTCAATGGTGAATGGCAGAAATGGTAACTGTTTTCACGGAGAAAAGCCACGCCCCCTTTCCGCAGCGAAAAAGCAAATTAACACAAAGTCAACAAAAAAAAACGTTGTGGAAATTTGCAACCCTTTTGGTGTGAACACAGCATAAGTCTCTGGGGACATATAACTAAACTTCCTTTCGATAGCAGGTTCATCTATTGCTAGCTATTTCCATTTGCAGGTCACAGATGGGTCAATATACAGAGATTATAAAGGATGTGGATTAAAGTGAGCTTGTTGTTGCCCAGGTGATGTGCACCACCGTGTGGTCCCGGACCCTGGACAGATAAACCCCCGGACACTGGATCTATTAGTCAACGCTATCGCTATCAACAGCGCCTACACCTCCAAGATCTTAGTGAGCTTTATCTCTTCAGTAGTCCTGCCTTTTTTAAATGTCATCCTCTTTCGTTTCCTCTTGCCTCATCCATCTTGTGTCTCCTTCTCTGTCTCCCTCTAATCTACCCTCAAACTTGATTCCACCTGTCTCTGCATCAGCCGCCTGATGTGGAGGGGGGCCTGGCTAAGCAGGTGGGCAACAAGACCGAATGTGGCCTGCTGGGGTTTGTGTTAGACCTGCAGCGGGACTATGCCCCGGTCAGAGAGCAGATCCCGGAGGAGCGACTGTACAAGGTAGGGAACCATGCACCACATCCACCTTCACTAGTTCCTTTTTTATTATTTGATTTTATTTTATTTTTTTTATAATTAAAAGTTATAGCTATTTTATAGTTTAATTGTTTTTCACAAATGCACTACATGTTATAATTACTTCTCCCAATTAGCTTATTTCCTCATTGCACAGATCCTGTGTTCCTCTGTTGCCTTCAGCCTGCTGCATGGTGCTGTTTAATGATCTGGTTAACATTTTCTAGAGACTATAATCCACAGAGACCAGTCATACTGCGTACTGGATAGATCCATCATGGATAAAAAAAAATTCTCATGAGAGACTTGTTGGACCTTTGTAAAGTGTATAATATTGATGTTGGTGTTATATCATTAGATCAAGAGAAGGCTTTTGATAGGGTTGACATTAAGGGCTTTTTGGTGAAGGGTTTGTGTCACTGTTAGGTTTGATGTACAAGGAAGCTTCTTGTCTGTTGAAGGTGGGGAGTGCGCTGAGCTGTCCAGTTCAGGTCCAGAGTGTCCAAAGGGGCATCAGGCAGGGATGTTCTACCTCTGGACAGCTATATTCCATTGTAATTGAGCCTCTTCTTAACAGGTTGAGATCCCGCCTGTCAGGACTCATGTTACCTGGGCTGCCTCAGCGGCCCTCGCTGGTGGTGGCAGCATATGCTGATGACATTAAGGTAGCAGTTTTGTTTTGTTTCAGAGGACATCTTCAGCACTTTGGGAAAAGTGAAGATTTGCAGGTTGGGCACTGGTTAAGCAAAGAAACACCAAAGCTAACCGGAAACATCAGGTGGGGAAGGCAGGGCTTGAAGATTTTGGATGTTTTTTTGGGAACAGAGGAGTTTCAAAAACAGAACTGGGAGGGTGCTATGGAGAGAGTGTGCACCAGGCTGTCTAAATGGAAATGGCTGCTACCTCAGCTCTCTTACAGGGGGAGGGTCCTAATTGTCAATAACTTGGTTGCCTCGACCCTTTGGCACAGACCGGTAGCCCTGCCTCCACCACAGGGCCTGATTGAAGGAATCCAGAGGGCAGTTGTGACATTTTCTGGTCCGGGCTTCACTGGCTGAGAGCTGCGGTGCTGTACCTGCCGGTCCAGGAGGGAGGGCAGGGCCTGGTGGATATCGCATCTCACATCCAAGCCTTCAGACTGCAGACTGCTCAGAGACTGCTCTACAGTTTCGGCCTGCCATGGACGGATACTGCCTGTGTGCTGCTGAGGAGGGCTGGACAATTAGGGTACGACAAACACCTGTTCCTACTTCAGCTCCAGGCAGTGGATTTAACGGGTCTGACACCTTTCTACTAGTCCGTCTACACGCGTGGCAGGTTGTTACAGTCCACCGGGGAGCTGTGACCACACCAGGGATGTGGCTCTTTGAGGAGCCGCTGTTCGGGAGCAGCTACATTATGTCTCAGGTCCTGGTGTCGGTCCGCCTGGGATCCAGACTCAGAGAGGCCGGCTGTGTGAAGCTGGGTCATCTGATGAAGACTTCTATCCCTCATCTAGCGGAGCTGATTAACATCCGGTCCAGCAGGCTGCTGCTCAGGCTGGTGGAGGAGGTCTGTGCTTCTCTGCCAGGAGTCCTCAGAGCGTTTGTTGGAGACCCCACATTATCTCACCAATGGGACGATGAGTGTGAGTATGTCTTTCCACCCCTAGTTGTCTGTCCTGCTGTGGGACAGTGGAAGGATGAGGAGGGCATCCTGCTGTCTCTAAAGACACCCCAGTTGGGACATTTTGAGAAAGCAATGTACCAGGTCGTTGTGAAGGTCTCTAATTTGCGTTCTCTGGGGGGGGTGAGGGTATCGAGGTGGACTGAGTTTTTTGGCAGGGGATCCTCCCCAGGAGGCTGTTTGCAGTCCCTGTACAAACCTCCTATAGACAAACGGACAGGAGATCTCCAGTGGAGGGTTGTACATGGGTCCGTAATTACAAATGGGTATCTGGTGCACATCGTTCCTGGCTCAGGAGACGGCTGTCCTTTCTGCGCTGAGACAGAAATCATCAACCATCTGTTTTTTGAGTGCTCCAGACTGGTGAGACTCTTGAAGATGTGGTTTCAGGGCTTACGAGAACACTTTTCTTTCTGTCTATTTATCTATGGTCCAAACTACTCTGCTAAAAAAAAAAACATATACACACACTAATGAACTTCCTTTCAGGACTGGCCAAACTAGCAATTTGGAAAACAAGGGAAAAACGTGTGAGGGGTGAAGGGTCAGAGGACGTGAGTTGAATGCTGACGGGGTTTGGTTTTTACAGACTGACAGAAAACACAGAACTCTCTGTGAACATTTGGGCTCTGACGGACGTTCTGTGTTCAGTCAGAGACAATGCTCTGGTTCTGAACTTGTGATTTGTGCTTTTTGTTTTCTTTACTATTTATTTTTTTGTTTTGATAAAGTTTTTGATAAACAGTAAAGCCGTAAACAGAATTGATTTAGTAATAGAGATACTAGACAATCTCTCTCTCTCTCTCTCAGGTTTATACATTCAACTCAGTGCGTAAATCCATGTGTACGGTGATCAAGCTGCCTGACGGTTCCTTCCGCCTCTACAGCAAAGGAGCCTCGGAGATCCTGTTGAAGAAGTGAGTGTTAGAAGAGGATGGGGAGGCGGAGGTGGTCTGTGGCGAAACATTAGATCACATGAATAAGGAAAAGATAGTTCATTGGGGACTGGGTTCAAAAGTAAGAGACAAAATATGTTCTATTAATGAGTATTTTATGGGGTTAGTTCAGTCTCAATAATGACAAATGCACACAGAAGGATTCACAAACATATTCAATTTACAAATGCACACAGAAGGGTTTGCAAATACATTCCAATGATTTATATAAATGTAAATGCCAGCGTACAGTTACGGAATTGGCGGAGGTGATCAGTCAGACAATGGCGTCTGGTACACACATCCAACATCTTAACTGTGCTAGTACTAGCACCGCCTCGTGGGTAGGGGAGGGGGGCGCTGCACTCATGTGATTGGTTGAAAATGAGGGCGACATCTGATTGGCTACGGATAGGTCCATATTGAAAAAAATGCATTTTCACAAACAAAATGCAGAAATATATTTGTGATTTTTTTGTTTTTACATTTATCTAAATCATTGTAAACCCTTCTGTGTACATTTGTAAATTTGATTTATTTGTGAATCTTTCTGTGTGCATTTGTCATTATTGAGACTGAACTAACCCCATAGTATTTATCCGGTCCTTTATCTGTGTCCAGGTGTTCTTTCATCCTCGATGCCAATGGAGAGGCGCGCACATTCCGTCCGCGTGACAGAGATGAGATGGTAAAACAGGTGAGACTGAATCACTAAAAGCAGAACAATGTCTTCCAAAGGGCTGTGCTGAATGTCACTTCTCTGCTGTGGCCGGAGTCATGGTGTTTTCCTGTCTCTCCGGGCCATTCTCGTAAACGCCATATGTCAGTGAAGCTTGGAGGGACTTTCTTCAAATTTGGCACAAATGTCCATCTGGACTCAAAGATGAAGTGATTAGATTTTGGAAGTTAAAGGTGACTGTCCACAAATATGGATTGAAGCAGAAACCTTTGCTCGATAAAAATGTGAATATTGTCTTTTTCAATACATTTTGACTTTGGAAATGTTTAGTCACAATCAATCCTACGCACTAAATCCACAAATAGTAGAACCCTAATAATATTAGTGTAGCCTGTGTAGAAATGCCGGGTTTAAACACAATGAATAGCACAAACAAATAAGCTGCACAGCATTGGGATGGTGATTTAGAATTTGAATGCCAACGTTATGAATGAAGCTTAGGTCTATTCGATAAATGTGATTTTTTTTTTTTTACACATCCAACAGTTGCAGAGCAACATTATCAGTCATTAGAACTGGTGTTTGTGTCCACCTGATAAATGTAGGTCCAATATTCACTCTCTTTTAGCTCTGGTTGCTGCCTGCAGTAGGCTGGAGGTCTTTTCCTTACAGCTGTGTCAGAGAGCATTCCCACAAAGTAATCTGACAAAAGATATGCGAGCAGTTTCATCCAGTTTGTCTGCATCAGATATTGGAATGTAAATAACATGTCTGTAATCAGTAAGTTAAGCAGTCTGTGGTAGATTTTGTGAAGGCCTTCCTGACCAAACTTGTAATAATGACTTATAACTAGGTGATTGAGCCAATGGCATGTGAGGGGTTGAGGACCATCTGCATTGCATACCGTGACCTGCCGTCTAACCCGGAGCCGGAATGGGAAAACGAAGCCGAGATATTGACAGAGTTGACCTGCCTCTCTGTGGTTGGGATAGAGGACCCTGTGCGGCCTGAGGTAGGGTTCTGTAGAGTGTGTGTGCTTTGAGTTTCAGCTGCTACTGTGGCTTTCCATAATATGTCATTGTAACCTGTATTTATAAAAGTATTATCTGAGCAAGGGAATGCCTTTGGGAAGATCATGAGTTCTGATATGCACACAGACACACACACACACACACACACACACACACACACACACACACACACACACACACACACACACACACACACACACACACACACACACATGTCCTCAGCTAATGTTACAAACTGGACCCATCTGCCTCATATCCTTTGTGCTTGTTTATGACTGCATGCCCAAGGACCTATTGTGGTTGCAGTGATTTAACATTTCTAATGGAGTGATTTACATGGGCACTGTTCCCGACCCCCATGCAACATTGAAAAGGCGTGTCAGCCAAGAGAGCCCAGCAACGTCCAGCGCCTACAGCATCTCGGAGTGGATCTCATCCAGCCCCGGCACCTTGCCGCCAGGGATATGGGTGCGACCCCCCCTGTCTTCAGGCGGACATGTTGGCCGGGTTTAAGAGTTCCTCAAACGGCTCTTTCCACCGCCCCACGATGTTCCCTGTCTGGGTCAGCAGGGCTCCATGGGCGAAGGCCCGGACACCGGACGCTCGCCGGTGAGCTCCCCTCCTGGGTCTGGCTCCGGGAGGGTGCCCTGGTTTCCCTGGTTCAGGCGAGGTGGCTATCGTGGGCCGCTATCCATCAGGGTTTTTAAAATTTGTTATTGACTATTTATACCGTCATTGACTGCAGTCACTCCTCTTAATCGGAGGTCGCAAGTGATTGACAGCTGCCTCAGAAGCAAAAGACGTTTCCAGCAGTCGACTAGGCAAGAAGAAGCCTGACCTAGTCTGTTGAGGCAACATTTTGGCTTTAAAAACTGACATCCAGCTTGGTTTCCTTTTGAAGCCAAACATCTGCAGATTAATTACTTACTTGATATGTAACATCAGATGCAATACAAGATGATTATATTCCTCTAAATGTGTGTTGGGGCCAGAAGCGAATCATGAGGCACAATTGAATGAGATTCAACTCTTCTCTGTTTAGGAGGCTGAGATCTGCATTCCACTGAGTTTCATCGTTGGCATTGGGTTTTTGTGTGAACACATTTCCTGTCCCTCTCAGGTGCCTGACGCCATCCGAATGTGTCAGCGCGCAGGCATCACGGTGCGGATGGTGACAGGTGATAACATTGACACAGCGAGGGCCATTGCTGTTAAATGTGGCATCATCCACCCTGGGGATGACTTTATCTGTCTCGAGGGAAAAGACTTCAACCGACGAATCAGGAACGAGAAAGGAGAGGTGAGTTGGGGTCTCAGTGGGTTAAGTGCAGAGTAAACTGTCATAGCATTTTTATAATGGTTCCTTTTTGTATTCAAATGAAGTGTCCTATTGCTGTAGTGAATAAGAATGAAGAAAGAATGAATATTAACAAATGTGTAATGAGGGCTGCCTGTTTGATAACCACGCTGACATAATGCCTTCCTCTAACCTCTATTCTACTGCCCGACTGATTAATGTGTACAAGTAATGCGTACCGGTTGATACGCTTCTCTTTGGAAAATAGAAAACACTCCAGCCTATCTTGTTTTCTTTTTCACGTCCATATCTTATCTCAACCACATGCAGCCTTGATTTTATTCCCACTAAATTTCTTAAAGAGCTTATCGGCACTGTAGGGCCATGTATTTTATTGATTATAAATAGCTCCCTTACATTTAATAGGGAGCTATTTATAATCAATAAAATACTTGGCCCTCCAGCCAATGCACCTACCCATCTATTCTGAAACATGCTATAGTCCAACTTCTTTTAAAGAAACCTAAGATTGATCCTTCTGTTTTATCAAATTTTAGGCCAATTTCTAAACTTTCATTTTTATCAAAAGACCATTAGGGTCCTTCGACTTTGGAACGACCTACCGGTGGAGATAAGGCTTGCAGAATCAATAACGTCTTTTAAATCACTTCTTAAAACCCATTTTTATAGAATTGCTGTAATTTTGTCCTTTTATGTCTTTTTGTGCAGTTCTTTTGTTCCCCTGTTTGTATTTGTTTATTTTATTCATTTTTCTTTTCGATTTGTTATTTATTTATTTTTTGGGGGGTTTATTGTATTCATTGTCTTTATGTTATGGTCCTTTTTTGTTTATCGGTATTGACTTTATGTATAACTATACTTTGCTTCTCTTTGTAGACTTTCTTTTTAAAGGTGCTGTATAAATAAAGTTATTATTATTATTAATAATTGGGCTGTAGTTAGTTGGTTAAGTGCTTCTTTATGTTACATGTATTACACTACACTGTAGGACTATATATTAGTTATTAGTGCTACAACTAGCAATTACTTTCACTAACATTCATCATCAACACATAAAGGAACACTTCATCCTTCAGTTTATCACTAACATAACTCTCCCTCTCCTGACGGAGTCAGCTCTAACTATAGACCTGAGTCAGCTCTAACTATAGACCTGAGTCAGCTCTAACTATAGACCTGAGCCAGCTCTAACTATAGACCTGAGTCAGCTCTAACTATAGACCTGAGTCAGCTCTAACTATAGACCTGAGTCAGCTCTAACTATAGACCTGAGTCAGCTCTAACTATAGACCTGAGTCAGTCCTAAGCGCTATCAAAGAGGAAAGTCTTCAGTCTACACTTAAATGAGGTGACTGCCCCCTGGACTGAAAGTGGAAGCTGATTCCACAGAAGAGGAACTTGATAACTGAAGGCTCTGCTCCCATCCTACTTTTTAATACTCTAGGAGCCACAAGTAGCCCTGCATTCAGTCAGCACAGTTCTCTAGTGGGGTAATATGGTACTATGATCACTCTAGTGGGGTAATATGGTACTATGAGCTCTCTAGTGGGGTAATATGGTACTATGATCACTCTAGTGGGGTAATATGGTACTATTAGCCCTTTAGTGTGTAATATGGTACTATGATCACTCTAGTGGGGTAATATGGTACTATTAGCCCTTTAGTGGGTAATATGGTACTATGAGCTCTATAGTGGGGTAATATGGTACTATGATCACTCTAGTGGGGTAATATGGTACTATTAGCCCTCTAGTGGGGTAATATGGTACTATGAGCTCTAGTGGGGTAATATGGTACTATGATCACTCTAGTGGGGTAATATGGTACTATTAGCCCTTTAGTGGGTAATATGGTACTATGATCACTCTAGTGGGGTAATATGGTACTATTAGCCCTCTAGTGGGGTAATATGGTACTATTAGCCCTCTAGTGGGGTAATATGGTACTATTAGCCCTCTAGTGGGATAATATGGTACTATGAGCTCTCTAGTGGGTAATATGGTACTATGAGCTCTTTAGTGGGGTAATATGGTACTATGAGCTCTCTAGTGGGTAATATGGTACTATGAGCTCTCTAGTGGGTAATATGGTACTATTATCCCTCTAGTGGGGTAATATGGTACTATGAGCTCTAGTGGGGTAATATGGTACTATGATCTCTCTAGTGGGGTAATATGGTACTATTAGCCCTTTAGTGGGTAATATGGTACTATGAGCTCTATAGTGGGGTAATATGGTACTATGATCACTCTAGTGGGGTAATATGGTACTATTAGCCCTCTAGTGGGGTAATATGGTACTATTAGCCCTCTAGTGGGGTAATATGGTACTATGAGCTCTCTAGTGGGGTAATATGGTACTATTAGCCCTCTAGTGGGGTAATATGGTACTATTAGCCCTCTAGTGGGGTAATATGGTACTATGATCACTCTAGTGGGGTAATATGGTACTATTAGCCCTCTAGTGGGGTAATATGGTACTATGAGCTCTCTAGTGGGGTAATATGGTACTATGAGCTCTAGTGGGGTAAAATGGTACTATAAACTCTCTAGTGGGGTAATATGGTGCTATTAGCCCTCTAGTGGGGTAATATGGTACTATGAGCTCTCTAGTGGGGTAATATGGTACTATTAGCCCTCTAGTGGGGTAATATGGTACTATGAGCTCTCTAGTGGGGTAATATGGTACTATGAGCTCTCTAGTGGGGTAATATGGTACTATGAGCTCTCTAGTGGGTAATATGGTACTATGAACTCTCTAGTGGGTAATATGGTACTATGAGCTCTCTAGTGGGTAATATGGTACTATGAGCTCTCTAGTGGGGTAATATGGTACTATGAACTCTCTAGTGGGGTAATATGGTACTATTAGCCCTCTAGTGGGGTAATATGGTACTATGAGCTCTCTAGTGGGGTAATATGGTACTATGAGCTCTCTAGTGGGGTAATATGGTACTATTAGCCCTCTAGTGGGGTAATATGGTACTATGAGCTCTCTAGTGGGTAATATGGTACTATGAGCTCTCTAGTGGGTAATATGGTACTATGAACTCTCTAGTGGGTAATATGGTACTATGAACTCTCTAGTGGGTAATATGGTACTATGAGCTCTCTAGTGGGGTAATATGTTACTATGAGCTCTCTAGTGGGGTAATATGGTACTATTAGCCCTCTAGTGGGGTAATATGGTACTATGAGCTCTCTAGTGGGGTAATATGGTACTATGAGCTCTCTAGTGGGGTAATATGGTACTATGAGCTCTCTAGTGGGTAATATGGTACTATGAACTCTCTAGTGGGTAATATGGTACTATGAACTCTCTAGTGGGTAATATGGTACTATGAGCTCTCTAGTGGGGTAATATGGTACTATGAACTCTCTAGTGGGGTAATATGGTACTATTAGCCCTCTAGTGGGGTAATATGGTACTATGAGCTCTCTAGTGGGGTAATATGGTACTATTAGCCCTCTAGTGGGGTAATATGGTACTATGAGCTCTCTAGTGGGGTAATATGGTACTATGAGCTCTCTAGTGGGTAATATGGTACTATGAACTCTCTAGTGGGTAATATGGTACTATGAACTCTCTAGTGGGTAATATGGTACTATGAGCTCTCTAGTGGGTAATATGGTACTATGAACTCTCTAGTGGGTAATATGGTACTATGATCACTCTAGTGGGCACTATGAGCTCTATAGTGGGTAATATGGTAATATGAGCTCTCTAGTGGGTAATATGGTACTATGAGCTCTCTAGTGGGGTAATATGGTACTATGAACTCTCTAGTGGGTAATATGGTACTATGAGCTCTCTAGTGGGGTAATATGGAACTATGAACTCTCTAGTGGGGTAATATGGTACTATGAGCTCCAGTGGCGGGCCGTGGATGTTCTACCTGCGCGTTCAGTGCGTCTGAGTCATAGTCTAGATCATCAACACATAAAGGAACACTTTATCCTTCAGTTTATCACAAACATTCATCATCAACACATAAAGGAACACTTCATCCTTCATCAACACATCTGGAGTTACATGGTTTTACCCGGATAGGAAAGGGATTAAAAACTGTCCTTTGAAAAGTAACTAAAGCTGTCAGACAAATGTAATAAAATAAAAAGTACAATATTTACCGCTGAGATGTAGTGCAGTAAAAAGTACAGAGATAAAGTTGCATACATGAATTAATTCAAGCAAAGTACCTCAAATTAGTACTTTAGTACCACATCCACTCTTATACTGTAAGCTCTTTGGGAAACCTAACAAATAAAGGAATCGTGCAAAGATAAAAACTAAAGGCATATTCACAGTTCAAATCCTGACAAGTATTGGAGGTTCCCATCCCATATCACCACTGATCTTCCTGCCTCTACTGTAGTTCTTGCACACTATTGAAGCCAACAAGCATTGTTTCATCAAAACCATTTCCCTTTATCATTTGTATTGAACAGAAACTGCAAGACAGATACAGCTTGCCTCATGGACACTGACTCTCATCTCCCCACCCATATACACGCCACATGAACATCTGTCTCTTTGCCTTACATTCACACATATATTATATACTTCATACTGAGAACGTTTTTGCAGTACTTGCAAAAAAAGTACTTGTTTTATTGTTATGCGCTGAAACACCAGGGAAACGTCCTCTTATGTGAAAATCTACTTGGCAGTGACTCTTTATAAGAGCCAATTTTACAGTTCTTCTTTGATGCTTTATCCTCCATCCAAGACTCTGGACCAATAGTGACATCTAGTGAGAGAAGAGGATAGCTAATAGTTTCTCTACGATGTTATTCATCAGATTGAACAGGAACGTATTGACAAAATCTGGCCCAAACTTCGCGTGTTGGCTCGATCCTCGCCAACCGACAAACACACCCTGGTCAAAGGTGAGTCTCGAGTTTATGAACACACACACACACACACACACACACACACACACACACACACACACACACACACACACGGGAGCCTATCTTTCTTTTGTGTCCAGGAATCATCGACAGCACCGCCCTAGAACAAAGACAGGTCGTTGCAGTAACAGGAGATGGAACCAATGACGGACCAGCTTTGAAGAAGGCTGATGTGGGCTTTGCCATGGTAACTTGATATATTATTCCCCATTCATATTTATTTGGTGTTGAAACCTTTCTGTAGCTACAATAATCTCACATCAAAGTATATGAATCCCATTTTGGAGAACACTATGTATCATAAATATATTCATGGTATCATTTGGATGTTTTGAAGTGTGACAGGAGTACCAGCATCAGTTTAAGTGTACGTTATATTTAGAATATTTTCACAGCTTTTCCCTGCCGTCAGACAGCCCTCTCTAAATGAGAAACTGCAGCGGCTATCTATGTTCTCTTCAAAGATACAAGACTCCTTTGACAAAAACATTCATCTGGTTACCGCTGCCTCCATCGGTTTGTTTGTTTGTGTACTTGCGTGACTTTGGTTAGTTCGGACTTTTGGATTCACTAAAGTAACACTAACAGACCAACCAATCGAGGCAGCGCTAACCAAAAACTGTTTTTGTCAAAGGAGTCTGGTGTCTTTGAAGAGAAAATAGAGAACAGCTTCAGTTCTCCGTCAGAAAGAGCTGCCTGACAGCAAAGTAAAGCGGTGAACATATTCTAAATATAACGTACATTTACCTGGTATTGATTCTACTTGGTATCTAAAATACATCACAGTAGTACATTACTTTGCTGGTGCTCCTGTCTACTGTAGTAATACACTGAGTATGGAGAAGTAGCTGATACAACCTCACTTCAAAACATCACAACTATCCCTTTAATGACTTAAGATACCAAATACATTCAAGTATATATGAGGAATTTTAGAATGTTTGTCTTCCTGTAAATAAAATAATACATGCTTAACAATGTATTTAAAAAGACTAAATATATTGTATTTTATTTTGAATACAATAATGTGTGTTTGGTCACACAATTACTCACTCCAAGCACGATACTGACTCAACTCATTTGGATGTCTCAGTCTCCTCCTCACTCTGTCTCATCTCTGTCAGGGTATTGCGGGAACTGACGTGGCTAAAGAAGCGTCTGACATCATCCTGACTGATGACAACTTCAGCAGTATTGTCAAGGCGGTGATGTGGGGACGAAATGTCTACGATAGTATCTCCAAGTTCCTGCAGTTTCAGCTCACGGTCAACGTAGTGGCTGTCATCGTGGCCTTCACCGGCGCCTGCATCACCCAGGTGACGGATGGATACACACTGACACACATGCACACAATACAACCGACACTTCAGCCAACAGCACTCATGCTGTAGCTGCTTAGACGAGGCCAATGCTACAGTGCTTTTTATGCATTTTTACAGCAGCACTATATAACAGAGACGTCCCGACACACATGGAAACATTTAGAATCAGAATCAGAAACCGTTTATTTGCCAGGAATGTTTACACAAACGAGGAATTTTTCTAGGTGGAAGGTGCATATGTTTGATATGAAAGAAATATCAACTTGCGTATGCTTTTGTGGATTTATTGTTATTTGCAATATATTTATATGGAAAGTTAAATACATAAAGAGCAAAAGTTGTTCACCTCTAAAGTAACCCCCTCCCTATCCAGAACATGATCAGACAAAACAAAAAACTGACACATATTGATATTTAACTTACAATTAAGTAAACACCATGGTCCCAAATATGAAACATAACAAACGTGAAAAAGAACCATCAGCAACATCAAGCGTCACCAGGGTCTTTGAAGCCCTCAATACTTTGTGACGTCTATTTGGAGCAAACGATAAGTTCCTCTAGCAGTTGAGACAATAGCCAGCAGATCCAATGATAATGGCAACAATCTGACCACCATCATAGCTCCGCTGCTAACTACATACACAAGTACATGTTGGTACATTTTAAGTATTGATGTTATTATTTTTGCATGTGTATTTATGTGAAGCTGGTATTTCTGCAGAGTTGCAGAAGATCGGACTACACTAATAATATTACGTGTCCAAAACTAAAAATGTATTAAAAAAAGATAGATGTGATCATTTCCAATCCACAACATATTTCATGAAATATTCTGCTTGAATCCATATTTGTCGGCATTTAGCCTTTCAAAAACAGCATTTCACTGTGATCAAAAAACTGTTTGCATTTGAATTCTTCCTGTGAGAGCAATGTGCTTTTGCATGAGTGTGTGGATGAATATAATAGTTTTAATGCTACTCCTTACAAAAGCTTTGTAGCGTTACTACTCCGCTGCTGCTTCTGTCATTGAGCTTCAGCACAGTGAGTGTTGTCGGTTCAGCTGGTAGTAAGTTAGCCCGCTATAACATATATCAGTGGCCTTCTGTGCCGTCTGATATCGTATACATAAATACACGCATGACGGGATGCTGCCTCGAACAATGCATGTAGTCCACATCAACAAGAACACATTCACAAGAACCATCACATTTAGCTATAACAAAACATGTCAAAACAATCCAACAAAACTGCGGCACTTAAACACTGCACACTCAAGAGCACGAGCCACGATCAAAGGAACGATATTAAGCTAATAAAAACAATAAAAACAATACCATAGATACATCAAGACAATGCTACTGCAGAGGTAAAAACTAGGGCTGGGCAAAGATGAAAACATTTAACTGATTAATCGCATGATTTTTCTGCGATTAATTGCATTATGCGCAAAATTAAAAAATGAATGAAAAGCTAGTGTATTGCACGCTGTTATTTAACAGGCACTCTTGGAGGAACAGCAAATTAACAACAGTATGTAAATCAGTTTTCTTTTTTTTTTCTGAACAGGTACCAGAAGAAACATTTGTCTTTTATCAAGGAACAACATAAACAGTCATGTTCAGTATTGTCAATCAATTTTGTTGTTTTTGTCGCATGTTTTTTGTCTGCCGTAAGCAAAAAGTATCTGGTTTCCTGTTTTGAGATAATGTGCTTTTATTTTGAAGGCAAAGAATAGTTGAAACGAAAGTTGCATAGTGCACCGTTTAACGCTAAAGTTACGGTCTTTACGGCAGTGGCGGGCCGTGGTTTTGGACATATGCCTGCTGTCTAACCGGGAGCAGGCGGTATTTATTGTACAACAGATATAGGTGAAATCTGATTGGATAAAAGCTCTCCTTAAAACAAGCTGCACTGGAAGCAGCAGGCTGCAGGCTGGAAACAGAGGAAGACAAGGAAACCATCTGACAACTTCTTGAAAGTAAACTTTCCATTCATTAGCGTCTTATCATTCATTTTGCCGTATCGCGCTCACCATTCATTCATTTCAAACGTAACGTTAGCCTAGCTTCCAAGCCCAAACGGCGTGCCTATTGTTTTGCTTCCGGTTGAGCTACATCCGGCGTGGTGCTCGCCAGAAAAATTCAAATGCGTTAACGCCGTTAATAAAATTGACAGCGTTAACACCGTTAATAACTCGCTAATAAGACAGCACTAATATATATATATATATACGTATATATATATATATATATATATATATATATATATATATATATATATATATATATATATATATATATATATACGTATATATATATACGTATATATATATATATATATATATATATACGTATATATATATATATATATACGTATATATCACATCAGAGTCGAGTCGCTGCTCCTTCGTGTCGAAAGGAGTCAGCTGAGGTGGTTCGGGCATCTAGTCAGGATGCCTCCTGGACGCCTCCCATTAGAGGTTTTCCAGGCACGTCCAACTGGTAGGAGACCCCGGGGAAGACCGAGGACACGCTGGAGGGATTATATCTCCCGGCTGGCCTTGGAACGCCTCGGGATCCCCCAGAATGAGCTGGAAAGTGTTGCGGGTGAGAGGGAAGCCTGGGTCGGCCTGCTGAACCTGCTGCCACCGCGACCCGACCCCGGATAAGCGGCTGATAATGGATGGATGGATATATATATATATATATATATATATATATATATATATATATATATATATATATATATATATACGTATATATATTTGGCATCCACAGCCCATAGAGCAAGAACATGGCGGCACAGGTTCTGGTCCAGGCTCTGATCATCTCACGCCTTGACTACTGTAACTCCCTCCTGCAGGTCTACCTGCTAGTGCCATCCGACCTCTGCAGCTCATCCAGAATGCAGCAGCTCGACTGGTCTTTAACTTCCTGAAACTCACCCACACTCCTCCACTCACTTACCGGTGGTCGCCCGCATCCGCTTCAAAACATTGGTACTTGCGTACCGTGCTCCGAACAGATCGGGTCCAATCTACATCCAGGACATGGTGAAACCGTACAGCCCAGCCCGTTCACTCCGCTCGGCTTCTGCCAATCGGCTTGTAGCTCCGTCACTGCGAGCTAATCACTCTACAAAGTCACGACTTTTTGCTGCCATGGCTCCTCAATGGTGGAATAGGGAAGGTAGCACCGTAGTAGCACTTTAGTAGCACTTAAATATCTCTTACTGATAGCACTTTGTAGTTTAACTTTATTGAAGAAAGGGGTGTCATATGTGTACAGATTGTAAAGGCCAATTTGTAATTTGTGATTTTGAGCTATACAAAATAAACTGAATTGGACTGGAAAGGGACGTTTTCTCCCAGTGACCCTCCCCAGTGTCTGGGAAGCCAGACTCCCGGACACGGTCCGTGACAGCTCTCTGCTTGCACATCTCTCTGCAGGACTCTCCTCTGAAGGCAGTGCAGATGCTGTGGGTGAATCTCATCATGGACACGTTTGCTTCTCTGGCCCTGGCCACCGAGCCCCCCACTCAGGCCCTGTTGCTACGGAAACCCTATGGTCGGAACAACCCGCTCATCTCACTGACAATGATGAAGAACATCCTGGGCCATGGAGTGTACCAGCTGGTTATCATCTTCACCCTACTGTTCGTAGGTAAACACACAAAGAGACATCCTGAGGTAGCTGGCTTTGATCAGTAGACCTCTTGTGGGATTAGAAGAGGGGTTTATATTCCACAGAGCAGGTGCTTTGGTGGAGACACACACACACACACACACACAGCCACAGTGTGTATTTGTCCTGCATGAACAGCACAGCTGACACTTGTTCTCTCATCCTTCATTCCCCACCAGGCGAGCACATTTTTAACATCGACAGCGGCCGCCACGCTCCGCTCCACTCGCCTCCTTCTGAGCACTACACCATCATCTTCAACACCTTCGTCCTCATGCAACTGTTCAACGAGATAAACGCTCGCAAGATCCACGGAGAGAGAAATGTCTTTGACGGCATATTTGCCAACCCCATCTTCTGCAGTATTGTTGTGGGGACCTTCGTCGTGCAGGTACACGTCACCTTTCACGTCTTTCATGTCTTTCCATTTAGAGGTTTTCATCTTGGTGTTTGGTATGTTTATGTTATTTCTATTTCGTTTAAAATCCATACCCCTAAAAATAGATCTTGCAGTTCCGCCAAGTTTTCAATAGTTCAGCATGAGCCCAGGAAGAGTCGTTCCTTTCTTGGTAATGTGGTTCCAAATAAAAGATGGCTGAAGAAGTCCATATTGCTCAACATTTGTTTAAACTGAATGTTGCCATGTCATGTAAATGTCAGTATGAAACATCTTGTGTTATTCCACTACATATTCTATGTATTATACACTTAGTGGCCACTTTATTAGGTACACCTGGAAATATAATGCTCATCCATACATTCTACCTTTACAACTTTATAATAATCTTTTTATAACTAAGGCCTTTATTTATTTCCCAGCTGAGGGTACCAGGCCTTTATTTGAAGCAGGCGTATATTAGACACGGTTAGTTACATTGCTCTGATTGTTTCATGCTGTTAGTGTCTTCGTTTCAAAGGTGATTGTGGTTGTTGGGGGATTATTCTGTCATTTCTAAAGCAATGGCAGCTTGAAGGTCTTCTACAGAAGCTGTGTTTTGGTGCTCGTCTAGGTCACCTCCTTAGTCTGTAAAAGTATAGAAAATGAATGGGATCATTTTCAGACCTTCACAGGCAATGAAACAATCTCATTAAAGTACACGATGAAACCTTCCACGATAATAATGGTACATTCATGAGATTTATTTTTGATAAAGTTGCTTTTTAATCAATTTTCTTCGACCAACAAAATCACTTGATGAACAGTGTTCATGTGTGATAATTATGGCTCAATATAAGAAAACATATTCTGATGTTTTGCTATATTGCCCAGCCCTACTTGAGTCCAGATTTTAGATTCCAAACCAACCAAAGGAGGCCTGTTTGTAGAAGTGGATACAGAAGAGATGCACTGAGGAGCACCAACAAGCGAGCAAAGAGCTCCTCAGAACTGCTGCTCTACCGGGAAGAAGCCAGAGGACAGAGAGGCAGAGATGTGGAGCAAAGAAGAGACAGTTCAGAGGGATTTGTAAAAGTGGAGATGAGAGAGAGCTGGAGGCAGCTTGAGAGAGATGAACCTGATCACGTTGCTGTTTAAAAAGCTGTCGCTACATCCACTGAGACAAATAGACCCGCAGCAGCTCGGTGTTACTGTGGCCCACATGTTGCGCAATGGAAACAAGCGGTTTAGCCCGTTATGTCGGAAGCATTAATACAGAGTTTATAGTTCTCAGTTTTACACAGCTGGAGTGGAATGATTACTGATTAATGTTCCCAGGCATTAACACCATAGAATGATTCTACTTCGATTTATGAGTCTTAGTAAAACTAAGAAGCTTTTTTTATCTATATCATTAAAACCTGGAGCCTACATTACCCACAATGCAACATGTTGACAGTTTGGTCAGCCTGCACTTCATGTGCTCTGCTGTTCAGTTCAGTGTGCCTCTTAAACATATCCTGAAAGTACATCACATGTTCCAACGTGTAGTCTGGTGGTGATGAGGTCATGGCCCAGCAAACCTCCTCCAATACCCCCAATACTAAAAATCCATCAAGTCAGGTTATTATGTAACCGATTCGTGAAATCAGTCACTTGCTCCAGCCGAACAGCTTCCGTTTCACGGCAGAGGGAATGATCACCGTCCTGCCTTCTGACGCTCACTTATTACCACATTATAGTTCACTGAGGAAGAGTAAAACCACAAGGGCCTTTCTTTGTCTTTGTTTGATACTGATTGGCCAAACTTAGCTACGTATGACACTGTGGAGGTGTTCGAGTGGTTTTGATCTTCTCAGCAACTCTGAATAGCACATTTCTCAAATATCCTTTCCTTTAAATGACACTCAACACTCAGGACCTAAAATAAGAGCAGATAGCTCCTCCAGCAGCTTCATACATACACAATGCCCTTCTCTGTTCCTAGGATGTGTACACACAGATAGTGTGGTCACATGACCTGATGCTAGCCAAGTCCAACTGTGAAAGTTTGCTTTATGATCTTAAAGCCACTGCGACATAACATGTGGTTTGATGTTGACTAGATGCAGCTGGGATTACAGAGACTTTGGTACGAGAAGACAGGTGTGTGTAGGTGTGTGTGTGTGTGTGTGTGTCTAATGACACCCTCCCTGTGCCTCTGCAGATCGTGATCGTGCAGTGGGGAGGGAAGCCCTTCAGTTGTGCCCCGCTCAACATGGAGCAGTGGCTCTGGTGTCTGTTCGTCGGCGTTGGGGAGCTGCTCTGGGGTCAGGTAAGTTGGGGCCACGCCCACGCTGCATCGCTCACACAAGTAGCTGTCTTCTATTCGGGAGTTTTGAAGTTGTTATGGTTTTCACACTACATGCTTGAGAGGCGACAGGAGGAATCCCTGCCGAGTGTGTGACACACAGGAGAAAGTACATGGGCCGTGCTGGTTGAGGTCGTTAGCACGATCACGTCTTGGTGGTACCCCACAATTCAGTCAGGCATTGACCTTGAATAGTTAAGGTCACGATCGGTCATCAGACTGGGCCTCTCAAATTGTGGGTGAACATCTAGACACAACATTTTGACCCGTCTTTACTAGTTCCCCTTTGTTATGCATCTTGAAGCAAAGATTCATAGTACAACAGGCTTGCACAACGAAATGAAGATTGTTGTCTCATTTTGCTACATATCAAAACACAAAAAGAAACTGTATCGTACATGGAGGATGAATTAAAGATTGTCACAGCTGAGGAAAGCAGCAGTTCTTGTAACGGGTCGTATCTGGACCAAAGTGCAACACACACACACACACACACACGACTCCAGGGATCTTTGACCTTTTATTTGAATCTCCGGAAACAGCAGGCCGAGTACAGCAGAGTCAGGATCAGAAAGGCAGGTAGGTTCACCGGAAGTCGGGTATAGCGGGTCTGATATGGAGCTAAATCCAGGTCATATGTTTTGTTCCTTTGAAAAAAAGATTTGAACCTGAAAAATCAAGTTTTTTATTGTTGAACTTTGAAAAATAATATATCTTTTCAGGAACAGATTTAATATTTTTCAACTTTCACTTTTTTGTTTACAGTTTTGAAACTTTTTTTCAGATTTAGATCGTTTTTTTTCCCCAGGTTCAGACTTTTGGCACCAGATCTGGTGTGGGGGCGTGGTTTCAACTGCAGGGGCGTGGTCTCATGAGTGACAGCTTAACAATGAAAGCTGAGAACCAGCCTCAACCACGTTGCCTTCAGGTAATGTGGGTACCGTGACCATTATGACTCACTATACCTTCATACAGGATATTCACGGGATTGGCAGTAAACTAAATTGACGCCAGTGACAGTTCTGTTTAGCTGTTGTGTTAGACCATACTTGGCATGAATGACAGTATAAGAGCAATAAACTATGCCGGGTTGTGCCGTTCAAAAACGACACTACAGTATCTGACGTTTCGCACCACTGTGAACACGGCGTACTGTCCGTGCGACGCCGTCTGCTGTGTGGGATGAACTGGTTTTGAATCAACTGGTTTATTATTTTTGCATGAGGCAGATGTTCATTGAGGCCAATCCCGTGAATATGCTGTATGAAGGTATAGCGAGTCATAATGGTCACGGTACCCACGGTACCTGAAGGCAACGTGGTTGAGTCTGGTTCTCAGCCTTCATTGTTAAGCTGTCACTCATGAGGCCACGCCCCTGCAGTTGAAACCACGCCCCCACACCAGATCGAGGCCAAAAGTCTGAACCTGAAAAAAATAGATCTGAAAAAAAGTTTTGAACCTGAAAAAAAAGATTTGAAATTGTAAAGTTAACGTTGAAAATATAAAATCTGTTATTGAAAAAATATATTATTTCTTTTTATTAAGTTCAACAATAAAACTTGATTTTTCAGGTTCAAATCTTTTTTTCAAATGAACAAAATATATGACCTGGAATTAGCTCCATAGTCTAACAGAGACAGGCAGGGTCGGCAACAGGAGATCAGTCCGTGAACGAGTCTGTCATGAAAAAACGATCTGGCAAGGTGTCTGGGAGGCAGGATATATAGGGACTTGATTAGTGATCAGAGGCAGGTGAGTGAACAGGTGAAGGGCGTTAGACTGACGAGGAGGGCGTGACTGACAGAGTGAGGAGGGTGTGGAGCTGAACTGTAGGTGACACTCATGATGACTTTGTCTTTATTAATATAAGTAGTAGTTAAATCAACTGAAAACATACGATCATTTTTATCAATATTTTAAGTGCATTTTTATTGGAATGTTCGCTAAAAACTCTCCAGACAAAACTCCGTCAGCTGTTAAAGCGACTGACAGCTCAGATGTGATCCGCTGTCAGTCGGCCGCGGTCATCAGAAACCGACGTCGCTTCACGTGACGCTTCAGAGGAAAGGACGTCTCATGTCTCTTAAAACATATTTCCTTGCGTCTTCTCTCCTCGCTTGGTTTCCTTGCGTCTCTCCATGCATCCCTGGTGGGAGGGACTAAGACGCAAGGAAAGGACGCAAGTGAGGGATACAGGGATGCAATTTAGAGACTTGGGATGTACCCACCGACAGTTCTGAGGTCTGCTGGTTCATCAGCTGATACTTCTGTGAGTCTCTCCAGACAGCAGCAGGTGAACAGGTTGTAGCTGGGAGGGTTTAGTCGTTTAATGTCCTTCAGCTCTTCTCAGGCTCCTCCTCTCACCAACATCCCTGATGACAAGTGATGTACCAGTAATGTATCAGTAATGTACCAGTGATGTACCAGTAATGTATCAGTAATGTACCAGTAATGTATCAGTGATGTACCAGTAATGTACCAGTGATGTACCAGTAATGTATCAGTAATGTACCAGTGATGTACCAGTGATGTACCAGTGATGTACCAGTAATGTACCAGTGATGTACCAGTGATGTACCAGTAATGTATCAGTGATGTACCAGTAATGTATCAGTGATGTACCAGTAATGTATCAGTGATGTACCAGTAATGTATCA
>NC_136599.1:27955219-28207719 GCF_910589615.1 Taurulus bubalis
GTGTGGTCCATCACTCAGTTATTTCGCAGTTATAGCGCTTGCTGTGTCTGCATCTGCATAACAACAGGAACGTTCAGGCTCCTTCATGTGGCTCAAAGGTGTATGCAGATAGAAATGTTTAGTCATCCTCAGCTCCTCTGCTCTTTGCTAAACAAAAAGCTCCTCAATGTAATCACAAAGAGAACTCATTGAGCCATTCATCAGAGATGAGCCATCAACAGCTCCTCCTCTTCCTCTAGCTCCTCTAGCTCCTCCTCCTCTAGCTCCTCTAGCTCCTCCTCCTCTAGCTCCTCCTCCTCTAGCTCCTCCTCCTCTAGCTCCTCCCTGTGTTTGTGTTGCAGCCTCTCCTCATCCTCTACCTCCTTCATACTTTAACCACCTCGTTTTCCATCCAGCGCAGGGAGGGAGATGGAGATGGAGATGGAGATGGAGGGAGGGAGAGGGAGGGAGGGAGAAGGAGAGGGAGGGAGAGGGAGAGGGAGGGAGAGGGAGAGGGAGAGGGAGAAGGAGAAGGAGAGGGAGAGGGAGAGGGAGAAGGAGAGGGAGAGGGAGAGGGAGAAGGAGAAGGAGAGGGAGAAGGAGAGGGAGAGGGAGAGGGAGAAGGAGAAGGAGAGGGAGAGAGAGAGAGGGAGAGAGAGAGGAAGAGAGAGAGAGAGAGGGGCCCTGGTTTCTGGGACGTTATATACTCGAACGTTTACTCTCCTCGGGACACGAACACAAACATCTGACAGCTTCTCAGTCTGCATGAGGTTCTACTGACCAGCACTGACGCTCTGCTTGACCGCCTGTCTGTTGTCTGTCTGTTGTCTGTCTGTCGTCCATCATACATGCAGAGTCCTACATAGAGACTGGACCCCCATCCAGCTGCCCACCTTTTGGACTCCAGCTGCTGGACTCCTTCAGCTGGGTCTCTGTGTAGGACTCCGCCCACCTGGCTGTACACCCAGGTCTCTGTGTAGGACTCCGCCCACCTGGCTGTACACCCAGGTCTCTGCGTAGGACTCCGCCCACCTGGCTGTACACCCAGGTCTCTGCGTAGGACTCCGCCCACCTGGCTGTACACCCAGGTGCTGCCCTCTGGCCTGTAAACCTTCTGTTCTAGAAATCTAACCAATCACTGACTCTTCTAACCTGCTGATTCTCTGTGAGGTCGCTGTTCTGTTTTTGCAACACTTGTTTGTTTTGCTTTTTCTGTCCTGCAGCAACTTCATCATCATCATCATCATCATCATCATCATCTTTATTTCACTCTGTTCTCAGTGCTGCATGCTGTGTGAGCAGCTATAGCAGTGATTGGCAGCTGTCTGATGCATGCAGACGTCTATCTGCAAGCCAACTGTCCACTCGGTTACACTACTGCTTTGTGTGTGTGTGTGTGTGTGTGTGTGTGTGTGTGTGTGTGTGTGTGTGTGTGTGTGTGTGTGTGTGTGTGTGTGTGTGTGTGTGTGTGTGTGACCCAGTGTGTTGAAGTATGAGTGTTTTCTCCACACATACTGAATCATCACACACAGGTGTGTGTGTGTGTGTGTGTGTGTGTGGGCCACTAGGCTCTTGGTTTGTTTGCTGTGTGAGAACTGACATGGTGATGTCATGAGCCAACTCATTTTCCTTTCTTTGTCTGGGGGACAGACCGGATCAGACCGGATGAGACCAGACCAGGTGGACGCTTTGTTGACGCTGCATCAGTCAAGATATGAATGTGTCAGTTGCAGACATGACCTTGATATCTTGCCATGTTCCCTCAAGGAGACATGACTAAACACAGACATAGAGATGATGTTACAGACACACTTTAGATGTGATGATTGTTGCAACTCATGCCAGAGGTTTTATATAACCCTCCCCAGATAGATGAGGCTCAGAGAGCTACACATAACAAGGAGGAGGACACTCCATTACGTGGCTGTAACATGAGATCTGGAGTCATCATGGAGGCCTCGCAACCCCATGGAGGCCTTGCAACCTCACAGAGGCTTCACAACCTCATAGAGGCCTCGCACATCAGAGGCCTCGCACATCAGAGGCCTCGCAATCTCATGGAGGCCTCACAACCGCCAAGAAACAGTCCAGCACATAAACATCTGTAAAACTTGTTGTCTTTTACCCTTCACATGTTTATTTGAACAAGAGCTATTCACCCGTGATTTGGAGGACCTTTGCACATATGTGCCTTAGCTCCACCCATTTGGGTTGAATCCAGCCAATAGGAGTCCAACACCAAAGTTACAATATAACTTATTATCTTGTGTAAACTTTAACTGTAGCCACCTGGTCCTGAGTGTCTGTCTGTCTGTCTGGAGGACAAAAGGTCTGTCTCTGGGTTTCCCTTGTCTCTCTCTCCCCTATTTGCATGTCTGACTTCTCTCTTTCTTGTGCTCTCTCCCTCGTTCTTCCCTCCTTTCGGCAGATGCGAGTGGTGAAAGCATTCCGTAGTTCGCTGTATGAGGGCCGGGAGAAACCGGAATCCCGCAACTCCATCCACAACTTCATGGCCCACCCGGAGTTCCTCATCAACGACCTCATCCACAACATCCCGCTGATCGACGACACTGATGTGGAGGAGGAATCAGAGCTCAGCAGATACCAGCACCTGCACCCGGCCCTCCGCAAGCCGCCGCCCCCTCCCGCCCAGCTCCCGGCCCGCTCCCGCCCCACCCGCCCCTACCGCCAGTACAGCCTCCCGGTGACCCCGTGCAACCGAAACAACAACAACAACAGCAGCAGCAGCAGCAGCAGCAGCAGTTCAACAGTCGCCCACGACAACAAAAACAGCACCACCACAGTAACCCCCAGCAACCGGAGCCCACATCAGCCCCACCACCACCACCACCACCACACCCATCATGGCAGGGACAGACCGCCGAAGCCCTCCGCCCCTCACCTGGCCCACCTCTACTGCGTGGAGACCTCCTTATAACTGAGCTGAACGTGGTCCGAGGTAGAAGAGGGGAGGAGAGGGCCGAGGACTCACCATGACATCTTCATCCCTTCTCCCTCCAGCAAGCTGACAGGAGGAGAGACGGGAGGAAGGAGGGAGCGGACAATGACTGGAGACTCAGCTCGGCCTGTCCAGCCCGCTCAACAGAACAGGGCCATGTCAGGGCCAGAGGCTCCTCAGCCTGCTTCCATCGGGGTGGATCATCAGTGTTGTCACCGCCCACCTGCCCTCCATGGCTCCGCCTCCTCCACGTCCATCTATCTACGACACTTTTCATCCGTCATTTGCTGCAGAACAAGTAAACGCTTTGTTCAAGCTTTAACTACTTCGGTCCATTCCATCCTCAGATTCATTTACTTCTCAACATTATGGTGCTCATTCATTTCTTTCTTTAAAATCGCTTCATTTATTTATTTTCTTCTTCTCTGGAACTTTTTTTCATCTTTTTTTTAAATTTCAAACAAATATTTTCTTTTCTGCCATCCGTCTCTTTCTCTTTCAATGTGTGTTTGTGTCTGTTCTGGGGAACAACAACAAAACAGAAGAAAAACAGAAATTACAAACAAAATACTGTTCATTTCAAGCTAACAGTAAATAGTATGGCTGCGAAAATAAAGTTAGGGAACATATATATATATGTATATGTATATGTATGTATGTATGCCTTGCTGATGAACTGATGAGGATGTGTTGGGTCGCTTCCCTTCTGTTAGAGTTCCATCCTTCTGTCTTCTGTTCCTCGAGCCATTTTGTCCTTTCCTCTGTCTTGTCTTGTCCCTTCTGTGTGTGTGTGTGTGTGTGTGTGTGTGTGTGTGTGTGTGTGTGTGTGTGTGTGTGTGTGTGTGTGTGTGTGTGTGTGTGTGTGTGTGTGTGTGTGTGTGTGTGTGCGCGCTTTATTTTTTGGAAGCATTACCCTTTAAATGCCATCAAACACACAATGCACAGGCGATGGCCCTTTAAGACCTAACATGAACTCACTTCCAACCCGCCCTGCTATGTGCCACCGTGTCACCATGCAGGGCCCTCTCCACCATGCAGGGCCCTCTCCACCATGCAGGGCCCTCTCCACCATGCAGGGCCCTCTCCACCATGCAGGGCCCTCTCCACCATGCAGGGCCCTCTACGTTTGTTGGACCCAGTCATTTTCACTGTTTGATGTTTAGAAGCGAGCGATCTTTTGAGCCGTCAGTATGTCGTATGTCAGTGTTCAGCTTCCGGCCCAAAGCCCACTGGACCAGGTCCAACCACTGAGAGCTCACGTGTCATGTCCACGTGTCAAATACTGTACATCCCATCGCCGCGTGTTCACGGAGCGGTTTGAGGAACCTGAAGGAACGCTCAGACAACACACATGTTTGCTTTCCTGCTGGTAGTCATGTCAGGAGATTGGTACCATTTCATGTCTGCACGCTAGGTATGCTACAGCAGGTTAGCTTAGCTTAGCATAAAGACTGGATACAGCTACCGTGTCTCTTTCAAAAGTAAAAAGAAACCTGCCTTCAGTACCTCTAAAGCTAACTAATTAAAACAGTATATCGCATTGGATTAATCTGTACATAAACATGGTATCTACAGGTAAAAGCATTGAATTCCTAAATGAATAGCCTCAGGAGGTATTAACATGTCTTGGATTGTATTTTCCGAGACACAGTGAACACAGGTGCTATCATATTAGATGCAGGTAGAAGGATGTTGTTTCTTTCGGACAGAGACAAGATGGCTGTTTACCATTTTTCCTAGTATTGAAGCTAAGCTAACGGGCTTCAGCTTGAGTGGACAGATATGTGAGAGGTGTCAATCTTCTCAGCAGGAAACTCAATAAGCTTATTTCCCAAAATGTTACAGCATTGCTTTAGATGTATTCTCCCTGATGTAAAACACGCTACATGAGCTACTCAAACAAAAATTAAAGAACAAAAAAACACACACATTTGAATAGTCACCCCTGTGACGATGGCGCTCGTGACATCACATGCCACCGTCACCTCGCCGACCTCAACATTCCATGGAACCAACATTCCAAACAGCCGCATCACATTCCAGACCGGGTGTGCGAGTGCCCTCCTGTATCCCATGTTGCACTAGGTGTGGGTGAACTGCTGAATCCATGTTGCCGCCATTAACCCTGTTGACCTCCCAGTTATCAGCTGGTCCCTCCACCACAGACAGGCAATGGCAGACCATATGCAAACAGCCTGCCATGAAGGAGCAGAAGACCTGTACCCAGACGGAGGACAGGAAGTCTTACAAACACAGGTTCGCCCTGCTGGTTCTGTTTGAGGATGCGTGCAGGGCTCTCTGGGAACACCTGTACAGAACCCTGTCCTCTTGAATGCCCATCATCATCATCATCTTCACCACCCTCTCAGCGTGGCAAGTGGTGACATTGTATTGGTCTGTCTGTTTTGAAGCATGCATTTGATATCATTAATATCACTCTTTATGTGTTGGTAAATCATTTAGGATACTGTCACTACTGTGTGCTATGATCTCTCCACATCAGCTCTCTTCCTCTCTCTCTCACACACACACACACACACACACACACACACACAGTCTACAGTGGTGTAAATTTGACTGTCCAGTTCCAGCCATCTCTGTCCATCCGTCCAGCCACGTTATATCATGATGTTGTGAGACCGTTTCACAGAAGGCAAAAACATAATGTGAAAAAGAATATATTATATTTATCAAAATTATAAATTGTACAACTGCACCACAACTGTACAGATCGCCCAAATGTGCACATGTGCATCTTTGATTTACAGGTACTATGTTCCTGTTACACTTTGTTTCTTTCTTTTGATCCTATTGCTTTCTGTAAAGAGAGGAACAACAAAATGGAAGCGCTTGTATATTATGATTATTTTAGATTTTCTCCATCGGTGCTCCCACTGATGGAAAAAGACAGTTGCACATTCTCCTGAGCATATTCTGAGGGCTGTGTTTTCTGTCCACTGAACAGCCCCTGAAGTGCGCAGGTGTCTCTTAAGACCAGAGACACACTCTGTAAATAGGGAGCAGGACACACAGAGGTACCTCATTATGATCTTCAGGACTGGACCAAGTGGAGACCAAGGAGGATGGACACCTGGAGGCTGACGCAGAGCTAGAGACTGCAGAAGTGCAATGCATCCGTGCATTGTTTAGGCTGCTCTTTTAGATCTGCTACAAGTATTTACTGCCATGTTACGACGGGAGGGAATTAACGTTTTACATTATTCATTATACATACTGTTGTAAATATTGTGTGGAATGCCCCCCCTTCCTCCCCACAATGCAGTGCTGTTCTGCAGACAGAAAATACAGCCTTAACTGTGCTGAATGAAAAAAGACCAAAAAAAGACAACAAAACATAAAGACTATTGAATATATTAAAGAGTTACCTGCCTGTTATTTAAGCGAATAAATATCTATATATGAGAAAGAACACACCTGTATACTGTAGACTAAATCTGTATGGAAATCTAAGAGAATTTAATGGGAATTAAGTCCAACACCTTTTGTCTGTATGAAAGAAAAACACAAAGTATTCTACAATAATAACTTTGACAAAGTCTGTGTGGTCCTGTGTTGTTTGTTCACAATGAAGCGATGGAACCTCTGGACAGGAAGGAGACACCTTGTTCTAGTGCTCTAGTGCTCTAGTGTTCTATGAACCGATGGAACCTCTGGACAGGAAGGAGACACCTGGCCGCTTGCTTCTGGAGATGGAACAATTATTCTACCAGCATACCTCACGTGTTCTAGTGCTCTAGTGCTCTAGTGCTCTAGTGTTCTAGTGCTCTAGTGTTCTAGTGCTCTAGTGTTCTAGTGCTCTAGTGTTCTAGTGTTCTAGTGCTCTAGTGTTCTAGTGCTCTAGTGTTCTAGTGCTCTAGTGTTCTAGTGTTCTAGTGCTCTAGTGTTCTAGTGCTCTAGTGTTCTAGTGTTCTAGTGCTCTAGTGTTCTAGTGCTCTAGTGTTCTAGTGTTCTAGTGCTCTAGTGTTCTAGTGCTCTAGTGTTCTAGTGTTCTAGTGCTCTAGTGTTCTGGTGCTCTAGTGCTCTAGTTCTCTAGTGTTCTAGTGCTCTAGTGTTCTGGTGCTCTAGTGTTCTAGTGTTCTAGTGCTCTAGTGCTCTAGTGTTCTAGTGCTCTAGTGCTCTAGTGCTCTAGTGTTCTAGTGCTCTAGTGTTCTGGTGCTCTAGTGCTCTAGTGCTCTAGTGTTCTAGTGCTCTAGTGTTCTAGTGCTCTAGTGCTCTAGTGTTCTAGTGCTCTAGTGTTCTAGTGCTCTAGTGTTCTAGTGTTCTAGTGCTCTAGTGTTCTGGTGCTCTAGTTTTCTAGTGTTCTAGTGCTCTAGTGCTCTAGTGTTCTAGTGCTCTAGTGTTCTGGTGCTCTAGTGTTCTAGTGTTCTAGTGCTCTAGTGCTCTAGTGTTCTAGTGCTCTAGTGTTCTAGTGCTCTAGTGCTCTAGTGATCTAGTTCTCTAGTGTTCTGGTGCTCTAGTGTTCTAGTGCTCTAGTGTTCTGGTGCTCTAGTGCTCTAGTGTTCTGGTGCTCTAGTGTTCTGGTGCTCTAGTGTTCTATGAACCGATGGAACCTCTGGACAGGAAGGAGACACCTTGTTCTAGTGCTCTAGTGCTCTAGTGTTCTATGAACCGATGGAACCTCTGGACAGGAAGGAGACACCTGGCCGCTTGCTTCTGGAGATGGAACAATTATTCTACCAGCATACCTCACGTGTTCTAGTGCTCTAGTGCTCTAGTGCTCTAGTGTTCTAGTGCTCTAGTGTTCTAGTGCTCTAGTGTTCTAGTGTTCTAGTGCTCTAGTGTTCTAGTGCTCTAGTGTTCTAGTGCTCTAGTGTTCTAGTGTTCTAGTGCTCTAGTGTTCTAGTGCTCTAGTGTTCTAGTGTTCTAGTGCTCTAGTGTTCTAGTGCTCTAGTGTTCTAGTGTTCTAGTGCTCTAGTGTTCTAGTGCTCTAGTGTTCTAGTGTTCTAGTGCTCTAGTGTTCTGGTGCTCTAGTGCTCTAGTTCTCTAGTGTTCTAGTGCTCTAGTGTTCTGGTGCTCTAGTGTTCTAGTGTTCTAGTGCTCTAGTGCTCTAGTGTTCTAGTGCTCTAGTGCTCTAGTGCTCTAGTGTTCTAGTGCTCTAGTGTTCTGGTGCTCTAGTGCTCTAGTGCTCTAGTGTTCTAGTGCTCTAGTGTTCTAGTGCTCTAGTGCTCTAGTGTTCTAGTGCTCTAGTGTTCTAGTGCTCTAGTGTTCTAGTGTTCTAGTGCTCTAGTGTTCTGGTGCTCTAGTTTTCTAGTGTTCTAGTGCTCTAGTGCTCTAGTGTTCTAGTGCTCTAGTGTTCTGGTGCTCTAGTGTTCTAGTGTTCTAGTGCTCTAGTGCTCTAGTGTTCTAGTGCTCTAGTGTTCTAGTGCTCTAGTGCTCTAGTGATCTAGTTCTCTAGTGTTCTGGTGCTCTAGTGTTCTAGTGCTCTAGTGTTCTGGTGCTCTAGTGCTCTAGTGTTCTGGTGCTCTAGTGTTCTGGTGCTCTAGTGTTCTGGTGCTCTAGTGCTCTAGTGTTCTGGTGCTCTAGTTTTCTAGTGTTCTAGTGCTCTAGTGTTCTAGTGCTCTAGTGTTCTGGTGCTCTAGTGTTCTAGTGTTCTAGTGCTCTAGTGTTCTAGTGTTCTAGTGTTCTGGTGCTCTAGTGTTCTGGTGCTCTAGTGCTCAGGTGCTCTAGTGTTCTGGTGCTCTAGTGTTCTGGTGCTCTAGTGCTCAGGTGCTCTAGTGTTCTGGTGCTCTTGTGCTCTAGTGCTCTAGTGTTCTAGTGTTCTAGTGCTCTAGTGCTCTAGTGTTCTAGTGTTCTAGTGCTCTAGTGATCTAGTTCTCTAGTGTTCTGGTGCTCTAGTGCTCTAGTGTTCTAGTGCTTTAGTGTTCTGGTGCTCTAGTGCTCTAGTGTTCTGGTGCTCTAGTGCTCTAGTGTTCTAGTGTTCTGGTGCTCTAGTGCTCTAGTGTTCTGGTGCTCTAGTTTTCTAGTGTTCTAGTGTTCTGGTGCTCTTGTGCTCTAGTGCTCTAGTGTTCTAGTGCTCTAGTGATCTAGTTCTCTAGTGTTCTAGTGCTCTAGTGTTCTGGTGCTCTAGTGTTCTAGTGTTCTAGTGCTCTAGTGTTCTAGTGCTCTAGTGTTCTAGTGTTCTAGTGCTCTAGTGTTCTAGTGCTCTAGTTTTCTAGTGTTCTAGTGCTCTAGTGCTCTAGTGTTCTAGTGCTCTAGTGTTCTGGTGCTCTAGTGTTCTAGTGCTCTAGTGTTCTGGTGCTCTAGTGCTCTAGTGTTCTGGTGCTCTAGTGCTCTAGTGTTCTAGTGCTCTAGTGTTCTAGTGCTATAGTGCTCTAGTGTTCTAGTGCTCTAGTGTTCTAGTGTTCTAGTGCTCTAGTGTTCTGGTGCTCTAGTTTTCTAGTGTTCTAGTGCTCTAGTGCTCTAGTGTTCTAGTGCTCTAGTGTTCTGGTGCTCTAGTGTTCTAGTGTTCTAGTGCTCTAGTGCTCTAGTGTTCTAGTGCTCTAGTGTTCTAGTGCTCTAGTGATCTAGTTCTCTAGTGTTCTGGTGCTCTAGTGTTCTAGTGCTCTAGTGTTCTGGTGCTCTAGTGCTCTAGTGTTCTGGTGCTCTAGTGTTCTGGTGCTCTAGTGTTCTGGTGCTCTAGTGCTCTAGTGTTCTGGTGCTCTAGTTTTCTAGTGTTCTAGTGCTCTAGTGTTCTAGTGCTCTAGTGTTCTGGTGCTCTAGTGTTCTAGTGTTCTAGTGCTCTAGTGTTCTAGTGTTCTAGTGTTCTGGTGCTCTAGTGCTCTAGTGTTCTGGTGCTCTAGTGTTCTGGTGCTCTAGTGTTCTGGTGCTCTAGTGCTCTAGTGTTCTGGTGCTCTAGTTTTCTAGTGTTCTAGTGCTCTAGTGCTCTAGTGTTCTAGTGTTCTAGTGCTCTAGTGCTCTAGTGTTCTAGTGCTCTAGTGTTCTAGTGCTCTAGTGATCTAGTTCTCTAGTGCTCTAGTGCTCTAGTGTTCTAGTGCTTTAGTGTTCTGGTGCTCTAGTGCTCTAGTGTTCTGGTGCTCTAGTGCTCTAGTGTTCTAGTGTTCTGGTGCTCTAGTGCTCTAGTGTTCTGGTGCTCTAGTTTTCTAGTGTTCTAGTGTTCTGGTGCTCTTGTGCTCTAGTGCTCTAGTGTTCTAGTGTTCTAGTGCTCTAGTGCTCTAGTGTTCTAGTGCTCTAGTGTTCTAGTGCTCTAGTGATCTAGTTCTCTAGTGCTCTAGTGTTCTAGTGCTCTAGTGATCTAGTTCTCTAGTGTTCTAGTGCTCTAGTGTTCTGGTGCTCTAGTGTTCTAGTGTTCTAGTGCTCTAGTGTTCTAGTGCTCTAGTGTTCTAGTGTTCTAGTGCTCTAGTGTTCTAGTGCTCTAGTGTTCTAGTGTTCTAGTGCTCTAGTGTTCTAGTGCTCTAGTGTTCTAGTGCTCTAGTGTTCTGGTGCTCTAGTGCTCTAGTGTTCTGGTGCTCTAGTGCTCTAGTGTTCTAGTGCTCTAGTGTTCTAGTGCTCTAGTGCTCTAGTGTTCTAGTGCTCTAGTGTTCTAGTGCTCTAGTGTTCTAGTGCTCTAGTGCTCTAGTTCTCTAGTGTTCTGGTGCTCTAGTGTTCTAGTGCTTTAGTGTTCTGGTGCTCTAGTGCTCTAGTGTTCTGGTGCTCTAGTGCTCTAGTGTTCTAGTGTTCTGGTGCTCTAGTGCTCTAGTGTTCTGGTGCTCTAGTTTTCTAGTGTTCTAGTGTTCTGGTGCTCTTGTGCTCTAGTTTTCTAGTGTTCTAGTGTTCTGGTGCTCTTGTGCTCTAGTGTTCTAGTGTTCTAGTGCTCTAGTGCTCTAGTGTTCTAGTGCTCTAGTGTTCTAGTGCTCTAGTGATCTAGTTCTCTAGTGTTCTAGTGCTCTAGTGTTCTAGTGCTCTAGTGCTCTAGTGTTCTAGTGCTCTAGTGTTCTAGTGCTCTAGTGTTCTAGTGTTCTAGTGCTCTAGTGTTCTGGTGCTCTAGTTTTCTAGTGTTCTAGTGCTCTAGTGCTCTAGTGTTCTAGTGCTCTAGTGTTCTGGTGCTCTAGTGTTCTAGTGTTCTAGTGCTCTAGTGCTCTAGTGTTCTAGTGCTCTAGTGTTCTAGTGCTCTAGTGATCTAGTTCTCTAGTGTTCTAGTGCTCTAGTGTTCTGGTGCTCTAGTGTTCTAGTGCTCTAGTGTTCTGGTGCTCTAGTGCTCTAGTGTTCTGGTGCTCTAGTGTTCTGGTGCTCTAGTGTTCTGGTGCTCTAGTGCTCTAGTGTTCTGGTGCTCTAGTGCTCTAGTGTTCTGGTGCTCTAGTTTTCTAGTGTTCTAGTGCTCTAGTGTTCTAGTGCTCTAGTGTTCTGGTGCTCTAGTGTTCTAGTGTTCTAGTGCTCTAGTGTTCTAGTGTTCTAGTGTTCTGGTGCTCTAGTGTTCTAGTGTTCTGGTGCTCTAGTGCTCAGGTGCTCTAGTGTTCTGGTGCTCTAGTGCTCTAGTGTTCTGGTGCTCTAGTTTTCTAGTGTTCTAGTGTTCTGGTGCTCTTGTGCTCTAGTGCTCTAGTGTTCTAGTGCTCTAGTGCTCTAGTGTTCTAGTGCTCTAGTGTTCTAGTGCTCTAGTGATCTAGTTCTCTAGTGTTCTGGTGCTCTAGTGCTCTAGTGTTCTAGTGCTTTAGTGTTCTGGTGCTCTAGTGCTCTAGTGTTCTGGTGCTCTAGTGTTCTAGTGTTCTGGTGCTCTAGTGCTCTAGTGTTCTGGTGCTCTAGTTTTCTAGTGTTCTAGTGTTCTGGTGCTCTTGTGCTGTAGTGCTCTAGTGTTCTAGTGTTCTAGTGCTCTAGTGCTCTAGTGTTCTAGTGCTCTAGTGTTCTAGTGCTCTAGTGATCTAGTTCTCTAGTGTTCTAGTGCTCTAGTGTTCTAGTGCTCTAGTGTTCTGGTGCTCTAGTGCTCTAGTGTTCTGGTGCTCTAGTGCTCTAGTGTTCTAGTGTTCTGGTGCTCTAGTGCTCTAGTGCTCTAGTTTTCTAGTGTTCTAGTGCTCTAGTGTTCTAGTGCTCTAGTGTTCTGGTGCTCTAGTGTTCTAGTGTTCTAGTGCTCTAGTGTTCTAGTGTTCTGGTGCTCTAGTGCTCTAGTGTTCTAGTGTTCTGGTGCTCTAGTGATCAGGTGCTCTAGTGTTCTGGTGCTCTAGTGCTCTAGTGTTCTGGTGCTCTAGTTTTCTAGTGTTCTAGTGTTCTGGTGCTCTTGTGCTCTAGTGCTCTAGTGTTCTAGTGTTCTGGTGCTCTAGTGCTCTAGTGTTCTAGTGCGCTAGTGCTCTAGTTCTCTAGTGTTCTAGTGCTCTAGTGTTCTGGTGCTCTAGTTTTCTAGTGTTCTAGTGCTCTAGTGCTCTAGTGCTCTAGTTCTCTAGTGTTCTAGTGCTCTAGTTCTCTAGTGTTCTGGTGCTCTAGTGTTCTGGTGCTCTAGTTTTCTAGTGTTGTAGTGCTCTAGTGCTCTAGTGCTCTGGTGCTCTAGTGTTCTAGTGTTCTAGTGCTCTAGTGCTCTAGTGTTCTAGTACTCTAGTGTTCTAGTGCTCTAGTGCTCTAGTTCTATAGTGTTCTGGTGCTCTAGTGTTCTGGTGCTCTAATTTTCTAGTGTTCTAGTGCTCTAGTGCTCTGGTGCTCTAGTGTTCTAGTGCTCAAGTGCTCTAGTGTTCTAGTGCTCTAGTGTTCTAGTGCTCTAGTGTTCTAGTGTTCTGGTGCTCTAGTTTTCTAGTGCTCTAGTGCTCTAGTGTTCTAGTGCTCTAGTGTTCTGGTGCTCTAGTGCTCTAGTGTTCTGGTGCTCTAGTGTTCTAGTGTTCTGGTGCTCTAGTGCTCTAGTCTTCTAGTGCGCTAGTGCTGTAGTTCTCTAGTGTTTTAGTGCTCTAGTGTTCTGGTGCTCTAGTTTTCTAGTGTTCTAGTGCTCTAGTGCTCTAGTTCTCTAGTGTTCTAGTGCTCTAGTGCTCTAGTTCTCTAGTGTTCTGGTGCTCTAGTGTTCTGGTGCTCTAGTTTTCTAGTGCTCTAGTGCTCTGGTGCTCTAGTGTTCTAGTGTTCTAGTGCTCTAGTGTTCTAGTACTCTAGTGTTCTAGTGTTCTAGTGCTCTAGTGCTCTAGTTCTCTAGTGTTCTAGTGCTCTAGTGCTCTAGTGCTCTGGTGCTCTAGTGTTCTAGTGTTCTAGTGCTCTAGTGCTCTAGTGTTCTAGTACTGTAGTGTTCTAGTGCTCTAGTGCTCTAGTTCTATAGTGTTCTGGTGCTCTAGTGTTCTGGTGCTCTAGTGTTCTAGTGCTCTAGTGCTCTAGTGCTCTGGTGCTCTAGTGTTCTAGTGCTCAAGTGCTCTAGTGTTCTAGTGCTCTAGTGTTCTAGTGCTCTAGTGTTCTAGTGTTCTGGTGCTCTAGTTTTCTAGTGCTCTAGTGCTCTAGTGTTCTAGTGCTCTAGTGTTCTAGTGCTCTAGTGTTATGGTGCTCTAGTGCTCTAGTGTTCTAGTGCTCTAGTGCTCTAGTGTTCTAGTGCTCTAGTGTACTAGTGCTCTAGTGCTCTAGTGTTCTAGTGCTCTAGTGTTCTAGTGCTCTAGTGCTCTAGTTCTCTAGTGTTCTAGTGCTCTCGTGTTCTGGTGCTCTCGTGTTCTGGTGCTCTAGTGTTCTGGTGCTCTAGTTTTCTAGTGTTCTAGTGCTCTAGTGCTCTAGTGCTCTGGTGCTCTAGTGTTCTAGTGCTCAAGTGCTCTAGTGTTCTAGTGCTCTAGTGTTCTAGTGCTCTAGTGCTCTAGTGTTCTAGTACTGTAGTGTTCTAGTGCTCTAGTGCTCTAGTTCTATAGTGTTCTGGTGCTCTAGTGTTCTGGTGCTCTAGTGTTCTAGTGCTCTAGTGCTCTAGTGCTCTGGTGCTCTAGTGTTCTAGTGCTCAAGTGCTCTAGTGTTCTAGTGCTCTAGTGTTCTAGTGCTCTAGTGTTCTAGTGTTCTGGTGCTCTAGTTTTCTAGTGCTCTAGTGCTCTAGTGTTCTAGTGCTCTAGTGTTCTAGTGTTCTAGTGCTCTAGTGTTATGGTGCTCTAGTGCTCTAGTGTTCTAGTGCTCTAGTGCTCTAGTGTTCTAGTGCTCTAGTGTACTAGTGCTCTAGTGCTCTAGTGTTCTAGTGCTCTAGTGTTCTAGTGCTCTAGTGCTCTAGTTCTCTAGTGTTCTAGTGCTCTCGTGTTCTGGTGCTCTAGTCTTCTGGTGCTCTAGTTTTCTAGTGTTTTAGTGCTCTAGTGCTCTAGTGCTCTGTTGCTCTAGTGTTCTAGTGCTCAAGTGCTCTAGTGTTCTAGTGCTCTAGTGTTCTAGTGTTCTGGTGCTCTAGTGCGCTAGTGCTTTAGTTCTCTAGTGTTCTAGTGCTCTAGTGTTCTGGTGCTCTAGTTTTCTAGTGTTCTAGTGCTCTAGTGCTCTAGTGCTCTAGTTCTCTAGTGTTCTAGTGCTCTAGTTCTCTAGTGTTCTGGTGCTCTAGTGCTCTGGTGCTCTAGTGTTCTAGTGCTCAAGTGCTCTAGTGTTCTAGTGCTCTAGTGTTCTAGTGCTCTAGTGTTCTAGTGTTCTGGTGCTCTAGTGCGCTAGTGCTTTAGTTCTCTAGTGTTCTAGTGCTCTAGTGCTCTAGTGTTCTAGTGCTCTAGTCTTCTAGTGCTCTAGTTCTCTAGTGTTCTGGTGCTCTAGTGCTCTAGTGTTCTAGTGCTTTAGTGTTCTGGTGCTCTAGTGCTCTAGTGTTCTGGTGCTCTAGTGCTCTAGTGTTCTAGTGTTCTGGTGCTCTAGTGTTCTGGTGCTCTAGTTTTCTAGTGTTCTAGTGTTCTGGTGCTCTTGTGCTCTAGTGCTCTAGTGTTCTAGTGTTCTAGTGCTCTAGTGCTCTAGTGTTCTAGTGCTCTAGTGTTCTAGTGCTCTAGTGATCTAGTTCTCTAGTGTTCTAGTGCTCTAGTGTTCTGGTGCTCTAGTGTTCTAGTGCTCTAGTGTTCTGGTGCTCTAGTGCTCTAGTGTTCTGGTGCTCTAGTGCTCTAGTGTTCTAGTGTTCTGGTGCTCTAGTGCTCTAGTGCTCTAGTTTTCTAGTGTTCTAGTGCTCTAGTGTTCTAGTGCTCTAGTGTTCTGGTGCTCTAGTGTTCTAGTGTTCTAGTGCTCTAGTGTTCTAGTGTTCTGGTGCTCTAGTGCTCTAGTGTTCTAGTGTTCTGGTGCTCTAGTGCTCAGGTGCTCTAGTGTTCTGGTGCTCTAGTGCTCTAGTGTTCTGGTGCTCTAGTTTTCTAGTGTTCTAGTGTTCTGGTGCTCTTGTGCTCTAGTGCTCTAGTGTTCTGGTGCTCTAGTGCTCTAGTGTTCTAGTGCGCTAGTGTTCTAGTGCTCTAGTGCTCTAGTGTTCTAGTACTCTAGTGTTCTAGTGCTCTAGTGCTCTAGTTCTATAGTGTTCTGGTGCTCTAGTGTTCTGGTGCTCAAGTGCTCTAGTGTTCTAGTGCTCTAGTGTTCTAGTGCTCTAGTGTTCTGGTGCTCTAGTTTTCTAGTGCTCTAGTGTTCTAGTGCTCTAGTGTTCTAGTGTTCTAGTGTTCTGGTGCTCTAGTGCTCTAGTGTTCTAGTGCTCTAGTGCTCTAGTGTTCTAGTGCTCTAGTGTTCTAGTGCTCTAGTGTACTAGTGCTCTAGTGCTCTAGTTCTCTAGTGTTCTAGTGCTCTAGTGTTCTGGTGCTCTAGTGTTCTGGTGCTCTAGTTTTCTAGTGTTCTAGTGCTCTAGTGCTCTAGTGCTCTGGTGCTCTAGTGTTCTAGTGCTAAAGTGCTCTAGTGTTCTAGTGCTCTAGTGTTCTAGTGCTCTAGTGTTCTAGTGTTCTGGTGCTCTAGTTTTCTAGTGCTCTAGTGTTCTAGTGCTCTAATGTTCTGGTGCTCTAGTGCTCTAGTGTTCTGGTGCTCTAGTGCTCTAGAGTTCTAGTGTTCTGGTGCTCTAGTGCTCTAGTGTTCTGGTGCTCTAGTGTTCTAGTGCTCAAGTGCTCTAGTGTTCTAGTGCTCTAGTGTTCTAGTGTTCTGGTGCTCTAGTGCGCTAGTGCTTTAGTTCTCTAGTGTTCTAGTGCTCTAGTGCTCTAGTGTTCTAGTGCTCTAGTGTTCTAGTGTTCTAGTGCTCTAGTGTTCTAGTGCTCTAGTGTTATGGTGCTCTAGTGCTCTAGTGTTCTAGTGCTCTAGTGTTATGGTGCTCTAGTGCTCTAGTGTTCTGGTGCTCTAGTTTTCTAGTGTTCTAGTGCTCTAGTGCTCTGGTGCTCTAATGTTCTAGTGCTCAAGTGCTCTAGTGTTCTAGTGCTCTAGTGTTCTAGTGCTCTAGTGTTCTGGTGCTCTAGTTTTCTAGTGCTCTAGTGCTCTAGTGTTCTAGTGCTCTAGTGTTCTGGTGCTCTAGTGCTCTAGTGTTCTGGTGCTCTAGTGCTCTAGTGTTCTAGTGTTCTGGTGCTCTAGTGCTCTAGTGTTCTGGTGCTCTAGTTTTCTAGTGTTCTAGTGCGCTAGTGCTTTAGTTCTCTAGTGTTCTAGTGCTCTAGTGTTCTGGTGCTCTAGTTTTCTAGTGTTCTACTGCTCTAGTGCTCTAGTTCTCTAGTGTTCTAGTGCTCTAGTGCTCTAGTTCTCTAGTGTTCTGGTGCTCTAGTGTTCTGGTGCTCTAGTTTTCTAGTGCTCTGGTGCTCTAGTGTTCTAGTGTTCTAGTGCTCGTGTTCTAGTACTCTAGTGTTCTAGTGCTCTAGTGCTGTAGTTCTCTAGTGTTCTAGTGCTCTAGTGCTCTAGTGCTCTGGTGCTCTAGTGTTCTAGTGTTCTAGTGCTCTAGTGCTCTAGTGTTCTAGTACTCTAGTGTTCTAGTGCTCTAGTGCTCTAGTTCTATAGTGTTCTGGTGCTCTAGTGTTCTGGTGCTCTAGTTTTCTAGTGTTCTAGTGCTCTAGTGCTCTAGTGCTCTGGTGCTCTAGTGTTCTAGTGCTCAAGTGCTCTAGTGTTCTAGTGCTCTAGTGTTCTAGTGCTCTAGTGTTCTGGTGCTCTAGTTTTCTAGTGCTCTAGTGCTCTAGTGTTCTAGTGCTCTAGTGTTCTAGTGCTCTAGTGTTCTAGTGCTCTAGTGTTATGGTGCTCTAGTGCTCTAGTGTTCTAGTGCTCTAGTGCTCTAGTGTTCTAGTGCTCTAGTGTTCTAGTGCTCTAGTGTACTAGTGCTCTAGTGCTCTAGTGTTCTAGTGCTCTAGTGTTCTAGTGTTCTAGTGCTCTCGTGTTCTGGTGCTCTAGTGTTCTGGTGCTCTAGTTTTCTAGTGTTCTAGTGCTCTAGTGCTCTGGTGCTCTAGTGTTCTAGTGCTCAAGTGCTCTAGTGTTCTAGTGCTCTAGTGTTCTAGTGCTCTAGTGTTCTAGTGTTCTGGTGCTGTAGTGCGCTAGTGCTTTAGTTCTCTAGTGTTCTAGTGCTCTAGTGTTCTGGTGCTCTAGTTTTCTAGTGCTCTAGTGCTCTAGTGCTCTAGTGTTCTAGTGCTCTAGTGCTCTAGTGTTCTGGTGCTCTAGTGTTCTAGTGCTCTAGTGTTCTAGTGCTCTAGTGTTCTAGTGTTCTGGTGCTCTAGTGCGCTAGTGCTTTAGTTCTCTAGTGTTCTAGTGCTCTAGTGTTCTGGTGCTCTAGTGCTCTAGTGTTCTAGTGTTCTGGTGCTCTAGTGCGCTAGTGCTTTAGTTGTCTAGTGTTCTAGTGCTCTAGTGTTCTGGTGCTCTAGTGCTCTAGTGTTCTAGTGTTCTAGTGTTCTGGTGCTCTAGTGCTCTAGTGCTCTAGTGTTCTAGTGCTCAAGTGCTCTAGTGTTCTAGTGCTCTAGTGTTCTAGTGCTCTAGTGTTCTGGTGCTCTAGTGCTCTAGTGTTCTAGTGCTCTAGTGTTCTAGTGCTCTAGTGCTCTAGTGTTCTAGTGCTCTAGTGCTCTAGTTCTCTAGTGTTCTAGTGCTCTAGTGTTCTAGTGTTCTAGTGTTCTAGTGCTCTAGTGCTCTAGTGCTCTCGTTCTCTAGTGTTCTAGTGCTCTAGTGCTCTAGTGTTCTAGTACTCTAGTGTTCTAGTGCTCTAGTGCTCTAGTTCTCTAGTGTTCTAGCGCTCTAGTGGTCTGGTGCTCTAGTTTTCTAGTGCTCTAGTTCTCTAGTGCTCTAGTGTTCTGGTGCTCTAGTTTTCTAGTGTTCTAGTGCTCTAGTGCTCTAGTTCTCTAGTGTTCTAGTGCTCTAGTGTTCTGGTGCTCTAGTTTTCTAGTGTTCTAGTGCTCTAGTTCTCTAGTGCTCTAGTGTTCTAGTGCTCTAGTGTTCTAGTGTTCTAGTGTTCTAGTGCTCTGGTGTTCTAGTGCTCTAGTGTTCTAGTGTTCTGGTGCTCTAGTGTTCTAGTTCTCTAGTGTTCTGGTGCTCTAGTGTTCTAGTGCTCTGGTGTTCTAGTGCTCTAGTGTTATGGTGCTCTAGTGCTCTAATGTTCTAGTGCTCTAGTGCTCTAGTGTTCTAGTGCTCTAGTGTTCTAGTGCTCTAGTGTACTAGTGCTCTAGTGCTCTAGTGTTCTAGTGCTCTAGTGCTCTAGTGTTCTAGTGCTCTAGTGTTCTAGTGCTCTAGTTCTCTAGTGTTCTAGTGCTCTAGTGTTCTGGTGCTCTAGTGTTCTGGTGCTCTAGTTTTCTAGTGTTCTAGTGCTCTAGTGCTCTGGTGCTCTAATGTTCTAGTGCTCAAGTGCTCTAGTGTTCTAGTGCTCTAGTGTTCTGGTGCTCTAGTTTTCTAGTGCTCTAGTGCTCTAGTGTTCTAGTGCTCTAGTGTTCTAGTGCTCTAGTGTTCTAGTGCTCTAGTGCTCTAGTGTTCTAGTGCTCTAGTGTTCTAGTGCTCTAGTGTTCTAGTGCTCTAGTGCTCTAGTTCTCTAGTGTTCTGGTGCTCTAGTGTTCTAGTGCTTTAGTGTTCTGGTGCTCTAGTGCTCTAGTGTTCTGGTGCTCTAGTGCTCTAGTGTTCTAGTGTTCTGGTGCTCTAGTGCTCTAGTGTTCTGGTGCTCTAGTTTTCTAGTGTTCTAGTGCGCTAGTGCTTTAGTTCTCTAGTGTTCTAGTGCTCTAGTGTTCTGGTGCTCTAGTTTTCTAGTGTTCTAGTGCTCTAGTGCTCTAGTTCTCTAGTGCTCTAGTGCTCTAGTTCTCTAGTGTTCTGGTGCTCTAGTGTTCTGGTGCTCTAGTTTTCTAGTGCTCTAGTGCTCTGGTGCTCTAGTGTTCTAGTGTTCTAGTGCTCGTGTTCTAGTACTCTAGTGTTCTAGTGCTCTAGTGCTCTAGTTCTCTAGTGTTCTAGTGCTCTAGTGCTCTAGTGCTCTGGTGCTCTAGTGTTCTAGTGTTCTAGTGCTCTAGTGCTCTAGTGTTCTAGTACTCTAGTGTTCTAGTGCTCTAGTGCTCTAGTTCTATAGTGTTCTGGTGCTCTAGTGTTCTGGTGCTCTAGTTTTCTAGTGTTCTAGTGCTCTAGTGCTCTAGTGCTCTGGTGCTCTAGTGTTCTAGTGCTCTAGTGTTCTAGTGCTCTAGTGTTCTGGTGCTCTAGTTTTCTAGTGCTCTAGTGCTCTAGTGTTCTAGTGCTCTAGTGTTCTAGTGCTCTAGTGTTCTAGTGCTCTAGTGTTATGGTGCTCTAGTGCTCTAGTGTTCTAGTGCTCTAGTGCTCTAGTGTTCTAGTGCTCTAGTGTTCTAGTACTCTAGTGTACTAGTGCTCTAGTGCTCTAGTGTTCTAGTGCTCTAGTGTTCTAGTGTTCTAGTGCTCTCGTGTTCTGGTGCTCTAGTGTTCTGGTGCTCTAGTTTTCTAGTGTTCTAGTGCTCTGGTGCTCTAGTGCTCTAGTGTTCTGGTGCTCTAGTGTTCTGGTGCTCTAGTGTTCTGGTGCTCTAGTGCTCTAGTGTTCTGGTGCTCTAGTTTTCTAGTGTTCTAGTGCTCTAGTGTTCTAGTGCTCTAGTGTTCTGGTGCTCTAGTGTTCTAGTGTTCTAGTGCTCTAGTGTTCTAGTGTTCTAGTGTTCTGGTGCTCTAGTGCTCTAGTGTTCTGGTGCTCTAGTGTTCTGGTGCTCTAGTGTTCTGGTGCTCTAGTGCTCTAGTGTTCTGGTGCTCTAGTTTTCTAGTGTTCTAGTGCTCTAGTGCTCTAGTGTTCTAGTGTTCTAGTGCTCTAGTGCTCTAGTGTTCTAGTGCTCTAGTGTTCTAGTGCTCTAGTGATCTAGTTCTCTAGTGCTCTAGTGCTCTAGTGTTCTAGTGCTTTAGTGTTCTGGTGCTCTAGTGCTCTAGTGTTCTGGTGCTCTAGTGCTCTAGTGTTCTAGTGTTCTGGTGCTCTAGTGCTCTAGTGTTCTGGTGCTCTAGTTTTCTAGTGTTCTAGTGTTCTGGTGCTCTTGTGCTCTAGTGCTCTAGTGTTCTAGTGTTCTAGTGCTCTAGTGCTCTAGTGTTCTAGTGCTCTAGTGTTCTAGTGCTCTAGTGATCTAGTTCTCTAGTGCTCTAGTGTTCTAGTGCTCTAGTGATCTAGTTCTCTAGTGTTCTAGTGCTCTAGTGTTCTGGTGCTCTAGTGTTCTAGTGTTCTAGTGCTCTAGTGTTCTAGTGCTCTAGTGTTCTAGTGTTCTAGTGCTCTAGTGTTCTAGTGCTCTAGTGTTCTAGTGTTCTAGTGCTCTAGTGTTCTAGTGCTCTAGTGTTCTAGTGCTCTAGTGTTCTGGTGCTCTAGTGCTCTAGTGTTCTGGTGCTCTAGTGCTCTAGTGTTCTAGTGCTCTAGTGTTCTAGTGCTCTAGTGCTCTAGTGTTCTAGTGCTCTAGTGTTCTAGTGCTCTAGTGTTCTAGTGCTCTAGTGCTCTAGTTCTCTAGTGTTCTGGTGCTCTAGTGTTCTAGTGCTTTAGTGTTCTGGTGCTCTAGTGCTCTAGTGTTCTGGTGCTCTAGTGCTCTAGTGTTCTAGTGTTCTGGTGCTCTAGTGCTCTAGTGTTCTGGTGCTCTAGTTTTCTAGTGTTCTAGTGTTCTGGTGCTCTTGTGCTCTAGTTTTCTAGTGTTCTAGTGTTCTGGTGCTCTTGTGCTCTAGTGTTCTAGTGTTCTAGTGCTCTAGTGCTCTAGTGTTCTAGTGCTCTAGTGTTCTAGTGCTCTAGTGATCTAGTTCTCTAGTGTTCTAGTGCTCTAGTGTTCTAGTGCTCTAGTGCTCTAGTGTTCTAGTGCTCTAGTGTTCTAGTGCTCTAGTGTTCTAGTGTTCTAGTGCTCTAGTGTTCTGGTGCTCTAGTTTTCTAGTGTTCTAGTGCTCTAGTGCTCTAGTGTTCTAGTGCTCTAGTGTTCTGGTGCTCTAGTGTTCTAGTGTTCTAGTGCTCTAGTGCTCTAGTGTTCTAGTGCTCTAGTGTTCTAGTGCTCTAGTGATCTAGTTCTCTAGTGTTCTAGTGCTCTAGTGTTCTGGTGCTCTAGTGTTCTAGTGCTCTAGTGTTCTGGTGCTCTAGTGCTCTAGTGTTCTGGTGCTCTAGTGTTCTGGTGCTCTAGTGTTCTGGTGCTCTAGTGCTCTAGTGTTCTGGTGCTCTAGTGCTCTAGTGTTCTGGTGCTCTAGTTTTCTAGTGTTCTAGTGCTCTAGTGTTCTAGTGCTCTAGTGTTCTGGTGCTCTAGTGTTCTAGTGTTCTAGTGCTCTAGTGTTCTAGTGTTCTAGTGTTCTGGTGCTCTAGTGTTCTAGTGTTCTGGTGCTCTAGTGCTCAGGTGCTCTAGTGTTCTGGTGCTCTAGTGCTCTAGTGTTCTGGTGCTCTAGTTTTCTAGTGTTCTAGTGTTCTGGTGCTCTTGTGCTCTAGTGCTCTAGTGTTCTAGTGCTCTAGTGCTCTAGTGTTCTAGTGCTCTAGTGTTCTAGTGCTCTAGTGATCTAGTTCTCTAGTGTTCTGGTGCTCTAGTGCTCTAGTGTTCTAGTGCTTTAGTGTTCTGGTGCTCTAGTGCTCTAGTGTTCTGGTGCTCTAGTGTTCTAGTGTTCTGGTGCTCTAGTGCTCTAGTGTTCTGGTGCTCTAGTTTTCTAGTGTTCTAGTGTTCTGGTGCTCTTGTGCTGTAGTGCTCTAGTGTTCTAGTGTTCTAGTGCTCTAGTGCTCTAGTGTTCTAGTGCTCTAGTGTTCTAGTGCTCTAGTGATCTAGTTCTCTAGTGTTCTAGTGCTCTAGTGTTCTAGTGCTCTAGTGTTCTGGTGCTCTAGTGCTCTAGTGTTCTGGTGCTCTAGTGCTCTAGTGTTCTAGTGTTCTGGTGCTCTAGTGCTCTAGTGCTCTAGTTTTCTAGTGTTCTAGTGCTCTAGTGTTCTAGTGCTCTAGTGTTCTGGTGCTCTAGTGTTCTAGTGTTCTAGTGCTCTAGTGTTCTAGTGTTCTGGTGCTCTAGTGCTCTAGTGTTCTAGTGTTCTGGTGCTCTAGTGATCAGGTGCTCTAGTGTTCTGGTGCTCTAGTGCTCTAGTGTTCTGGTGCTCTAGTTTTCTAGTGTTCTAGTGTTCTGGTGCTCTTGTGCTCTAGTGCTCTAGTGTTCTAGTGTTCTGGTGCTCTAGTGCTCTAGTGTTCTAGTGCGCTAGTGCTCTAGTTCTCTAGTGTTCTAGTGCTCTAGTGTTCTGGTGCTCTAGTTTTCTAGTGTTCTAGTGCTCTAGTGCTCTAGTGCTCTAGTTCTCTAGTGTTCTAGTGCTCTAGTTCTCTAGTGTTCTGGTGCTCTAGTGTTCTGGTGCTCTAGTTTTCTAGTGTTGTAGTGCTCTAGTGCTCTAGTGCTCTGGTGCTCTAGTGTTCTAGTGTTCTAGTGCTCTAGTGCTCTAGTGTTCTAGTACTCTAGTGTTCTAGTGCTCTAGTGCTCTAGTTCTATAGTGTTCTGGTGCTCTAGTGTTCTGGTGCTCTAATTTTCTAGTGTTCTAGTGCTCTAGTGCTCTGGTGCTCTAGTGTTCTAGTGCTCAAGTGCTCTAGTGTTCTAGTGCTCTAGTGTTCTAGTGCTCTAGTGTTCTAGTGTTCTGGTGCTCTAGTTTTCTAGTGCTCTAGTGCTCTAGTGTTCTAGTGCTCTAGTGTTCTGGTGCTCTAGTGCTCTAGTGTTCTGGTGCTCTAGTGTTCTAGTGTTCTGGTGCTCTAGTGCTCTAGTCTTCTAGTGCGCTAGTGCTGTAGTTCTCTAGTGTTTTAGTGCTCTAGTGTTCTGGTGCTCTAGTTTTCTAGTGTTCTAGTGCTCTAGTGCTCTAGTTCTCTAGTGTTCTAGTGCTCTAGTGCTCTAGTTCTCTAGTGTTCTGGTGCTCTAGTGTTCTGGTGCTCTAGTTTTCTAGTGCTCTAGTGCTCTGGTGCTCTAGTGTTCTAGTGTTCTAGTGCTCTAGTGTTCTAGTACTCTAGTGTTCTAGTGTTCTAGTGCTCTAGTGCTCTAGTTCTCTAGTGTTCTAGTGCTCTAGTGCTCTAGTGCTCTGGTGCTCTAGTGTTCTAGTGTTCTAGTGCTCTAGTGCTCTAGTGTTCTAGTACTGTAGTGTTCTAGTGCTCTAGTGCTCTAGTTCTATAGTGTTCTGGTGCTCTAGTGTTCTGGTGCTCTAGTGTTCTAGTGCTCTAGTGCTCTAGTGCTCTGGTGCTCTAGTGTTCTAGTGCTCAAGTGCTCTAGTGTTCTAGTGCTCTAGTGTTCTAGTGCTCTAGTGTTCTAGTGTTCTGGTGCTCTAGTTTTCTAGTGCTCTAGTGCTCTAGTGTTCTAGTGCTCTAGTGTTCTAGTGCTCTAGTGTTATGGTGCTCTAGTGCTCTAGTGTTCTAGTGCTCTAGTGCTCTAGTGTTCTAGTGCTCTAGTGTACTAGTGCTCTAGTGCTCTAGTGTTCTAGTGCTCTAGTGTTCTAGTGCTCTAGTGCTCTAGTTCTCTAGTGTTCTAGTGCTCTCGTGTTCTGGTGCTCTCGTGTTCTGGTGCTCTAGTGTTCTGGTGCTCTAGTTTTCTAGTGTTCTAGTGCTCTAGTGCTCTAGTGCTCTGGTGCTCTAGTGTTCTAGTGCTCAAGTGCTCTAGTGTTCTAGTGCTCTAGTGTTCTAGTGCTCTAGTGCTCTAGTGTTCTAGTACTGTAGTGTTCTAGTGCTCTAGTGCTCTAGTTCTATAGTGTTCTGGTGCTCTAGTGTTCTGGTGCTCTAGTGTTCTAGTGCTCTAGTGCTCTAGTGCTCTGGTGCTCTAGTGTTCTAGTGCTCAAGTGCTCTAGTGTTCTAGTGCTCTAGTGTTCTAGTGCTCTAGTGTTCTAGTGTTCTGGTGCTCTAGTTTTCTAGTGCTCTAGTGCTCTAGTGTTCTAGTGCTCTAGTGTTCTAGTGTTCTAGTGCTCTAGTGTTATGGTGCTCTAGTGCTCTAGTGTTCTAGTGCTCTAGTGCTCTAGTGTTCTAGTGCTCTAGTGTACTAGTGCTCTAGTGCTCTAGTGTTCTAGTGCTCTAGTGTTCTAGTGCTCTAGTGCTCTAGTTCTCTAGTGTTCTAGTGCTCTCGTGTTCTGGTGCTCTAGTCTTCTGGTGCTCTAGTTTTCTAGTGTTTTAGTGCTCTAGTGCTCTAGTGCTCTGTTGCTCTAGTGTTCTAGTGCTCAAGTGCTCTAGTGTTCTAGTGCTCTAGTGTTCTAGTGTTCTGGTGCTCTAGTGCGCTAGTGCTTTAGTTCTCTAGTGTTCTAGTGCTCTAGTGTTCTGGTGCTCTAGTTTTCTAGTGTTCCAGTGCTCTAGTGCTCTAGTGCTCTAGTTCTCTAGTGTTCTAGTGCTCTAGTTCTCTAGTGTTCTGGTGCTCTAGTGCTCTGGTGCTCTAGTGTTCTAGTGCTCAAGTGCTCTAGTGTTCTAGTGCTCTAGTGTTCTAGTGCTCTAGTGTTCTAGTGTTCTGGTGCTCTAGTGCGCTAGTGCTTTAGTTCTCTAGTGTTCTAGTGCTCTAGTGCTCTAGTGTTCTAGTGCTCTAGTCTTCTAGTGCTCTAGTTCTCTAGTGTTCTGGTGCTCTAGTGCTCTAGTGTTCTAGTGCTTTAGTGTTCTGGTGCTCTAGTGCTCTAGTGTTCTGGTGCTCTAGTGCTCTAGTGTTCTAGTGTTCTGGTGCTCTAGTGTTCTGGTGCTCTAGTTTTCTAGTGTTCTAGTGTTCTGGTGCTCTTGTGCTCTAGTGCTCTAGTGTTCTAGTGTTCTAGTGCTCTAGTGCTCTAGTGTTCTAGTGCTCTAGTGTTCTAGTGCTCTAGTGATCTAGTTCTCTAGTGTTCTAGTGCTCTAGTGTTCTGGTGCTCTAGTGTTCTAGTGCTCTAGTGTTCTGGTGCTCTAGTGCTCTAGTGTTCTGGTGCTCTAGTGCTCTAGTGTTCTAGTGTTCTGGTGCTCTAGTGCTCTAGTGCTCTAGTTTTCTAGTGTTCTAGTGCTCTAGTGTTCTAGTGCTCTAGTGTTCTGGTGCTCTAGTGTTCTAGTGTTCTAGTGCTCTAGTGTTCTAGTGTTCTGGTGCTCTAGTGCTCTAGTGTTCTAGTGTTCTGGTGCTCTAGTGCTCAGGTGCTCTAGTGTTCTGGTGCTCTAGTGCTCTAGTGTTCTGGTGCTCTAGTTTTCTAGTGTTCTAGTGTTCTGGTGCTCTTGTGCTCTAGTGCTCTAGTGTTCTGGTGCTCTAGTGCTCTAGTGTTCTAGTGCGCTAGTGTTCTAGTGCTCTAGTGCTCTAGTGTTCTAGTACTCTAGTGTTCTAGTGCTCTAGTGCTCTAGTTCTATAGTGTTCTGGTGCTCTAGTGTTCTGGTGCTCAAGTGCTCTAGTGTTCTAGTGCTCTAGTGTTCTAGTGCTCTAGTGTTCTGGTGCTCTAGTTTTCTAGTGCTCTAGTGTTCTAGTGCTCTAGTGTTCTAGTGTTCTAGTGTTCTGGTGCTCTAGTGCTCTAGTGTTCTAGTGCTCTAGTGCTCTAGTGTTCTAGTGCTCTAGTGTTCTAGTGCTCTAGTGTACTAGTGCTCTAGTGCTCTAGTTCTCTAGTGTTCTAGTGCTCTAGTGTTCTGGTGCTCTAGTGTTCTGGTGCTCTAGTTTTCTAGTGTTCTAGTGCTCTAGTGCTCTAGTGCTCTGGTGCTCTAGTGTTCTAGTGCTAAAGTGCTCTAGTGTTCTAGTGCTCTAGTGTTCTAGTGCTCTAGTGTTCTAGTGTTCTGGTGCTCTAGTTTTCTAGTGCTCTAGTGTTCTAGTGCTCTAATGTTCTGGTGCTCTAGTGCTCTAGTGTTCTGGTGCTCTAGTGCTCTAGAGTTCTAGTGTTCTGGTGCTCTAGTGCTCTAGTGTTCTGGTGCTCTAGTGTTCTAGTGCTCAAGTGCTCTAGTGTTCTAGTGCTCTAGTGTTCTAGTGTTCTGGTGCTCTAGTGCGCTAGTGCTTTAGTTCTCTAGTGTTCTAGTGCTCTAGTGCTCTAGTGTTCTAGTGCTCTAGTGTTCTAGTGTTCTAGTGCTCTAGTGTTCTAGTGCTCTAGTGTTATGGTGCTCTAGTGCTCTAGTGTTCTAGTGCTCTAGTGTTATGGTGCTCTAGTGCTCTAGTGTTCTGGTGCTCTAGTTTTCTAGTGTTCTAGTGCTCTAGTGCTCTGGTGCTCTAATGTTCTAGTGCTCAAGTGCTCTAGTGTTCTAGTGCTCTAGTGTTCTAGTGCTCTAGTGTTCTGGTGCTCTAGTTTTCTAGTGCTCTAGTGCTCTAGTGTTCTAGTGCTCTAGTGTTCTGGTGCTCTAGTGCTCTAGTGTTCTGGTGCTCTAGTGCTCTAGTGTTCTAGTGTTCTGGTGCTCTAGTGCTCTAGTGTTCTGGTGCTCTAGTTTTCTAGTGTTCTAGTGCGCTAGTGCTTTAGTTCTCTAGTGTTCTAGTGCTCTAGTGTTCTGGTGCTCTAGTTTTCTAGTGTTCTACTGCTCTAGTGCTCTAGTTCTCTAGTGTTCTAGTGCTCTAGTGCTCTAGTTCTCTAGTGTTCTGGTGCTCTAGTGTTCTGGTGCTCTAGTTTTCTAGTGCTCTGGTGCTCTAGTGTTCTAGTGTTCTAGTGCTCGTGTTCTAGTACTCTAGTGTTCTAGTGCTCTAGTGCTGTAGTTCTCTAGTGTTCTAGTGCTCTAGTGCTCTAGTGCTCTGGTGCTCTAGTGTTCTAGTGTTCTAGTGCTCTAGTGCTCTAGTGTTCTAGTACTCTAGTGTTCTAGTGCTCTAGTGCTCTAGTTCTATAGTGTTCTGGTGCTCTAGTGTTCTGGTGCTCTAGTTTTCTAGTGTTCTAGTGCTCTAGTGCTCTAGTGCTCTGGTGCTCTAGTGTTCTAGTGCTCAAGTGCTCTAGTGTTCTAGTGCTCTAGTGTTCTAGTGCTCTAGTGTTCTGGTGCTCTAGTTTTCTAGTGCTCTAGTGCTCTAGTGTTCTAGTGCTCTAGTGTTCTAGTGCTCTAGTGTTATGGTGCTCTAGTGCTCTAGTGTTCTAGTGCTCTAGTGCTCTAGTGTTCTAGTGCTCTAGTGTTCTAGTGCTCTAGTGTACTAGTGCTCTAGTGCTCTAGTGTTCTAGTGCTCTAGTGTTCTAGTGTTCTAGTGCTCTCGTGTTCTGGTGCTCTAGTGTTCTGGTGCTCTAGTTTTCTAGTGTTCTAGTGCTCTAGTGCTCTGGTGCTCTAGTGTTCTAGTGCTCAAGTGCTCTAGTGTTCTAGTGCTCTAGTGTTCTAGTGCTCTAGTGTTCTAGTGTTCTGGTGCTGTAGTGCGCTAGTGCTTTAGTTCTCTAGTGTTCTAGTGCTCTAGTGTTCTGGTGCTCTAGTTTTCTAGTGCTCTAGTGCTCTAGTGCTCTAGTGTTCTAGTGCTCTAGTGCTCTAGTGTTCTGGTGCTCTAGTGTTCTAGTGCTCTAGTGTTCTAGTGCTCTAGTGTTCTAGTGTTCTGGTGCTCTAGTGCGCTAGTGCTTTAGTTCTCTAGTGTTCTAGTGCTCTAGTGTTCTGGTGCTCTAGTGCTCTAGTGTTCTAGTGTTCTGGTGCTCTAGTGCGCTAGTGCTTTAGTTGTCTAGTGTTCTAGTGCTCTAGTGTTCTGGTGCTCTAGTGCTCTAGTGTTCTAGTGTTCTAGTGTTCTGGTGCTCTAGTGCTCTAGTGCTCTAGTGTTCTAGTGCTCAAGTGCTCTAGTGTTCTAGTGCTCTAGTGTTCTAGTGCTCTAGTGTTCTGGTGCTCTAGTGCTCTAGTGTTCTAGTGCTCTAGTGTTCTAGTGCTCTAGTGCTCTAGTGTTCTAGTGCTCTAGTGCTCTAGTTCTCTAGTGTTCTAGTGCTCTAGTGTTCTAGTGTTCTAGTGTTCTAGTGCTCTAGTGCTCTAGTGCTCTCGTTCTCTAGTGTTCTAGTGCTCTAGTGCTCTAGTGTTCTAGTACTCTAGTGTTCTAGTGCTCTAGTGCTCTAGTTCTCTAGTGTTCTAGCGCTCTAGTGGTCTGGTGCTCTAGTTTTCTAGTGCTCTAGTTCTCTAGTGCTCTAGTGTTCTGGTGCTCTAGTTTTCTAGTGTTCTAGTGCTCTAGTGCTCTAGTTCTCTAGTGTTCTAGTGCTCTAGTGTTCTGGTGCTCTAGTTTTCTAGTGTTCTAGTGCTCTAGTTCTCTAGTGCTCTAGTGTTCTAGTGCTCTAGTGTTCTAGTGTTCTAGTGTTCTAGTGCTCTGGTGTTCTAGTGCTCTAGTGTTCTAGTGTTCTGGTGCTCTAGTGTTCTAGTTCTCTAGTGTTCTGGTGCTCTAGTGTTCTAGTGCTCTGGTGTTCTAGTGCTCTAGTGTTATGGTGCTCTAGTGCTCTAATGTTCTAGTGCTCTAGTGCTCTAGTGTTCTAGTGCTCTAGTGTTCTAGTGCTCTAGTGTTCTAGTGCTCTAGTGCTCTAGTGTTCTAGTGCTCTAGTGCTCTAGTGTTCTAGTGCTCTAGTGTTCTAGTGCTCTAGTTCTCTAGTGTTCTAGTGCTCTAGTGTTCTGGTGCTCTAGTGTTCTGGTGCTCTAGTTTTCTAGTGTTCTAGTGCTCTAGTGCTCTGGTGCTCTAATGTTCTAGTGCTCAAGTGCTCTAGTGTTCTAGTGCTCTAGTGTTCTGGTGCTCTAGTTTTCTAGTGCTCTAGTGCTCTAGTGTTCTAGTGCTCTAGTGTTCTAGTGCTCTAGTGTTCTAGTGCTCTAGTGCTCTAGTGTTCTAGTGCTCTAGTGTTCTAGTGCTCTAGTGTTCTAGTGCTCTAGTGCTCTAGTTCTCTAGTGTTCTGGTGCTCTAGTGTTCTAGTGCTTTAGTGTTCTGGTGCTCTAGTGCTCTAGTGTTCTGGTGCTCTAGTGCTCTAGTGTTCTAGTGTTCTGGTGCTCTAGTGCTCTAGTGTTCTGGTGCTCTAGTTTTCTAGTGTTCTAGTGCGCTAGTGCTTTAGTTCTCTAGTGTTCTAGTGCTCTAGTGTTCTGGTGCTCTAGTTTTCTAGTGTTCTAGTGCTCTAGTGCTCTAGTTCTCTAGTGCTCTAGTGCTCTAGTTCTCTAGTGTTCTGGTGCTCTAGTGTTCTGGTGCTCTAGTTTTCTAGTGCTCTAGTGCTCTGGTGCTCTAGTGTTCTAGTGTTCTAGTGCTCGTGTTCTAGTACTCTAGTGTTCTAGTGCTCTAGTGCTCTAGTTCTCTAGTGTTCTAGTGCTCTAGTGCTCTAGTGCTCTGGTGCTCTAGTGTTCTAGTGTTCTAGTGCTCTAGTGCTCTAGTGTTCTAGTACTCTAGTGTTCTAGTGCTCTAGTGCTCTAGTTCTATAGTGTTCTGGTGCTCTAGTGTTCTGGTGCTCTAGTTTTCTAGTGTTCTAGTGCTCTAGTGCTCTAGTGCTCTGGTGCTCTAGTGTTCTAGTGCTCTAGTGTTCTAGTGCTCTAGTGTTCTGGTGCTCTAGTTTTCTAGTGCTCTAGTGCTCTAGTGTTCTAGTGCTCTAGTGTTCTAGTGCTCTAGTGTTCTAGTGCTCTAGTGTTATGGTGCTCTAGTGCTCTAGTGTTCTAGTGCTCTAGTGCTCTAGTGTTCTAGTGCTCTAGTGTTCTAGTACTCTAGTGTACTAGTGCTCTAGTGCTCTAGTGTTCTAGTGCTCTAGTGTTCTAGTGTTCTAGTGCTCTCGTGTTCTGGTGCTCTAGTGTTCTGGTGCTCTAGTTTTCTAGTGTTCTAGTGCTCTGGTGCTCTAGTGTTCTAGTGCTCAAGTGCTCTAGTGTTCTAGTGCTCTAGTGTTCTAGTGCTCTAGTGTTCTAGTGTTCTGGTGCTGTAGTGCGCTAGTGCTTTAGTTCTCTAGTGTTCTAGTGCTCTAGTGTTCTGGTGCTCTAGTTTTCTAGTGTTCTAGTGCTCTAGTGCTCTAGTGCTCTAGTGTTCTAGTGCTCTAGTGCTCTAGTGTTCTGGTGCTCTAGTGTTCTAGTGCTCTAGTGTTCTAGTGCTCTAGTGTTCTAGTGTTCTGGTGCTCTAGTGCGCTAGTGCTTTAGTTCTCTAGTTCTCTAGTGCTCTAGTGCTCTAGTTCTCTAGTGTTCTAGTGCTCTAGTGTTCTAGTGTTCTAGTGTTCTAGTGCTCTAGTGCTCTAGTGCTCTAGTTCTCTAGTGTTCTAGCGCTCTAGTGGTCTGGTGCTCTAGTTTTCTAGTGCTCTAGTTTTCTAGTGCTCTAGTGTTCTGGTGCTCTAGTTTTCTAGTGTTCTAGTGCTCTAGTTCTCTAGTGTTCTAGTGCTCTAGTGTTCTGGTGCTCTAGTTTTCTAGTGTTCTAGTGCTCTAGTTCTCTAGTGCTCTAGTGTTCTAGTGCTCTAGTGTTCTAGTGTTCTAGTGTTCTAGTGCTCTGGTGTTCTAGTGCTCTAGTGTTCTGGTGCTCTAGTTTTCTAGTGCTCTAGTGCTCTAGTGTTCTAGTGCTCTAGTGTTCTAGTGCTCTAGTGTTCTAGTGCTCTAGTGTTATGGTGCTCTAGTGCTCTAGTGTTCTAGTGCTCTAGTGCTCTAGTGTTCTAGTGCTCTAGTGTTCTAGTACTCTAGTGTACTAGTGCTCTAGTGCTCTAGTGTTCTAGTGCTCTAGTGTTCTAGTGTTCTAGTGCTCTCGTGTTCTGGTGCTCTAGTGTTCTGGTGCTCTAGTTTTCTAGTGTTCTAGTGCTCTGGTGCTCTAGTGTTCTAGTGCTCAAGTGCTCTAGTGTTCTAGTGCTCTAGTGTTCTAGTGCTCTAGTGTTCTAGTGTTCTGGTGCTGTAGTGCGCTAGTGCTTTAGTTCTCTAGTGTTCTAGTGCTCTAGTGTTCTGGTGCTCTAGTTTTCTAGTGTTCTAGTGCTCTAGTGCTCTAGTGCTCTAGTGTTCTAGTGCTCTAGTGCTCTAGTGTTCTGGTGCTCTAGTGTTCTAGTGCTCTAGTGTTCTAGTGCTCTAGTGTTCTAGTGTTCTGGTGCTCTAGTGCGCTAGTGCTTTAGTTCTCTAGTTCTCTAGTGCTCTAGTGCTCTAGTTCTCTAGTGTTCTAGTGCTCTAGTGTTCTAGTGTTCTAGTGTTCTAGTGCTCTAGTGCTCTAGTGCTCTAGTTCTCTAGTGTTCTAGCGCTCTAGTGGTCTGGTGCTCTAGTTTTCTAGTGCTCTAGTTTTCTAGTGCTCTAGTGTTCTGGTGCTCTAGTTTTCTAGTGTTCTAGTGCTCTAGTTCTCTAGTGTTCTAGTGCTCTAGTGTTCTGGTGCTCTAGTTTTCTAGTGTTCTAGTGCTCTAGTTCTCTAGTGCTCTAGTGTTCTAGTGCTCTAGTGTTCTAGTGTTCTAGTGTTCTAGTGCTCTAGTTCTCTAGTGCTCTAGTGTTCTAGTGTTCTGGTGCTCTAGTGTTCTAGTTCTCTAGTGTTCTGGTGCTCTAGTGTTCTAGTGCTCTGGTGTTCTAGTGCTCTCGTTCTCTAGTGTTCTAGTGTTCTAGTGTTCTGGTGCTCTAGTGTTCTGGTGCTCTAGTGTTCTAGTGTTCTGGTGCTCTAGTGTTCTAGTTCTCTAGTGTTCTGGTGCTCTAGTTTTCTAGTGTTCTAGTGCTCTAGTGTTCTAGTGATCTAGTGTTCTGGTCCTCTAGTGTTCTGGTGTTCTGGTGCTCTAGTTCTCTAGTGTTCTGGTGCTCTAGTTTTCTAGTGCTCTAGTGTTCTAGTGTTCTGGTGCTCTAGTCACTAGAGTCTTGTGTTCTGGTGTTCTAGTGTTCTGGTGCTCTAGTCACTAGAGTCTTGTGTTCTGGTGTTCTAGTGTTCTGGTGCTCTGGTGTTCTAGTGCTCTAGTTCTCTAGTGTTCTGGTGCTCTAGTTTTCTAGTGCTCTAGTGTTCTAGTGTTCTGGTGCTCTAGTCACTAGAGTCTTGTGTTCTGGTGTTCTAGTGTTCTGGTGCTCTAGTCACTAGAGTCTTGTGTTCTGGTGTTCCAGTGTTCTAGTGTTCTGGTGCTCTAGTCACTAGAGTCTTGTGTTCTGGTGTTCTAGTGTTCTGGTGCTCTGGTGTTCTAGTGCTCTAGTTCTCTAGTGTTCTGGTGCTCTAGTTTTCTAGTGCTCTAGTGTTCTAGTGTTCTGGTGCTCTAGTCACTAGAGTCTTGTGTTCTGGTGTTCTAGTGTTCTGGTGCTCTAGTCACTAGAGTCTTGTGTTCTGGTGTTCCAGTGTTCTAGTGTTCTGGTGCTCTAGTCACTAGAGTCTTGTGTTCTGGTGTTCTAGTGTTCTAGTTCTCTAGTGTTCTAGTGCTATCCCATCAAATAAAATATGTTGTTGAGAAAGGGACTTAATATCTTTCTGAAAATGTACACTTTATAATCACTATGTAACTACAATGTATTTACTTTAAATGTGTCCATGACAGGGTAGACATATGTGGCTGTTTGTACATTGTCATCATGCAGTTAATTTATAAAAAAGTGTGGGCGCTTGACCAAGATGCATTTCTAACAGCATAACATCTACATAATACAATGCATACGAAGTTCAATGGGAAATCTTAGATTTTTTTGGGGGGGGGGAATGGGAAGTCCCAAAGGCACAGTATAGTGATATTGACCCAGCTGCTTCAATTTAGCCATTCATGGCTGTCACCACGACAACAGGTGACATACAGGTGAGGGCAGCGCGACCAGGTCATGTTTGCGCGCTGCGGCACATTAAATAGCCTAGAGTTTTTTTTCAGCGTGAGAAATACGATGTGTGGCGGGAGGGCGTGGCTTAAGACCGAAATGCGTGACAGTCACGCTCAATGCGTGACACTTGAGAGCCCTGCACACATGAATTTGATTGCTAGCATGAAGTTAGCTTTGTGTTAGACAAAGCTAACTGACTGTGTGTGTCTACGTGCGCGTGAGTGCGTGCGCGTTAACGGTCGCGCGCGTGCACGTTCGCGTGTGCGCGCCTGTGTATGTCACTTTGAATCAGGACTAACAGCGCCACTGATGTTCACATTATTAAGTCCATAAAAATATTCAAGGATATCAGTGCGTTCGGTTGCTTGTTTCCTCTCTGGTGAATGTACTATATTGGAGATTTGAGCATGTTTTTGCCTTGAAATCTGGGGTTTAACAGATGGTTTGGTAGAAAATCTGCACACACGTGACTTGGAGATATTCAGTCAAAGGCATTGTAACGCCTCCTGTCTGTCTACCTGTCTGTCTTTCTGTCTTCCCTTTCAAAATGAAAGCCCCATGAATGAACTGTATCTTATATACATAAAGCTATATATATATATATATATATATATATATATATATATATATATATATATATATATATATATATATATGTATAACATAAAGCTCAAATGAGGATTATTGTATTAAGTAGAAAATAAATACACAATATTTGTTTATGTAATCACGTGACATTGCAACAAAGTGCTGTCCCATTCATATTTACACCATCAATATATATATATATATATATATATATATATATATATATATATATATATATATATATATATATATATATATATATATAATGTTGCAGGTGAGGCTGCACCTCTCTGACCAAAGTCTTTTCCATAAAAGGAACTCCATGATCGTGACATTTGGAAACAAATCCTAAGTATCGCTTGTGTCTGGAAATTGGTGGGATGTGTTGCAGATGACGAGATACAGTGTAGCCTTGCCTTGAGAAGAGGATGATGACCAGAGGCTTGACGGTCAAAAACGTTTTTGAAAGCAGATCTCTTGACTGTGGAGCACAGCTGGAACTAATAACGTTAGATATGTTTAGGTGATCAAATAAACCCCATCAATAGAGTGATGGGAAAATATCACTTACAATAAGTAACATGACATTAGTCCAAAACATGTTTTGTTTTGTGGCTTTAGGACTCAAACTGACTTTAACCCATAAGGACCCATGTCCTTTAAATGTTCTGGAAAGTTCCACATACAGGTTTATCCTTGATTATAACTCATGAAGTCCCTAAGTGACACCTACTGAACATCTTGGTTGGTCATGTGATTTTGTATTCCCATAACAACCATTCCAACATGTCTGCTCCAGGTTGTGACAGATCTGAAGAAAATGCTGAATTAAAAACGCTTGTTTTCCGTTGTTTAAGGTAAGATTGACCCATTTAAGAATTATAATGCTTAATGAACCTGTCTTTTAATGTATGTGCTGCTGTGAGCACATTTATTGAAGAAACGGGTATAAAACAAATCAGATCAAAATCGTTGACACATACATCACATCGGGAATTTAACCTCAAAATAAAAACGGTGTGACATATAAGCACAGTACAAAAAAATAATTATGATCGGATCAGTTAATTTGGCTGATTCAATATTTAGCTCACATATTTTATATTGTTCAATCTAAAGCATATTAAAACAAATGTAAACCAAAAAAAAAATCATTTTATAATTATTAATGCAATTAGTTTTTCCATTAACGCCCAATGAGACATTTGTAACATTTCAAATATTTGACACTATTTTGAAACCAAGGTCAGAAATGTGTTCTATGTGGTCTATTTAGTCTGTATTATGTCCGCCATAATTTTCCTTGAAGGAGAAATGGATCCGGGTTCTTATGGGTTAAAGTTCTCTGTCGCAGGCGGCATGCAGTGAAACCAGCAGATTGCTTTGAAAAGTTGCTGGTTGTTGTGTTCAAGGAGAGCAGAGCAATGAGTTGGCTCTGCAACACGTCCATCGGGGCCGGACAAGATGAACCCGGAAAGGAACCTTGTGCTTGTGCAACTGAGACGTCTAATATCTCACACCAGAGGCACTGATTCCATCTGAAGTAGTTCACTGGCCTGCACGTTAAGACATTATTAACATTTACAATCTGGAAAAATAACATGAATGTTGCATCATACGCTGATGCATGCTGGCAGATGTGTACATAAATACATTTGTCAACTAAAGCTCCTCCTGACGGCACCAATAACATAAGGCTGCTCTATACGGATAATGAATGACAATATAGTCAATTGCCTGCATAGAAGTCATAATTCCTGACAAATGCTGTACATTATTACACTTCAAATGTCCTCCGCTTACTACATTCTAATGTGTTACCACTCATTTATTGAATGTTTGTATGCTGCTAATAAATGCTTGACAGGGGGACTAAAAGCATCAGCGTTATTAGTTTGCTTAAAATATACAACTTTTTGACAAGCTCCAAAAATATGCATTTATCTCAAGTCTACGACATGTCAGTAAAATTGTTTCCATTTGACACGAGCAAAGCTACGGTTCCTGTTCAGCTGTCAATGGTCATTAGAATTTATTGCTGAGAGTTGGCGATAGATAGATAGATAGATAGATCTATCTCCACTGAACAAAGTTTAGCCAACAGACTAACAAACCAGCAGCCAAAGTATTCATTTTACATCCCATTTGCTTCATTTGTACAAAAACGTGAGTGTAAAAATGTCTTGGTGGTGTGAGGAGCTATGTGCACAACTACTATTGTCTGGACGCAGTAACTTTTCAGTCTCTACTGGTTGCCTGCCAACCTGATGGTCAGTAGACATTTGAATCGCTATGAATTCAACTAACTAGATACATGTGACAGTGAGCTATAAAAAGGCCTCAGTCTCCATGCTAAGCTAACTGTAGCTCCCTTTTTAACAGAGACGGGAGAGATTGGACAATCTGTTAGCGAGAAAATAAATAAGCCTTTTCCCCAAAATGCAGGACTCATATCTGGACCAAAAAGCTCCATCGTGGGAGACTTCAGAAGAGCACATGCTGTAATCTGTGTCCTTAGCATAACTCAGAACTGCCCATTGATCTACCTCACACTGGATGGCTGTTTTGCTGGGAACCCACAGGAGTAAGTTGCCAAATACGACACGTTCGACATTAAACTTTGAATAAACAACGCTTCAGGTCTTGAGCATGTGGTCCGCGATGGACCTTTACATTCTGCAGCTCATTGCCATTAGACCCTCAGTGAGGGATACACACCATCGAGGCAGCTTAAGCAGACAGATCCAGGCCCATGAAGGTCCCCATCCAATAGTCATTACATTAGCAGTATAGACTCGTCATGGTTGGAAAAGTACAGGCGTATTTAATAATTGAATAAAAGGGATAGTTGTATGAGCTACTTCTCCCTAGTCAGCGCATTACTACAAACAGCAAAGCCATGTACAGCTCTGGACGTATTTTGGACACTTAAATAAATATTTGACAGCCGTACCTTACTGTCAGACAGCTGTTCGGGTTGGGAATTGAGCCATTATGTTCATCTGTGCTCTCTTAACTCAGGAATCCTTTGACAAAAACAGGAATGCTCTCAGAACACAGGAGTTGCTGGTCTACCGCTGCCTCCATCAGTTAGTTTCTTTGTGCGACTTCGATGAATCCGATTGAACTCTTTTAAACCAACGGATCGAGGCATCAGTACACCAGCAACTCCTGTGTTCTGTGAGAGAAAGAAAGACTGTTTTTGTCAATACGTCTTGTGGCTTTGAAGAGAACAAAGATGGAGTAACAGGTTCTATTTACGGTCTGACAGCAACGTAAAGCAGTGAACACGGTCTAAACTTTGCTTCTGTACTGGTACTACTGCCTATTTCTTCAAACTGGGGCCACCGACCACCATCTACTGGAGGTACATGGACTATGAAGTACATCAAATTAATCAGAATATCCATTTAATGATGGTAACTTGGGGTCCTGGTATCATTGGAAGAGCTTACTGGAACTGAGCCACCTTTATCAATGTCACCTGTGCTTTTCCACTCTGACATGTTTTAATGACTGCCATGAAAACATCTATTGTAACAAATTGTTGAAAAATAACTGATATATGCATCTATGGTTTGAAGTAAATGGGCTAAAACATGGGCAGCATGATTACTCCCTGTGGTTCCCCGCATACCGCATGCTTTGTACTTCCATCAAATGAGTTCTTGGTCATTTGTTTTGACAACCTTTACCAGACTTGACCCAAATGTTCAGGAAAAGTAAGACCAGAGCTTGCTGTTTAGAAAGAGAAAAAGAGAAGCATTAATATCAAAAGTACAGAACAAGACACAGTAGATAATAGCAACGCAAACATAATGAAAATATGATTTATTTTTCCAACATCAAGGTCATTTGCCTCAAACAATATGTATTCAAAGTATATACACATTTACATTTAGTTACACAAAGCTGGCAATTTCAGCACTTAAATCAGATAGTTTTGGATGTATTTACTCAATACATTCCAGTAAGTCAATATATACAGGACATCATTCTGAGACTATTAAGTCTCTGATAACATCACATCATGAGGAATTGAGCAGCTGTAGTCAAGCACCCAAAAATGCAAATAAAATATGATCACGCATACCATTTGTTACCGATACTACCTTTAAAAAAATACCAGGCCACGTTGGCAGCAGCTTGTCCAGCCTCTTCGCCTTCCAGCAGCAGAATCCACTTTAGCATAAAGAAAAATAGGTGGCGCTAAATGAAAGCATTCTTTTGTACAATGGTGCCGGTTCACAAAGAGATCAATTCTTTCCAAAAGAAAGTATTTACAGTCTTTTCTTTTTTAGCATTTCCAATTTGACAGCCAATACAAAATCTCTCTTTGTGGAGCTTCACCTTTATCTTAACATCTTAGCATTCAGGATAATTCAATTTAACTTAGATGTTAATTAAAATCAAATAATTTCATACAAGAAACTGTAAATAAAATAAATGATAAAAGACAAAAAGTATCACAACAGAAGTACTACGGTTGCTGCTGAACGCCTCAGGCCTGTGAATCTTGTCTGGTCCTTACCATGGAGTCAAGAAGGTAAAGGTGTTCAGAAAGCCACTCATCCCGCATGGTGGATCAACCATTACCTAGAAGAAACTGTCAACAAGGTTTAGCAGTAACGTGTACTCAATCCATCATCACACAAAACATGCACATTCAGCAGTACTTGGGTATTCTAAACTAATTCAACAGTGTTCATCAACCCTCAAGAAGTTCAGTACAGAGTTCAGTCTCAATATCTGAAAACAGAGATAAGTACTTGACCCTACATTTTGAGCGACGCGCTTGCACTCTCTGCACACTTGGTGCAGAACTCCACTGAGACGTGGTTCTTGTCCACGTGCAGACAGACGCCCCCTGCTGTCTCTTTCTCCTCCACTTTCACGCGCTTTCTGGGCAAGGCGTAGTCGTGGTCGTTCGAGTCGGGCCCCTGGAAAAGCGAGGAAGATAATTTCATCCCATTCACACCGCTCAGCCTGGACAAGAGCTGGGCTAACATGCTCTCATTGGCCAGCACAGCCCTCAAGTACCTGGTCTCATCTTCCAACTCTTCCACCCTCTTCGTCAGTTGAGAATTTTCCTGTCGGAGCACATTGTTTTCTGTTGACAGGATGCCAACTTTCTTCTCCAAGCTGTTGACGTATTCTTTTTTCCTGAGACGATTCAATCTGGCAGCGACGGCATTTTTGTTGATCATGTGGTTTGACTGGCTTTGCCTCTTCTTCATCCTCGAGTCAGAGGACATTCTATCTGGAGATGATGCTGTTGAAGCCTCGATCTCTGAATCTTGGTCTTTGGCGCTCAAACCCAGATCAGCCAACTCAATATCAAAGAGCGAAGAGGCAGTATCTTTTTCAAGTGTCCATTTTAAGTCTTCAATTCCAAACAGGTCATCTAGCTCTATTCCAGCGGTGTCCATATCACCAGATGGGAAACCCTCAGACGGACTAGAGAAATCTGCGACTGTTTCCACTACTTCAGCCTCCAGAGACGGCACCGCTGCGTTATTCATAGTGCGTCTTCTTCTGGTGATCATTGTGGTTCGACAGTCGGACTGCAAGGAATCCTGAGATTGTTCACCTGTGAAGACAACAAAATATATTTTAAGTGTGTAATATTTCAGCAAGTAACCAATTAATTGATCAGATATTATTTTGATAACAATTTGAGTCACCGTAGCACAGTAAATGTGGTAACTGAGTACCTTTTTCCATTTTTAAACAGGCTAATAATTAAGAAAGAAATAAGTACACACGTGACACTAAATGGACGTACTGATTACGTCATGAACATTTCTACCATTACGTTGGCTCTGTTTAACTGTGGTCATTGTCTCATAGACCACAGGGCCAGACACATTTAGTTGCTCTGGATATTCTCCATAAGGAGGGTGCGTGTTTTGGTAAACGTCTGCGCAACGTAAGATGCTAGCCCGATAGCATTGTTACGTAACATATACGTCGTTTTACAACAATGCTCTAAAATGCACTGGTACACACAACGTAACTCACTTAAAATACTGATTTAGGCTTATGATGTCAATAAACAAGGCGCCCTAACATGAGCGGCCGCTTCCTCACTAGGCCGCAGTCGTCCTCGCAGTTTGAGTGGACGTCATCACCGACTGGACGTCTCACTCACTCACGGTGTCACTTCTGAACTTATTTAACGGTTAACGTTTACACATGTAGCTTAGCTCGTTAGTTAGCGCTAGCTAAGATAAGCTACACTCGTAAACTGGAGCTAACTAAAACTAACTGGAGCTAACTAAAGCCACGAGGCGGGAACCAGGCGGTAGCTAGAGCACCGAATGACGCAGCCTGTTTAACGGGACAGATTCAACCAACGACTTACCGGCCCCTTAAATATCCTGCGACACAATTCCAATCGGTAACGACTGGAAGTCAGTAAGTCAGCCGGAGAAACAGCGCTGGTAATGAACGCCTGCTTAACCGCGCACAGCTTGGCAAACAGAGGACAATTGCGCGGCCCGCGGCTCCGGATGAGAAGCGGATGCGCGCGCACCACACTTCCGGCCACGTGATCAACAATAAAAGTCCCACTGAACGAGAGTCAGTGATCGGAAGACAAGCAGGTGTCAATGTGGCGCAGTCATGACAGTTCTACCAACACCTCTAAAATCAATAAATCAAAGCTTCATAAAGGTCGTTATTGTTACATGACTGTCGTGTTGCGTCACATTGTGTAGAACATACCATGTGCGTTAAGATTGTAGTTTGAAAGGTTCATTGCTCTTGTACTTTTTACACCTTTGTCCTAGTGCTGCTAAGTTGGCTGTGGCTTCCTTTAAAAGAGATAAGTAGATGGGTTATCATTTATGTTAACTTATGTTTTACAATGTTAACTGTATCACACATTCCTGCTGAAATTACAACGCAGAGCAAACATGCTGCTTTCAGTTTGAAAGACGTGCTCCACATAAGACATACTTTCCAAACACTCCATGAATCAGACACTCAAAAACAACATAGTCAAATTCCTTTGATAGAAAAATGTTTTATTGACCATAAGTGCGCAGAAGAAAATGTATGACATAAAACCACCTTGTGCTTATAACGATGTCCCCTCTGCCGGGGTTCAACAGAAAGGCACCGACCCCGGCATCAACAGTGCACCACCATTATGAATGAACCAGATCCACATTCCATCTCACCTTCTGGGGCATTAAAGTGTTAAATGTCTGCACTAATTCCACCTTAAAAACATTGTATTCAACACGAAGGTAACAACTAACTTGTTATTAACTATTCTGCTGAGTCTTCTTTAAATGAATATATATGAATCGTTTTTGTCGGACTGGAACTTAGTTGAAGACTTGAGCTCTGGGAAATTATTATGGACTTTTCACTAGTTTCTGACATTTCATTAATTGACAACGTCATTTGTGATAATAATAAAAGACATTTTAAAAACAATTCATTACTTTTAACAAGCTGGAACTTATGGCTGTTGGAAGTTCTTTCCTGGTGAATAACTCAGATAAATGACTTATGTCGATCGAGGAATCGATGAATGCTTCAAAACAACCTGGAACATAAGTTCATTATTGGGCCAGAAGCTAAAGGAATTTATTTCACAGCTATATAACGACTCAAAAAAGTTGCAGTCCAGATTTCAGCTTATTGACATCACTGTGGTTCCACAGGAGGCCGTCAGCTGTTCTCACTGGCGCCACGCCTCCGGGGGCGGTGTGCGTCATGCTGCTCTCCAACTCCACCGGCTGGTCAAACACAGTCATTGTGGAGTAGTTTTCCACCATGAGGCGCGAAGGGTCATCAGACTGCCCAGGGACCTTACCGAGAGGGTAGTTCTTCCACAACACCTTATCGTTGCACACCTGCCACGGAGAGCCTCTGAGCAGCTTGGCCTTTTCGGCCTGACCATCCGCCCATTTGTACTCCTGGGAGGACTCGCTCCTCTCCGCCTCGGCTGCCGAACGCCAAGGATGGCTGAGGCGCCGCGAATGCTGCAGCTGCTCGTGCAAGCTCTCCAGTGTGTATATATGCTGCCGTTTCCGCTGTGGGGATGTGTCGGACGCCGGGCGTGCGTCCTGTGTGTAGATGGAGCAGAGCTGGAGCAGCTTCTGGCGGGTTTCCAGAGGGAGGGGATGCTCCATGTCGTCCAGGACCAACTGGAGCAAGTGAGGCGTGCTGACACAGGGAGAATCCAGGCATGCCGAGAGCAGCTGCTGCCACCTCAGCTGGATGCGGTTTACAAAGACCCGGTCCTTCATTCTGGCCTTCTTCTGCCCCTTTGTTTCAAAGTGGTATTCAAATTTGTTGCTGTTACAGACAAGGATTTCTGAAATCCACGCAGCGATGTAGAAAACCCGCTGAGTATTCTGCTCTTTGGCAAACAGCTTCAGTTCGACAAACAGCTTCTCCAGGAGGAGGTGAATGAAGGACGGCGAGTTGAGCGTCTTCAGCAGCGGCAGCCAGAAGCGCAGGAAGGCTTGAGCGAGTCTGGGCTCAGCGGCACCGCCGCGGTCGGAGGCCGCGTCGCAGCCCAACGTGTCCAGTTGCTCCGCAGTCGGAACTAGAAATCCGTCTTCCAGCAACACATCAATCAGCAGATTACTCGACTGCAAAGCAAACTGCTTGATCTCACCGAGTAACCAGCTCATGTCTGCAAAGGGGGCGGGCCACAGGTCCTTCTCTTTGTCCTCAGGGAGTCGATCAACAGCCTGGTACTGCTCCTTTTCAAACGAGATCAGAAGCTCCCGTGCAACCTTGTAGGCCTCCATCTCTTCCTGCCTTGCGACGAGCTCGTCCCCGTGGCGCTTCAGGTCCACCTCTTCATTCTCTCCATCCGACTCAGAGTCCCAGTCCTCATTAGGCCCTCCTCCCAACTGCCTGGACCAGTATTCCTGCTGGAGCCACTCCAGAACCACCGTACATCCCTTTCGACACCATTTTACGGTCGGAAGCTTCCTGTGCGTGATGTCATGCCTCAGGTTTACGACCCACTCTGGGATGTTCAGGTTCCCAGCCAGCCGCCTCAGAGGACGGGCGGTTCTCCCCTGCTGTCGCTCCGTGATCAAGTTGACAAACCTCACCAGGCCTGCTCCATAAAGCAAGACCAGGTCCTCTCCGTCCAGCTGCCCTGACCGGTCCAGCACCTGGCACCTCACCAGGTCCGCTGTGCAGTCCACCGCCACGGGGGAGCTGTTGGCGTACCTGGCTCTCCACGCGGACACCCTCTGCAGGGCGAACCTCTGTAAGGCGGAGTCCTTCGAGTAGAGGTACTCCAGGACCTGGTCCCACTCTGCTTTGTTGGCCCAGGCCACCACATGGCGTCTTTTCTCGGAGCTCTTTTTCTTCATTGTAATGGTGCAGGAGGCGCGCGCTCGGCGTGTGTGATCACCGCGTGCACGTAGCGCGCTTTTAACCCGAGAAACGTCTCAAGAAATACGGAAGCGCCGAGCTTTATGTCGGCGTCCGTGTTCAGGGAAAACGATGCTATCGCATCCCGGAAATGACATGTGGCATCCGCTTCTTCGTGTTGGGGGTTTAAGGGCAGCTTTGTCTCACTGCTGACACCTTGTGGAGGGCGTTAACGCCCACAAGGTCACATGTTCCTGTAAGTAAGAAAGGTAATGCTTTTTTTAATAAAGCACCTTTCAAAACCTAGGTTACAAAGTGCCTTACTAAAAGATACATTGATTATCATTTATTAAAATAGCAAAATATGAATGCAACACAAAGCCGGATAAAAACAAACCAATACTAACTGGTTCTATGGTCGTGGAGAGGAGGAGGAGGAGGAGGAGGAGGAGGAGAGGATGTGAGCAGGGCATCTGCCCTCAGACACGCGGCTACACATAACAGTTGTGCTTGTTAGATGTAATGTTGGACAATACATAACTGTGCTCTTCAATAGAAAACTGCGTAAATAGACCTAGTAACCGTGGGGGTAGGAAAGGTACTACAATATGTGAAAGAAACAGGATTGAGTGGAAGGATTTAGGGCACCGAATTTATACAAATATTTATTTTTATGCATTTATTTAATTATTTTTGTAAAGGGATAGGTAACTCTGATCCACCCTCCAATGCAATAGGGGGCGGTAATGCACCTTAATAACAATGCCATCCGCCTTAAAAGTTAAAAGAAGATATTTTAGGGGTTGTTTTGCAGTGGGGTTAATTGTGTATATATATATATATATATATATATAAATATAAAATTTATTTTGGGGGGTGGTTTTGTTTCTGGGGTAAAGGGAGCCTACTGTCTGGTCCATACTCCGGAGCAGAAGGTGGCGGTAATGCACCAAATAAATGGATGCCAACCGCCGTAAAACACCAAGAAGAAGAAGAAGAAGAAGAAGAAGAAGAAGGAGGAGGAAGTTGTTTTGCAGTACTAGTAACTGTTAAGCTAAATAACATACTTGTATGCATTGTTTGTCTCCAGGTAAAAGCATGAATTATGCCAAGACGTAATGAAAGTATGTGATAGGATGTGTTATCATGCTTTCGACATTGGCTGTCTTCAGTAAGTAACGCTATCTGAATGTAAACGAGTTCTCAACGTCACCGAAACTAAACTAAGCTAAGCTAAGCTAAGCTAAGCTAAGCTAAGCCTTGCTTCCGGAACACGGAAACTAACGCCCTGTTCCGTGAATAGGTGTCGCCGTCTTCGTGAGCCCAGCTCTGTGCTGCCTGCCAAAGGAGTATGAAGCGGGGGATGCCCAGTGCTGCCCGATGTGTCACGAAGGTAACGTCCAGCTAGGAGAAGCCGGAAAGAGATCCACAGATTCGGCATCAAGCGACCACTAGCTCCAACCGGGATGGCTCTCATGTGACCTACACGAATACATAATGCTTGAATAATTCTGATGCAGTGTAGCGCCATCACATGCTGTCCAACCACCAGGAATGAATCCTGCGTTGGTCCCTTATGAAGCCCGTTCAATCAGACAACAAGGAGGAGCTTATTGATATAGGAAAGGATTTGGGTCATACGACACTTTATAATAGGGAAGTTATTTGATATTTCTTCCAATAACAAATATGATTCAGTATATAAAAGCAGAATTCTCAATAATTACTGCTTTAGTACAACCCAAAGGTGATCCCTGGTGGTTAAACAGAGTTTGATTGCGCTACACTGAATTTGATTTAATTATTGAATAGTTCTTCCAATAAAAATTCACCATAAATAATCATAATTAATCAAAGGCAGATTTCAAATGATTTTGGTCATTCTGCACTTTCTAACAGTAAAGTTATTGAATATTCTTCTACGTCTCACAGGGAGACCAATGTAGCTGGTTGTCCACCTCATACCTTACAGAGAGCTGTCTTTGTGTTTTAACACCGTTTCGCTATGAGTTATTGATCCGTGAATATCATTCCAACTTCACAGAACTGTCATTAGTCATAGCATTGCTGGCGGTTCAGCAGGTTTTAAATCCCAGAAGCCATTGCTTTTGAATCATATACATATCCTTCATGTGTACATTTGACTCTACCTCTTTGTACTACTAAAATATCTCCATATAAATAGATTGATTCATATCCGTGCGTTTGAGCAAGCGCACCTTGAACCTGTTGAACTCTGCAAAAGGAGCATTCCTCAGGTTTCATTAGCTGACGAGTCATACCAGTCACACAGAAGCACTGACTATAAGTGAGCAGTCGGGTTTGGTATGGTATCTTATGTTGTGATTGTTATTTCCCGTCTTGCCTTGGTGATCAATGGGTGTTGACCGTGTGTTTTGGGCTTGAACAGGTACCGTTGTCCGAAGAGACTGCACCCCTCAGTCAGGCACACGGTGCATCTCCTGCGTCGACGGGACTTTTATGAACAAACCCAACGGCCTGACCAACTGTTTCCCCTGCACCTACTGTGATGAAGGTGTGTCCCTGTGATTATGACTATTGACCCGATCAGTGCACTGGACAAAATGTACACAATTTGTATTAGATAGATGGAGAAAAAAAAATGCAATGAATTGCAGCCCTGGTAATGAATACAATTTGATTAAAAATAAATGTGATACTGTGCTGCTAGGTCGATCCCTAATAATTGAGTTGTAGCCGGTATGTGCGTCATACTGAGCCCTGAATGTACCACAGAGATATTATAGATTTGAAATAATATAACTTATTGACCACAAAAAGCCATTTTAATGTAGTAATTAAAACAGAATGTAAGTGCGTTCTAAAGTAAATACAACAGTAAATGTACCAATGTATCATTACATGTCTATAAACCTTCTCTTTATGTTGAATAATTCTTCATAAACCTCATAATGTAATTGCAAAATGACACATGTTTAAATGTAACCTTTTGTTTATTACATTTACTTACATGTCTTTCATATTTCATCTCACTATTAGAATGCCCAGCGTTAAAAATCTGTTTTTATAAAAAGTTTGATTTAAAAAGCCTTTTACAGGAGCTCTGATTGGCCGGCTCCTGTGTGCAGCTCATCTATGGGTCTGTTGAAGTCCTCATAATCACATTATTTTAAATATTACTCAAAGGCCCAGTGTGTAGCATTCAGGGGGATATATTTACAGAAATGGAATGTACTATATAAAATAATATTTCCTTAGGGAATCATCCCATTGAAATAAGAATCGTTGTGTTTTCGCAGCTGATGTTGCGCCGCCATGTTTCTCCAGTAGTCCAATCAGACAAGCCAAACTGGCTCTCGTGTCATGTAAACATGTAATATGATGGCTGTGTTTCTGGTGGCTTTTAGGTCATGGTCTGTTGGCCCAACAGGGCTGCACAGCAACAGCAGACACAGTGTGTGACGTTGTCAGTGGATATTTCTGCAAGACCCTGATGGATGATACAGGATGCAGTAGGGCACAAAAACATATGCACTGTGGACCCGGTCACAGGACGCAAGAACCTGGTAAGAAGAACTCCAGTCACACAGTGAGTCTTTTCCATGCACAGCACTATCCTGACGTCAACATGGCACATGGTGTAGCTGGTGATCCAGCTCCACCATGTGCACATGGTGTAGCTGGTGATCCAGCTCCATGTGCACATGGTGTAGCTGGTGATCCAGCTCCATGTGCACATGGTGGAGCTGGTGATCCAGCTCCATGTGCACATGGTGGAGCTGGTGATCCAGCTCCACCATGTGCACATGGTGGAGCTGGTGATCCAGCTCCACCATGTGCACATGGTGTAGCTGGTGATCCAGCTCCATGTGCACATGGTGTAGCTGGTGATCCAGCTCCATGTGCACATGGTGTAGCTGGTGATCCAGCTCCACCATGTGCACATGGTGTAGCTGGTGATCCAGCTCCATGTGCACATGGTGGAGCTGGTGATCCAGCTCCATGTGCACATGGTGCTCCCAGCAGCTCTGTCGTTTCTGTGGGTCTGGTGTCCTCTGCCGCATTGACCACACGGCCCTCTTTAGCCTTTCAATACCATCATCAGAAAGGGAAGACAATTCTATTTATTATCTGTGTCAGACTTTTATTTCAGCATGCAGCCCATTACATCAAGTATCCTCATATGTATGGAGGTGCAGCTACAGTAAACAGTTTCTACTCTCTCCGCTAGCATATTCACGTTACTGAAAGCAGGATTTTATGACCCAGACAGGATTCATCAAGCATCTCAATAACCCTCCAGAACATCTATCGCATGGTCGATCATAACTGGGATTATAGTGTGCTCGAGATGACACAGTCTGCTGAAGGATGGATGTTCCCTGGATGTTGGGTTCCTGTGTAATTCATCTCAGTTGTGTCTGTTTCTCGTAGGAACCAGCAGAACTGACACAGTGTGTGAAAGTTGTCCGGCAGGCTATTTTTCACTGGATGGTGTGAATTGCACGGTCTGGACTACGTAAGACTTTGTTTGTGAAGGAATGTCTCTATAGAGTTGGGGATTCCTGCCCTGTTGCACAAAAGGACCACTATATGTATGCATGCATATCTATTTTTGATGTTGAGTTGAATGGCTTCAATCATTCCATCTGTGAAGGACCAAATACTGCACTGGAGGCTCTAAACCAGAGGTGGGCAAACTACGGCATTTTAATCTGGCCCGCCGAGTATTATAATTATTATAACATAAAACATTTAAAAAAAAAGTTATAGTAAAGACCGCTGTAGCGCTTCTCCGTTCCCAAGTTCAGTTTCCCGAAGCACGATGACCACAACAGACCAGCGTTGATGTTTCTTCATGATTATTTATTGCACAGCCTCTTTCAGGCTTTTTGTGTGTGTGTTCTTCTGCAGCAGAAAGACCGCTGTAATGCCTTCTGCTGCGCACACGGCTCTGCTGCAGAAGAACACACACACCAAAAGCCTAAAAAAGCGCTGTGCAATAAATAAGCATGAAGAAACATCAACGCTGGTCTGTTGTGGTCATCGTGCTTTGGGAAAATCAAGTCGGGAACAGAGAGGCGTTACAGCAGTCTGTAGCGCCGTGCGGACCGCTGCCTGCCGAGTTCTGCTGGACTAGAGCGACACACAACACTTGCTGTGCTGCGCTGGTCCATTCCACCCCTCCCCCACTGATCCCAATATTAGCCGCCACTTTTCCGCCAAGCATGCTAACTATGCTAGCCAACAGTCAACGACAGAACGGGCGGCTACTGCTAAGAGGTTGGCAGCCAATTTAAAGAGTCAGCAAAAAAAAATTCTCCGCCAAACTGCTATACAAGAATCAAGCACCAAGGCAAGTTTTTTGCTAGCATTCAAATTAGCAAAAGCCAGCAAGCCTTTCTCTGAAGGAGAGTTTTTGAAAGATTGTATGGTAGAAACAGCAGGTCTCTTATGTCCAGAGAGCAAAAACAAATTTGAAAAATTGAGTTTATCACGCAGAACAGTGACTCGGCGTGTAGAACAAATTGATGAAGATTTAACCAGCGAGTTTAACAAAAAAGCTGAGTCATGTACGTTATATTCTCACACCGCCCCCTGCCGGCCTCGCCGTCCTCCAGTGTAGAGCCACGGGTCTCCCACCGCCCAGCACCCCCTGTGGCGGACCACAGGCTCCCCACCTTCCCTTTGGCTCCAGTGATCTGTTTCACCAGATACTCATACTCTCATGTGGTCTGCATTTGGGTCCTAAACATTGTCCTCCCGTGACAGGTTCACATAAACACTCTCCATCCATCTGATACTGGCCCGGCCCGTCTGTCAATTTTTTTAAATTCAATGTGGCCCCTGAGCCAAAAAGTTTGCCCACCCCTAGTCTAAACATTGCCCCCAGTCTGATTTGATTTGGTCACAAAACACAAGTAGCTTTCAGTAGATCTTTTTCAAAGTGTTCCATTTAATGTTTTCAAGGGTTTTGTTTGAAACACACAAAGCACTAAAGCTGTCTTTAATTTGTCTTTGCTGACAGTTGCTCAGAAACTCAAGTAAAGGAGAAAGCAGGAAGTACTATCAGTGATGTTGTCTGTGGAGCGGCTTCAAGACAGCGGTACCCATATGTAGCTGTTATTTTAGCATTGTTAACAGTTGTTGGGCTTGTGATCAAAGGTTAGTGCACCTTTCACATCCCTAATCTGACTGGCGCATATATTACATCCTTTTCTCCAAAGTGTTTCTTCTGTTTGCCTTCATTAGGCTCGTTAAGGCTTTTAGCTGATACGTTTTTTGCTTTTGTATTTCAGTTCAACTATCATCGAAAAAACCAAGAGGTACGTCGTATGCAAATGTTTGTCTCAATCAACGTCTCATTTAATGTGTCTTCTTTTTCTTGACCTATGTTTCAATCAATACATTTTGTCACTTGAAATCGTACAACAAGAAATGAAATCTAGTCGGCTCCTTCAATCTGTACATGACTCACAATAAAGCATAGCTCCTTTTTCCCGCCAGAACCCCCTGTTCCTTCAGGCCTCAGCCTGAACCCAGCTGACTGAAGGGCTCCGTCTGGCTCTCCAGGGTCCAACCAGCTGTTCCACATCTATTGAACTCCTATCCTGTGGGAAGGCTCCCGTCTCTGACCCCGGAAGTTTTTTTTATAGAGTTTTTCTCCCCGTGTGAGGTAAAGTCGGCTGTCTCTTTTTTCCTCTCTCAAAGTGGATGAGCTCTGTGGGTCGGTCCCCACGCCCCATGTGACTCCCTCCATGCTCGTGCTGGTGCCGTGTGGCGAGTGGGTGTCTGCTGTCCACACATGGTGGACCTTATGAACGCGCCGTGTATTGAGTGGCTCGGTCTCTGACGGTGACTCCCGGGACACTGTTTTCCCCAGTCCGCCCCTGATGTGAACTATATGGCACTGAAGGCCTAGCTCGAAAAGGCACGGCCCCCCACTGCTTTACACTACATGTCATGCTTCACCATTCACACACATATTAGCACAGCCTTGTCACTTTATGGGACCTTTATGCCCTTTAACAATTTCACAATGTCAAGTGTACGTAGTAGTTCAAATGAGCTTTCAATTTAAAAACATTATCAAGTCAACACTTCTAGCTAGCACTGAGTTTCACTTCTTTTCCAACCTCGTTAATAGAGTAATACTTTGAACCACGTTGTTTATGTTGTCATTCAATTCAGTTTATTTTGTATAGCCCCAAATCACAAATAATAAATCATCCTTAGAGCTTTACAATCTGTACACATGCCATCCCTGTCCCGGGACCTCACATCGGATCAGGAACAACTCCCCCAAATAAAGATAGTAAAAACCATTTCACAGGGAAAAAAGGGAAGAAACCTGAGGGAGAGCAACAGAGGAGGATCCCTCTCCCCGGATGGACAGAAGAATAGATGTCATGTGACCAGAATGAACAACATAACAGAGTTACAACACATTACATCAATATGACAAATTATTCATATGAGTAGTAGGCATGGTCCAGATAGCCACGATCCATGAAGCAGAAGGAGAGAGAGAGGAGGGGCATCAGCAGGGCCATGGCAGGAGGAAGGAGGTAGGAGGCAGGAGACAGCCATGATCCATGGAAACTTGAGGTGAGGAAGCACAGAGGCTCTGGGAAGAAGTAGAGTTAGTAATGTGCATTGAAGAGACATGAATTCATCCAGAAGGAGAGAGAAGAGGAGAAAAGCTCAGTGTATCCTAAAACGTGCCCCAGCAGTCTAGTCCTATAGCAGCATATCTGAAAATTGGAGGGAGGGGGGTTTGTTTATGTGGTTAATAAAGTAATACTATGAACAGGTTGTTTATGTGGTTAATAAAGTAATACTATGAACAGGTTGTTTATGTGGTTAATAAAGTAATACTATGAACAGGTTGTTTATGTGGTTAATAAAGTAATACTATGAACAGGTTGTTTATGTGGTTAATAAAGTAATACTATGAACAGGTTGTTTATGATAATAAAGTAATACTATGAACCAGGTTGTTTATGTGGTTAATAAAGTAATACTATGAACAGGTTGTTTATGTGGTTAATAAAGTAATACTATGAACAGGTTGTTTATGTGGTTAATAAAGTAATACTATGAACAGGTTGTTTATGATAATAAAGTAATACTATGAACAGGTTGTTTATGATAATAAAGTAATACTATGAACAGGTTGTTTATGATAATAAAGTAATACTATGAACCAGGTTGTTTATGTGGTTAATAAAGTAATACTATGAACAGGTTGTTTATGTGGTTAATAAAGTAATACTATGAACAGGTTGTTTATGATAATAAAGTAATACTATGAACAGGTTGTTTATGATAATAAAGTAATACTATGAACAGGTTGTTTATGATAATAAAGTAATACTATGAACAGGTTGTTTATGTGGTTAATAAAGTAATACTATGAACAGGTTGTTTATGATAATAAAGTAATACTATGAACAGGTTGTTTATGATAATAAAGTAATACTATGAACCAGGTTGTTTATGTGGTTAATAAAGTAATACTATGAACAGGTTGTTTATGTGGTTAATAAAGTAATACTATAAACAGGTTGTTTATGTGGTTAATAAAGTAATACTATGAACAGGTTGTTTATGATAATAAAGTAATACTATGAACAGGTTGTTTATGATAATAAAGTAATACTATGAACAGGTTGTTTATGATAATAAAGTAATACTATGAACCAGGTTGTTTATGTGGTTAATAAAGTAATACTATGAACAGGTTGTTTATGTGGTTAATAAAGTAATACTATGAACAGGTTGTTTATGATAATAAAGTAATACTATGAACAGGTTGTTTATGATAATAAAGTAATACTATGAACAGGTTGTTTATGATAATAAAGTAATACTATGAACAGGTTGTTTATGTGGTTAATAAAGTAATACTATGAACAGGTTGTTTATGATAATAAAGTAATACTATGAACAGGTTGTTTATGTGGTTAATAAAGTAATACTATGAACAGGTTGTTTATGTGGTTAATAAAGTAATACTATGAACAGGTTGTTTATGTGGTTAATAAAGTAATACTATGAACAGGTTGTTTATGTGGTTAATAAAGTAATACTATGAACCAGGTTGTTTATGTGGTTAATAAAGTAATACTATGAACCAGGTTGTTTATGATAATAAAGTAATACTATGAACAGGTTGTTTATGTGGTTAATAAAGTAATACTATGAACAGGTTGTTTATGTGGTTAATAAAGTAATACTATGAACCAGGTTGTTTATGTGGTTAATAAAGTAATACTATGAACAGGTTGTTTATGATAATAAAGTAATACTATGAACAGGTTGTTTATGTGGTTAATAAAGTAATACTATGAACCAGGTTGTTTATGTGGTTAATAAAGTAATACTATGAACAGGTTGTTTATGTGGTTAATAAAGTAATACTATGAACAGGTTGTTTATGTGGTTAATAAAGTAATACTATGAACAGGTTGTTTATGATAATAAAGTAATACTATGAACAGGTTGTTTATGATAATAAAGTAATACTATGAACAGGTTGTTTATGATAATAAAGTAATACTATGAACAGGTTGTTTATGTGGTTAATAAAGTAATACTATGAACAGGTTGTTTATGATAATAAAGTAATACTATGAACCAGGTTGTTTATGATAATAAAGTAATACTATGAACCAGGTTGTTTATGATAATAAAGTAATACTATGAACAGGTTGTTTATGTGGTTAATAAAGTAATACTATGAACCAGGTTGTTTATGATAATAAAGTAATACTATGAACAGGTTGTTTATGTGGTTAATAAAGTAATACTATGAACAGGTTGTTTATGATAATAAAGTAATACTATGAACAGGTTGTTTATGTGGTTAATAAAGTAATACTATGAACAGGTTGTTTATGTGGTTAATAAAGTAATACTATGAACAGGTTGTTTATGATAAAGTAATACTATGAACCAGGTTGTTTATGTGGTTAATAAAGTAATACTATGAACAGGTTGTTTATGTGGTTAATAAAGTAATACTATGAACAGGTTGTTTATGATAATAAAGTAATACTATGAACCAGGTTGTAAGAGCACAGACGAAGTATCTAATGATCTGTTTTGTAGTCCATCTTCATAACATTGTAGTTTCACCGCTGCAGACTGACGTCACTAACATCAGCTGCCATCGCGTCATAACTACGTCGCTGATCCTGTAAACCCTGAGGTTGTCTTCTCCTAACTCCTCATGAATTCTCCTCCCCATCTGTCCTTGACCCTGTGAGGTTTTCCACAGAGGTCAAGGACAGGTGGTTAGGAAAGGACATTAGGAGGTCATTTTTGTACTATTTAACCGCAACCTGTGTTTCCTTTCCAAGCAATGAGAAAGACAAATGTCCTTACATGTAGGTTATCAATCAACCAGGAATAATAACTGATTTCCCTGTTTATCATTCAAAATACATTACAGGTCATAATTGATGCTACACATTTAGAATAATGCAACTAGACTAATGCATCATTTAACAGTTAACATACACAAAGTGTGTTCTCAACTATGTTATTATGTGTATTGCCATATGCAGGCTTTATGGGGTTAATCCAGCAACTGTTTTGATGGACAAGTTGAACAGCCTATTAGGTGCTCAAGTTGTCAAGTTGACATGTGATAATAAAGTTGCACTTTTTGTTCCACTAAAACTAAAGTGATGCCCCACGTTGTCTTTATTCCTCCTTTAGTATATTAGGGTTAACACTGGGTATTGCTATACAAAACCAAATCTGCTAGCAGTTGGACTAAGGGTTATATTGAGAACACTAGTGATGGCGAGATGAGGGATTGAAGCAGCAAATTGCTTTGCAAAGGGTTCATTTCGAAATCACCTGTTGGATGATCTCAGCCATGCAATCTGGGATACAGGCTACTGTATTTTGCGTCAGTAGGCTAATTGACCTCGTAACATCACTAATGAACCCTTCATCCAAAGAACCCTTTGTGGGAGGAGTTCTTAGATGAGTGTTGAAAGTGTAGGTGTCAAAACATCCTCCTAGCCAGACCCCCCAAAAATGTGATTGTGAAATGAAATTATTGTTCTTGGTTGCGCCGCACCACACCAGCCCTTCAAAAGGTTAGAGAGTTTTGAGCCTACCTTCATTAATTAAATGAAACTATAGTGAAGATGGACAAAGTTTGAAATATAAAAAGGAAACTGAAAGGTTCTCTGAAGAACCTCCGAGGTGAATTCTTGCCATCACCCTCAGAATGTGAAAACAATTCTGGATAGAACCCCTAGAGAGCGTTCTGGGTGGAGACATTACATCATAGAAGGGTTCTCTGTCGAACCTATCCGAGGGACTTCTGGGTAGAACATTTCACAGAGGGCTCTATGTATAACCAATTATGTTGGGTTTTAGTTCGAACCGTCAACCAAGAACCGAAAAGGATGATGATAAGCCGAAGAACCCTATTTATTTCTAGATAACAACTTTATTAAATGAATGGATGTGCTTATCAACAACCTGGTAACTCTGATAGAGTGCATTGCATAAGTTACAACTGCTAAAAAATAGAAACAATTGTAAGGGAATGAAGTCTCTGACTGGCTCTCAATTAAATGAAGGATCCAATCCAAGATCTATGGCCGAGAATAGTCCTCTATCTCTGCTCCTCAGGTCCTCAGAACCAGGCCGCGTTAAAGACTGGAAACTTGAAGGGACTGTGTCTTCTGCCCTGTGGACCAGTGTCCCTTGGGACTCTGTTGTCTGAAGTCACAGTGGAAGTCCTATCTTTTCTCTAAGTGTGTTTGTGCTATAGCAAGGCCGAGCTCCTCCTTGTGGCACTGGCAAGCGTGTGGCAGGTGTCAGGACTGTGGCCCCTCTCTGGCTGCTGGTCCCCTACTGGTGGCCCCTCTCTGACTACTGGCCCCACAGTGGTGGCCCCTCTCTGACTACTGGCCCCACAGTGGTGGCCCCTCTCTGACTGCTGGCCCCATACTGGTGGCCCCTCTCTGGCTGCTGACCCCATACTGGTGGCCCCTCTCTGACTGCTGGCCCTATGGTGGTGGCCCCTCTCTGACTACTGGCCCCACAGTGGTGGCCCCTCTCTGACTACTGGCCCCACAGTGGTGGCCCCTCTCTGACTACTGGCCCCACAGTGGTGGCCCCTCTCTGACTGCTGGCCCCATACTGGTGGCCCCTCTCTGGCTGCTGGCCCCATACTGGTGGCCCCTCTCTGACTACTGGCCCCATACTGGTGGCCCCTCTCTGACTACTGGCCCCATACTGGTGGCCCCTCTCTGGCTGCTGGCCCCATACTGGTGGCCCCTCTCTGACTACTGGCCCCACAGTGGTGGCCCCTCTCTGGCTGCTGGTCCCCTACTGGTGGCCCCTCTCTGACTACTGGCCCCACAGTGGTGGCCCCTCTCTGACTGCTGGCCCTATGGTGGTGGCCCCTCTCTGACTGCTGGCCCCACAGTGGTGGCCCCTCTCTGGCTGCTGGCCCTATGGTGGTGGCCCCTCTCTGGCTACTGGCCCCACAGTGGTGGCCCCTCTCTGGCTGCTGGCCCTATGGTGGTGGCCCCTCTCTGGCTACTGGCCCCACAGTGGTGGCCCCTCTCTGGCTGCTGGTCCCCTACTGGTGGCCCCTCTCTGACTACTGGCCCCACAGTGGTGGCCCCTCTCTGACTACTGGCCCCACAGTGGTGGCCCCTCTCTGACTGCTGGCCCTATGGTGGTGGCCCCTCTCTGACTGCTGGCCCCACAGTGGTGGCCCCTCTCTGACTGCTGGCCCCACAGTGGTGGCCCCTCTCTGACTGCTGGCCCCACAGTGGTGGCCCCTCTCTGACTGCTGGCCCCACAGTGGTGGCCCCTCTCTGGCTACTGGCCCCATACTGGTGGCCCCTCTCTGGCTGCTGGCCCCACAGTGGTGGCCCCTCTCTGGCTGCTGGCCCTATGGTGGTGGCCCCTCTCTGACTACTGGCCCCACAGTGGTGGCCCCTCTCTGGCTGCTGGCCCTATGGTGGTGGCCCCTCTCTGGCTGCTGGCCCCATACTGGTGGCCCCTCTCTGACTACTGGCCGGCCACAGATCACCTCTGACCTCCAGGCGCAAGGTGAACGACCTGGCACGGTTTGCACATGTATGTCATGAAACCCGACCCGTTTAATCCCAGAGAAACCAGTAACTGTGAAAGCAGTCATTGAATTCATAGAATAACAAATTAGAAATATGAAATAGAATCACTCCCAACTGCATGTAGGGGGCAGCAATGCGCAGCAAGACACCCAGTCTGCCGTAAACTCGAAAGAAGAAGAAGAAGAAGAAGAAGAAGCGCAGCGCCAGCAGCCTGCTACACAAGATGGCGACCCGCTACGCCACTCAATCCGCAGCGCTCCGCAGGGCGCTGCGAGCCTCCAGCCTCTGCGCCCGGCCACAGCGACCTCCTGCCGCGGCGGTCTGCAGGTTTGTGTGTAACGCTGCTCCAGAAGAAACAACAAGGGTGGCGTTAGAATCTACGGAGGAATACAGGTTCGTCGAGCGGCTCATCCCGCCGTCACGGGTCCCCGGTCCGCCCAAACACGCCGGTCCCTCCCCGTCTGGCTGGACCCCTCCGGCAGACAGACCGCCGCCTCTGCCCTACATGATCCGCCGCTCCCGCATGCACAACATCCCGGTTTACACCGATCTAACCAACGGCAGCCGCAGGACAACGATCGTGCGGAAAGTGGAGGGGGACATCTGGGCTCTGGAGAAGGACGTGAAGCTTCATCTGAAGGAGCTGACGGGGAAGGAGCTGCCCACACAAGTCAACGAGGTCACGATGACCTTGAAGGTCAAAGGTCATGTCGACAGTGAGCTGAAGGAGTGGTTGGCCAGCAAGGGCTTCTGACCGCAAGGATGAGGGCCAGAGAGCGGTCCAGGTGGAGCCGGAGAGGACGCTCAGTCCTCCAGCACGTCAACCAGATGAAGGCCTGCGACACGGCCACTCCAGAGACATGTTGACCTTATGGATCAGTTCTACTTGTATGTAATGAATGTAACTTTCTCCCTTGTCCTTTTGTTGTCTTGGCTATTAATACTCTGGAAATATGTCTTGGTCCTCCAATGTGTGTAGTTAAATAAAGACTTTACCCACAAACAGACCATTTGTGCATCTACCACTCGGCCTGTTGCCTTGAACTCTTGAAGAAAACGTGGTTTCCTTTCACGGGGAACCCTGGTGCGTCTCTGCAGATGATAAACACGTTGACTCTCACAGAAGAGCAGTGTGTGACGCAGGAGGCCCGGCCAGGTGTCCTCGTGAGGGAGGAGGTTAAAGCGCACCAGCTGCCAGTTTGAAACCCACGTTTTCATGCAGGTGTGCTGGTCACTTCAAAAAAGGTCTTGGCTTTCACTTGGTAGACTTCTTGGTTTCTTCAACAATTCAAGGTGACAAATTAAGTAATTAATATACTGTTTCACACAACTATTCAACCCCTATTGCAAATTAGGTTTATTGGCAACATTTAAATAGTTTAACAACTGTTACAAGTGGTTTCAACTCATCATTCAACACTAAATGCCACTTTTAATGACGCTGCAGTCTCATAATTATAGAATCCCTCATAAGAGCACATATTTGCAAATCAGGTGACAGAACACATCAAATACCTGGACTGGCAGTGACATTTAATTGCATATTATAAATACGGGTAAGACAAGAGAATTGGCCAGAAAGTTAGAAGAAGAGCTCATTGCCTCGCACTAACAAAGGGATACACAAAGTGAAAGGAACTTTTCAACAGATGGGACTCATACCCACTGTGGTCAGCGCGTCGCTCACTAGACATTCACTCGGATGGGATTTGGAACCAAGGTCTAGGGAGAGCATCAGGAAGGGAGCAGGGGGAGAAAGTCTTGGATTCGCCTGCTGAGTTCCTCCAATTGGTCCGCTGAGGAGAAGAAGCCGCAAAAGGAAACTAAGATTTAACCACGTGCAACAGTTTGTATATGCGAGTGCGAGAGAGAACCTTCACTTACGGAACTCGCGCTTCTGCCCTCGGCTCCAGTAGCACGGCTGCGTTTGGAGCCGGTTCACGTCCTCAGTCGTGGACACAGAAGCTTCCGATACTTCCTTTAGCAATTCCAGCTCCTGAGAAACGAGAGCAAGAGAAAGAGGGTCAGTGTGTTTTTTTTTCCACAGGTCAAGCTGGGTAGAGACAGATATCTGCAGGTGTGTTTCTACAGAAATGTATATTTCAATGGACCAAACTTTCATTTAACAACTCGCTCGGCTGCAATAAACAAGTGGATGCAGACCAATTTTCTTCTGTGAAATGGCGAGAAAACTGACATTTGAGTTGGTTCGCAAACAAAAAGAAAGCTGGCATGTCAAGAGCCTGGGCATGCCTACATTCCAAGCAGACTAGATTACTGTAATGCTCTTTTCAGCAGCTTCCAAAACAATCCGTTGACAAACTGCAATTCCTTCAGATTCAGCTGCCAGGCCTTAAACTAGGACAAGCTTTAGCGCTAAGATTTAAAACGTACTGCTTTTATCATGCAGCATTTGCATGTTTAAATCCGTATTTATTTATTCTCTTGTGTCTTTGTGGGAAAGCGCTCTGATCGTCTCCCGCTGTGTGAGCTGCTCTTGGAATAAAAAGCTGCTTGTTGTCATTCTCTCTGGGTACATCTCAAGTCTCTAAACTGCATCCCCGTTTCCCTCACTTGCGTCCTTTCCTTGCGTCTCAGTCCCTCCCACCAGGGATGCATGGAGAGACCAAGGAAACCAAGCAGGGAGCTTCAGCGTTCAATCACATAACAGACGAAGAGTGAGGGGTTGTCCCGTGTTAGAACACTTCCTGGAAGCCTGCTCTCGGGGCTCCTCGATCATGGCTCCTCTGATTTCCCTCCTCGCTCCTCAGAGCAGAATAAGAGCTTTGGGACGGCCGTCAAGATGGCGGCGCAGAACCACTTGCATCCAGATGAGGCTGGGGAAAGTACCAGAGCTGTGGAAGACGTCCTGCGTGGTACCGGTACCAAAGACCCCGCGGCCCAAAGGCCTCAACAGCTACTGGCCAGTGGCGCTGACAGCCCACCTGATGAAGACCCTGGAGAGGCTGATCCTTGCCCGTCTCCGCCCTCTGGTGAGCTCATCCCTGGACCCACTTCGCCTACCAGTCTGGCATCGGGGTGGATGACGCCGTCATCTTCCTGCTGCAGGGATGCCTCTCTCACCTGGAGAAGGCTGGAAGCCCTGTGAGTCATGTTCACAACTTCTCCAGCGCCTTCAACACCTTCCAGCCTTTACTTCTGAGGGACAAGCTGGAGCAGACCGGGGTGGACCACCACCTGACTGCATGGATCCTGGACCACCTCACCAACCGTCCACAGTATGTGAGGATACGGGAGTGTGAGTCAGATCGGGTGTCCTGCAGCACGGAGCCCCACAAGGAACCGTTCTGGCTCCATTCCTCTTCTCCATATACACCTTGGACTTCAAACACAACTCTGCTATCTGCCACCTGCAAAAGTTCTCTGACGACTCTGCAATCGTCGGCCTCATTTCTGCCAATGACGACAGGGAATACAGAGAACTGAACCAGCACTTTTTAGGATGGTGCCAGCGAAACCGCCTCCAGATAAACTCCAGTAAGACCAAGGAGCTGGTGGTGGACTTCCGCCGGGGTAAACACCCTCCTCCAGTACCGGTGAGCATCCAGGGACTGGACATTGAGATTGTGAAGTCTTACAAGTACCTGGGTGTTCACTTGAACAACAAACTGGACTGGTCCGACCACGCACACGCACTTTATAAAAAAGGGTCAGAGCAGACTCTTTCTGCTGAGGAGAATGAGGGCTTTCGGGGTGCAGGGAGCACTCCTGAAGACCTTCTTTGACTCTGTGGTGGCATCAGCCATCTTTTACAGAGTGGTCTTCTGGTGCAGCAGCATCACTGCAGCTGACAGGAGGAGACTGGACAAGCTGGTGAGGAAGGCCAGCAGCGTGCTGGACGTCCTCTGGATACCGTGGAGGTGGTGGGGGACAGGAGGATGATGACTAAGATCTCGTCCATGTTAAACCACGCCTCCCACTCCATGCAGGACACTCTGCAGCGCTGCACAGCTCCTTCAGTCACCAGCTGATTCATCCCCGGTGTCTGAGGGAGAGGAACCGAAAGTCCTTTCTCCCCGCTGCCGTCAGTCTGCACAACACACTGAGCTCTCAGTAAACCACTATCACTTCATTTGTACACAGCTGGTGCAATATGAATACGCTCAAGTACTAATATATAACTTTTTTACTATGTGTCTCTATTGTATGCAAGGCTGCTGTAATCCCACAATTTCCCCACTGAGGGACTAATACAGGATTATCTTATTTTATCTTATGCATCCTATGTAGGAGTACCGTGGTGAAGGCCAGCAGTAGCCGGTGTGTTCTCTGGAAGACGTCGGCCTCTGCGCTGAAGCTGGGGGTCTCTCTGCTGCAGTCCGCTCTCAGGTCGTTTTCAAAGACTCGGCTGAAAGCGGCCATCAGCAGCTGGAGGTCGCACGCTGCCACGCGCAGCGCGTCGGGAGCGAAGACGCCAGGGCTCTGCGCCTCGCGGCTCAGGAACTCACACTGAGGAGAACAGTGTGAAGCAGACACATTGCTGCCACCATGACATTCAGGCACATCTATGCACATTAGCATTTATTAAATGATTTCTGCTCCGACAGAACAAAATAGCTCAGATATGTTGAATTCACACGGTGGCTAATGGAGCGTTTCAACTGAGGGCTCCGTAACACTGCAGGCAGCACGACAACTAAGATCATTCCACAGTTGTGTACATCCTCGACCCCTTTCCTTCCGGATGGAGCGCCATGATTGATTTCCGGGTCACAATCTGGACACAAATGCAGAAGAGGAGAAGGCCCGTACCTGTGCCTGTAGCTGCTGCAGCGTGGACTGGGTGCGCTGCAGGAGGGCGGCCAGGTCAGCAGCGTCCTCTCTGCTGGGCTTCAGCGAGGACTTGGGGCACTTCCTTAAAGCCCTGTGAGGTGAGGAAGAGAAACAAGAGGCTAGTTAGACTCACTTGAATTCTGCAGGACAACAGGAAACAATGCATTACACTGGATTGGTTAGAAGTACTCTCAAAGTACTTCAGCTTTTCTATTGGGAATATTTCAGTGAAACAGAATATTTGAGCTGTTTGAAGCCAGTCTTTGCATTTGATTGGACCACAACAAAGTGGGCGGGCTCAGTGCAGCACAATACAGAGCTACAGAGGATTGTGGCTCAACCCACACTGATTGACTGATTGATGTCATGATATTAATTCATTGGTACACCTCATATTTTGATTTAAAGAAAGCAAAGATGATTGGAGATGATTTTGCATTTATTGTTAAATAGGGGCACAATATGACTGGGATGTGATGGAAAAGAGGTCAAAAGGCTTTTTTTCCATTTCATCTGAACTTTAAAGACAGAATGAACATGCAGCAGATACCAACAGAGAGACAGAGCAGCATACATACTTGATGTGTGCCGGCCAGGGGTCCAGTGTGGGGTTGAGCATCTGCGTGAAGTGAGGCAGATTCTCAGCAGCGCAGAGCTCGGTCAGCAGCATCTCTTGATCCAGCCGCTGTCCTGCAGACTTCTTGCAGCCAGGTGCTAAAGTTAAAAGCTGCTCCAGGAACCGGAGCTGCCGGTGGGGACTCGCTTCACCCTGGAGGAGTGGTTGGATTTATTATACAGAAGGTATGAGAGTACTTCTAACCAATACAGTAGGAAGTTTTATGTTCATTGTGACAAATATCTATATACATGGCACAGTCCATTAGGGGAAAAAAAACAATCAAAAAAGTTTTACTAGCACTTCTTAGTCTGCAGTTCATGCATGCTAGAAAATGGAATCAGTGTATCCTTTACGTATTTTGAGAGAGATGCAACACAGGGAGAAAATGAATAAACGTACGTGACGGTAAACATACAGATTACATCAACTGCTACAGAAGATTAATTTGCCTCTATGTTACATTACGTGGAAGGTTATCCACAGGGGATTACCGTTTCATTAAACATGAGAAAATTACATGACTTTTCCACAAATTTCCATGATTTTGACTAAATCCAGGCCTGGAAAATGACATTTTGAATTTCCACCACTTCGTCCATGCCCATATATGCATCACAGTTACATATACGCTAGCTTGATGCGTCCGCTCACCCGGATCAGATCCAGGTCATCTGCTTTGCACAGCATCAGCTCCTGCCCAAGCCCAGCTATTTCTGTTTGTGCCAGAACAGACCAGAGCGGTGTAAGGGTCCAGGTGTCCATCAATAGACATGCAAGAGGTGCAACATGTACGGTGTAGAAAAGTAACACAATGTTACCTTTAGTCAAAACATCTGGGCCGCTGGACCTCACCGCCGTCGTCTTGGAGTTGGCAAAGTTTGGGTTGATGCTGTAAAGTGACAGATAGAGGGCTGGACTTTGTCATAGCGAGAACAGATCCAGGCTTCTGTGTGTGTTCTCCTACCTGCTGCAGATCCAGGCCAGTATGTCGGTGCGGTGCTGAGAGGGAGCACAGAGCAGCTGCAGCATGCTGTCGGCTCCCTGCAGGTACAGGCCTTCCACCAGGGGACAACACGCAGCCTACACACAGTTCAATATGCTCCATTAATCCTTCACTAATATCCATAGCAAGGCACCGTGACACACTGCAGGGCTTCATGTGGAAAGATGACCTCATTCAGTGTATTAATGGGCACTGCTGAATGATTTGGTTCTTGACAAATAAACAATTTTACCCCCCTCATAAGAGTCAAATAGATTATATATATATATATATATATATAGTATTACTGCTAAATCGTGTTAACGTAACAACACATATCCACCACGTCCTCAACGTGAGCAATAAGCATCAATGTCTTTTCTGATTTTGGAAAATAAAGTCTGGTCGGATCCCCCGCGGACTCACTGAAGCTTGACCCGCTGCTCCGGGACAGATAGAGAATATGAAAATCGTTGGGATTTCCCGGTTTTGTAGGAAACGTTGAACGCATCACGTCCCGTCAGTAACCGATGGGCACGAGCCGCCCGACGCGAGGAGCACAACATTAACCAAACTGCATTCTGTCATTCATCTGAAATACCTTTTTACTTTATGTTCTTCTTACCTGTAATGCTCCATAAACATGTCGAACGAGTTGTTCTTCTTTCAAAGGGCCCGCCATTACCCCAGCGGCTTCTTCTTCTTCTTCTTCTTCTTCTTCTTCGAGGTTTATTGGCGGTAATGCACCAAACAACTGTTTGGTGCATTACCGCCACCAACTGGTATGGAGTGTGGATCAGGATGTCTAGCACTTGCCTTATCAACAAATAACACTACTAAATAAAATAACAAATGACAAAAACAACCAACAACAAAACAAAAAAAACACATATGTATATATACATATACATATATATATATGTGTATATATATATGTATATATATATATATATATATGTATATATATATGTATATATATATATGTATATATATATGTATATATATATATATATATATATATATATATATATATATATATATATATATATATATATATCTTCAACAAACCAAATCAAAACTAACCAACCAAAACAAACCAACAAAAATAAATAAACCTAGGGCTTATGTTCTTTCAATAATCCTTGTTATCCTAAAATACTGCAAGCAATAGTGCTTTATAGCAGCCACTGGAGTTTCCTACTGTCTACTGTTCCTCAGGAAGTATCCACGGTGCTGCTGCTGGCAATGGAACTGTTGGACTGAAGTTTAATTCGTCAATGTTCATTTCTTTTGCTTTCTGTGCTGCTGTCCATCCAAAGCTTCTTGTCTCCCTCTTCTCCTTCTCCCAGCAGGGTCTGAAGGTTTCCTGAGTTGGATGCTCTTCACTGTGGCCCTGAAGATTAGCCCAATAGGTTAATGCCAACTGCCTTCTCCGTAACTCTAGAGGCATTTCGCCCATTTCCACCTGTAGTGCAGCCGTTGGAGGTGTTTTAAAAGCACCGGTGCATATTCTCATTGCCTGATATTGCATTTTATCTAACTGTTTTAGCGATGATGTTGCTGCTGACCCATACACCCATAATCCAATATAGATTGAATTAATCCAATGTATATGGCTTTCAAAGCAGTTCTATCTGCCCCCCATTCCCTTCCAACACCTCATTACATTTAACACTTTCTTACATTTATCCTCTACTTTTTTAATATGTACAGCCCATGTGATCCTTTCGTCAAACCACAAACCCAAAAATTGTAAGTGTTTTACTCTTTCCAATTGGTGATTATACAGTTTTAGTTTTACATCACTGCCAATTGGTCTCTATGTAAAAAACATTGTTTTTGTTTTATCTGCTGAAAATTTAAAACCCCATTTATATGACCACTCTTGTACTTTACAGATGGCTCTCTGTAGTTTCTTTACTATGAATTCCACATTTCTTCCCCTCTTCCAAATTGATCCATCATCCGCAAATAGTGATAATCCCATGTCATTTTCTACTTCACTGAACACCTCGTTTATCATTATGGAAAATATGAACAGACTGACTATACTCCCTTGAGGAGTTACGTTTTCGATACCACACTTTACCACACCCGAATAGCTCTCTCCAACTCTGACTTCTATAAATCTGTTTAATAAAAAGTCTCTTATCCATCTATACATTCGACCCTTAACACCCAACTTGCACAGTCTAATTAATACCCCTTCTCTCCACATCATATAATATGCCTTTTCTATGTCAAAGAAGACCACACTTTCTTTTTTTTACCTGTGCTTTTCTAATTACATGTTCCAAACTCACAGCCGGATCGGTTGTATTTCTTCCTTTCCTGAAACCACTCTGATACTTGGATAAATATCCTTTACTTTCTACATGATATGTTAATCTTTCATTTATCATTTTCTCCATTGTTTTGCAGATATTTGAAGTTAAAGCTATTGGTCTATAATTCCCTGGGTTTGTGTGATCTTCACCTGGTTTGCGTATTGGGACTATAATGGCCTCCTTCCAGCTTTGAGGCAATTTCCCACCCTCCCAGACTTTATTATACAGCTCAAGCAGTAGATCCTGAGATGGTTCCCCTAAATGTCTTAGCATGATGTAACTGATTTGATCCTTGCCTGGTGCCGACATTTTTGTTTTCCCAAGATCTCCTAAATTCCGTCTTTGTGAAAGGCTTGTTTAGCAGATTAATAGTCTCTTCCTCTTGCTGTAAAAAATATTCATTCTCCACTATTGTAGTTTCCCTCCCCCTTTTGCCCTCTTCACCGATATTGCCTGAACTATGGATGTTGACAAAAGTTTTGGTCACTTGATGTGACCTCAGAGATCCAAGTGTCTGCTGATGATCTGCCTCTCACCGGCCGGCCGTCACTGGCCTCACCCCGCCCCTCTTTTCTTTTTTCTCCGCAGAGTTTAAAAATTAAAATATGCTTAAATAAAGCAAGAAAACAATTAAAAACACAAACACACGATTATAAACGTATTTGTAGTACGTCAAACACAAACATAAAAACAATAAAACAAAAATACGTGTATAATCAACATACGTGTTTAATCAACGTATGTGTAATACGTCAAACACAAACATAATCAGGGAGGAGATACGTTTCTGATCAAACGTAATTGGGAATGCGTATTAGTTCTGGGGGAACGTCATTTTTAGGAGACAGGGTTGAATTGTTACCCTCCAAACCTCTCTTCAGATGTTGACTGCCCTTCATACTTCCCTCCCTTTGCCTGTTCTCTCCCTTCTTTTGTCCTCCGTTCCCACTAGAGACTGGAGTCCAGCCATCAGTATCCCCATCATCATCCCCATCCATTTCCTGATTTGCCACCCTAACCCAGTCACAAACCGCTTACTCCAACAAATCGCTTAGTGTCTCACGAAACTGCCCACAACTGTTATTCATTCTGGCCACATGACATCTATTGCTTCTGTCCATCCGGGGAGAGGGATCCTCCTCTGTTGCTCTCCCTCAGGTTTCTTCCCTGTGAAAGGGTTTTTACTATCTTTATTGGGGGAGTTTTTCCTGATCCGATGTGAGGTCCTGGCACAGGGATGTCATGTGTACAGATTGTAAAGCCCTCCGAGGCAAACTTGTATTTGTGATGTTGGGCTATACAAAATAAACTGAATTGAATTGAATTGAACCTCCTTCTGCTTAATGGGTCGTGGCTATCTGGATCATGGACCATGCCTACTACTCATTATATGAATAATTTCTGTCACATTCATTGAATGTGCTGTAACTCCGTTACGTTATTCATTCTGGCCACATGACATCTATTGCTTCTGTCCATCTGGGGAGAGGGATCCTCCTCTGTTGCTCTCCCTCAGGTTTCTTCTTCTTTTTTTCCCTGTGAAAGGGTTTTTACTATCTTTTTGGGGGAGTTTTTCCTGATCCGATGTAAGGTCCCGGGACAGGGATGTCATGTGTACAGATTGTAAAGCCCTCCGAGGCAAACTTGTATTTGTGATGTTGGGCTATACAAAATAAACTGAATTGAACTGTACAGCCGCTGTCCACCGCGTGTCACACCGGACCGGAAATCCGCCGTTGAGTTCTTCTTCTTCTTCTTCTTCTTCTTCTTCTTCTTCTTCTTCTTCTTCTTCTTCTTCTTCTTCTTCTTCTTTTGTCCCACTTTAGGAGACTGAATTAGAAGCCTTTGTATTCTGGGGATCAACTGAAACCCTAAAAACATAAACCTCTTATTATTTATAACCTATCATTACTTGTTATATTTAGTAGTGAGGTGAGAAGTTGAAGTGTATCAACAGAAGAGAGACACAGTGGGAGGGATCTCCTAGTGTTGTCTCACCGGTTTGTCTGCTGGTTCGTCACCTACAGCTCACCTACAGCTCACCTAGAGCACACCTAGAGCTCACCTACAGCTCATCTACAGCTCACCTAGAGCTCACCTACAGCTCACCTAGAGCTCACCTACAGCTCATCTACAGCTCACCTACAGCTCACCTACAGCTCAGAGACTCAGAGACACAGAGAGGGAGGATTGAACCCAAGTACAGCCTGAACCCAGAGGACATGAATCTGAATAGAGCCGGTGACATAGAGGTGAGCAACACAGACGGACACGCCGTGAGCTATTCTACTCAGTCTCCTTTCAAGTTCTATGTTATTCTACTCAGTCTCCTTTCTAGTTCTATGTTATTCTACTCAGTCTCCTTTCTAGTTCTATTCTATTCTGGGTTTTTCTGACTTGTGTTTTATTCAGTTTCTTTTGTATTGCATTGTTTCTTTTCAATCTGTTTCAGTCCTATCTTCTCTCTACACAAGGCTACCAACAAACCCCATAAAACCTAATCCGTCGTTGATGGAACAGATCAGTGGCAAAGAAGTTGCATTATATTGTATTCAGATGCAAACAAGTATCTTTAATAGCTGTACACTGTACAGGTGTGTCCGTTAATACATGTATTTTGTTTACAATCACGAAGGATTTAATTGTGAATGGCCCTCAGTCAGACACAATAATATTATATATATATGTACATATAAGTGTCAGGGAAAGTGAACTGAAGGAACCACTGTTAAATGCTAGTCTGTCATCTACTTACAGGAATCTCAGTTGTGAAATCAGTGTGCCAGCTGCGTATGATGAAAGCAGACTGTGTGACTCAGAGAGAGTTGCACCATGTGACCCTCACCGGCACGACAGGGCACATCCTGAGAACAAGTATAGACTAGTTTGTTTTTTTCTTTGGGTGTTTCTATTCTCCTGCCGGTGTCTCGCAGGTCAATGTCTCTAGACGCCATGGTGAATGGAGACACTTTGTCCCACCTCACGAGGAAACACGGCATTAAGATCGCCGTGGACCACTGCAGCGTGGAGGACATCGGGCTCAGGGGCACAGCAGCATGAAGTCGGCTGCTCGCATGAACGGCGCCGTGCAGCGTTAATCTTAAAGCTGATTGGCCAAGTTTGCAGCGCCTGTTTCTCAACATGCGTGTCTCTCTGTAACTCACAGCTGAATCGTCCCTGCTCGCAGAAGCCAGCGCCCCCTCGGTTGCTCACAATGCTGAAATGTGCGCTGTGAGGGCGCCCCCAACCCATTTGTCGCCCTAGGCAGTTGCCTAGTTCGCCTATAGCAATCGCCGGCCCTGGCGCCGTGGTCATCTTCCTGGACCAGGTGGAGAAGGTGAACCGAGTCGTGGAGGCAGGCCTTATGGTGAACTATTTGTTTGTACAGGTGTTGCCGTTAACGAAACCAGCAACTAAGATCATCCTGTCTAATGTCCCTCCGTTCATCACCGACGAGTTCCTCAGCAGAGAGCTCTCCAGAGGGAAGGTGGTGTCCCCGATGAAGGAGATCTTGTCTGGGTGTAGGTCTCAGTTGCTGAAGCACGTAGGCACGTGTTTATGATCTTTAACAACCGGCATGAGGAGCTCAACCTCCGCTTCCACGTTAAGGTAGATGATTATGAATACGTGATTTTTGCCACATCGTTGGCAATGAAATGTTAGTGGTGATGGTGATGGTGTCCAGGGCAACAAGGGGGAGGCTTTGGTTGAAGTGGGAAATGGTGGGGATGGACGGGAAGGGAAGGAAAGGGGTGTAGACGGTGCTAGTGAAAAGCCCGTAGAGGAAGCAGAGCAGGTTGATGGAGTGGTGGAGTCAGGAGAAGAAAGCGCAAGTGGGTTGTGGTGGGCTGAGCAGGTGGAAGAAGCAGAGATGGAGGAGGAGGAAGCAGGGGAGCTAAAAGCTGCCCATAAGAGGAAGAAAAACGCCAAAAGCGCAGGCAGTGAGGCTAAGACGAGCAGGGTTGGCGAGGAGAGCAGAGGCCGTCTGAGGACAGTGGCAGCGATAAAGAGGTGTCGGACTGCAGTGAAGCTCCGGCTGTCGTTTTAAGCAGCAGCCAGCAGCAAAAAATGTACACTGCTGAAAGGATACAAAAGTTCCTGCAAAGAACAAAAGGCCAGAAGGGAGTGAAGGTTGTAGATTCCTTCCCTGATTTAGGTTGATTCTACGCCTCAGCCAGACACCACATGAGCCGGAGGGAGGAGTCCGGCCTCACTGAGAAGGACGGGTTCAGATGAAAGAAACTTGTGCCTAAAGTTAAAAGAGCAATGAGCAAGGAGAATGGCGAAAGCTCCAATGTGTGTTTTAATTCATTGATTGGTTTTTACTTTTGTTTCAAATCTCTTACTCGCAATGAATACTTTTAGAGTGGGGAGTTTGAATGTAAATGGAGCCAGAGATGTAAAGAAGAGAACATCTATCTATGAATTTAGCAGAATGAAACGTATAGAATGAACACACAGCGACAGCACCAACGAGGCCGACTGGGGGAGGGAGTGGGAAGGGGAAGTCCTCCTGAGTCACAACACAAACCTCAGTGCAGGAGTGGGCTTCCTCTTCTCCAGGTCTTTTACCCCGGTTTCACTGGAGGTCAAACACATCATCGAGGGGAGGTTGTTTTTAATTAAAGCACGGTTCAACCTTTTACAGTGGGTTTTATCAATCTGTATGCTCCGGCAACCGGTGCAGAGAGGAAGCTGTTTTTACAAAAAATGAATGACGTTTTAAATGGCTGTGCCTTGGAGGATTTGTTATTCTTGGATGGGGATTTTAACTGTATGGAGAATGAATTAAAGGACCGTAATCACACAGAGCCACATCCAGCTTCCCAGCAGGTTCTGAGGCAGCTGGTCCATCCTAAAAAAAAATGGCTCTGGCCGACCTGTTAGATGTAAAAGTCTAGGGTGCACTGGTCAGGTCCCGATTCCAGACCATCGCGGAGATGGACACTCCCTCTAGCTTCTTTTTCGGCCTGGAGAAGAAGAGTGGGCAGGGACGGGTGATCCACTCACTGTTAGCAGACTCAGGGCAGCCAGTTGTGGAACCAAGCCAGATCAGAAAGAGAGCTGTGGGCTTTTACTCCTCCCTGTATACGAGTGAGTACAGGGAGGAGGAAGCATTGATGGAGGAGTTCTGTGGGGAGCTACCTCAGATCTCTGAGGGGACCAACAAGGAGCTCGATGAGCCCATAAGCCTGCAGGAGCTGAAGCCCACCTTGCAGGGGATGCAGGGACGGCGTGCTCCTGCCATCGATGGCCTTTCTGGGACATTTTCTCAAGTGACATACTTGATGTTTTTAATGAGAGTCTGGCCTCTGGTTCCATGCCGATGTCCTGCCGGAGAGCTGTGATTACACTGCTGCCAAAAAAGGGGAACCTGCAGGACATCGGAAACTGGCGCCCTGTGTCTACTGTGTGTGGATTACAAGCTTCTGTCCAAAGTCTTTGCCTTGTTATGTTCAATAATCTTTGGGTGGTAGACTCGAAGAAAATGTTCTGGATTCAGTAAGTAATAATAAAATGGATTTAATCAAAAGTTGATGGTGCAGTGTACACGAGGAAGCACAAAAACACAGCGTCCACAGGCCACCGAATATCTAGCGGCAGTCTAGCTTAAAAATGATGCACACCGATCTGTAAAACATTTTATATTATAGATCAATATAATGGGCGTTGTCGTCGCTCATTGGGTTAATATTACAGCGTGCAATTGGTTATAAGTTTAGCCGAGGTGGAGGCAGCATTCGGGTTGGTTCAGAGGTGGTACCTCAGCACGCTTTGCTTCCTGGTTCTTGACGTCATCTCTCCACCCCTCTGTGTAGCTGACACAAGTTCCCTCCCTGGAGAAGTTGTTTTTCAGTACAGAGGGGAACCTGGTACCATGTAGAGGAGAACTATGAGCTCATCTTCCAGACCAGACCAGACCTACTGTGTGCCCGGCAGGTCCATGGTACACAATGGAAAGTTATGGAGAGGTTTGGGTTCAGCGGCGTCTCGCTGAACGGCGTGCAGGTTTCCCCGCTGGCAGTGCCCTCCACCCGGGCCACCGTGTCCGGTGTCCCCCCGTTCATCCTGAAAAGTATTCTTAGAACCTTGGCGAAGAGAAATATAAAATCAATGAGTTATAATAAACGGTTTAATTCAAGCTCAAATGGTGATACAGTGTACATATACTCAGCTGAGGGTCTCCACAGACCGTCCCTATCTTGCTTCAGCTCAAAGACCTCAAACAGGAATCTACAATCTGGTTTTAACATCCCAGCATTTTGGGCTCATTCGCCTCATTGGCCAGCCGGTTTAACAGATTATTAAAAGTATTTCCAAGTTATAGCAACGGTTATTTACATGATCTGCGTTTGTCGGTCATGATCGTTTGTTCTCGTGAACGGCCGATTGATACGTCACTTTAAATGTTGCTGCCGCAAGGAATTGTGGGTCGGCATTATCTCCTTTCCTTTCGCAAAGGCAGGTCCAGTGGTTCCTATGCTAAAGGAGCTAAGTTAGGAAGCATTGAAGCTCCTTTCCTTTGCGTTTGGACAATTTGACCGGCACTTATCATGGCGGACACTTAGGTACTTCCGGGCCCTGTGTTTGGACAACCCCCAGTGACACATGCACGAGGCGATCAGTGCTCTGAGAGAGAAGGAAAGAACAACGTGTTGATCACAACCTCCCTATGTCCTCTCAACCCTCAGGTGCTGACGGGCCCCTCTGGAAAGGTGCTTCAGCGCATCAACATAAACCACTACGCCACCAAGAAGAGTGCGGCTCAGAGCATGCTGGACATCGCCCTGCTGATGGCCAACTCGTCCCAGCTGAAGACCGTTCTCTATGTGGGGCCTCACTACCGTTTCTACATCCCCCTGCTCGTCCTGCTGTCTGTGTCCATCACGCTGCAGGTCCTTGTGGGGCTGCTGCTCGTCTTCATCGGCAAGTCATTCCCCTTTGTTGCACCTTTGTTAATGCCTGAAGGTAACAAAGGCATTAATGTGGTAATTCACACCTGTATTTTGAGCGGTCCACTATAAGACACATACCAGGTGTGAAAAGAGATGAAGCCAGACTACTAGCACGCTTTTATGTTTTTGTATTGAGTACTTTCACACAGAACATGATTACTACACGGGGGGAAAGAGCAGTGTGAACAAGGTTGAATTTTCTTAGATTTGGTACCACAAATAAAGGCATCAACCCATCACACTGTGCAGAACAGACATACTTAAAAGAGTCCTGCAGGCTGAGTTGTTGTAGGTTCACTCGTCTCAAAATCAATGTGTTTTTGAAGAGTTTTTGGTTAGATGCATGAAACTAAGTCTGTGATTAACACATATTACGTCTTGTTCTACATCTATGTTACTGAATTCCTCTGTTGAATTTTGTAGCTTTTAAAAATTGTCTAAAGAGACTAGCAAACGTCATCACACAGACTAGTTCACCCTTGTGGTGTAAAGGTGCGCTCATGTGCCCGTGGTGCAGTTAGCTTTTTGACTCCTGCAGATTGAATTTACACTTCAGAAATCATAAAGAGGTGTTCATTTGTGAAGTTGATCTTGCTGAACAAAACATGTACGTATTATAAACACATGTTTGCCATGCAATAATAAAAAAATCCCATTGGCTTTTTGTTGAGGGAACCAGTGTGATGTTAACCTCCTGGTTGGCCCACAACAACACATCATTCAAGCACCTCTCTATACGTACACTAGTGTACAACAGCAGGGAGCTTCCGTACTCTGAAAATAGACTGGATTGGTTTGTGGAGTTTAGCATTTAGGTTGAACCGGTTTTAGGCACCTGAGCATTGGCTTCACTTTTGAGTCTGAACCAAGACGCCAAACTTTGTTAATCCTTTCTGGCTTGACGAAGGCAGCGTGGACCAGATCCACTCCTTCTGTTTCTACCTTTTCACAATAAAAGCCTGAGACATTTACACTGTGTGACTGTTAACCAGAGATAACTTCGATTTGGGAAAGTAAACATATGACATAGCTCACAGTAAATTGGTCTATACAGTTTACCTTGGACAGACTCCTATAGTAGATCGGCCTGATCAAGTGTTGATCTTCCTGATCAAGTGTTGATCTTCCTGATCAAGTGTTGATCTTCCTGATCAAGTGTTGCAAGTGAATGAATAGTTTTTGAAATTTTAGATGTGAAATATTCACAGGCCAGTATTTCACATTGTTGTGTTGTTCTTTTGTTTTTCTCATTTGCACTGAAGAGCAAAGCCATAAGTTCACGGTTTACAGGGGATTCTGGTTCCTGCAGTAACTTCCAGTAGCATGTACGACTCAGCGAGCTTTAGGAGTGCTTCATGTTTCTCGTCTTTATAACTCAAACTTAAGTAAACAGGCTGTTGGCTGGAGTTTCATGTTTTAATCTTCTGATCTCACTGGACAATTTCCCAAAATCTCAAACTGGTCCTTTAACTCTTTTAGTGTTTGTAGAGTGTTACATTTTCTTTGAGCTTCCATTTTAAGACCCCTTCTTTAATAAACTAAATTGCCAGACTTCAATACAGTTCAATCAGGAGAGACCAGATAAAGAAAAGTTAACAGATGATATGTGATGATAAAGTCTTTGGCGTTTGGACTCTACAGGGAGATTTGTAATGAAGGGCCGTCTGCCCCGATCAGCAGCCAGATAAACCCCAGTGGAGTCCAGACCTGGTGGTGGTGGTGCTGATGAGGCTCATAGGATGATGAGTTGATGAAGCTGATGGATCTGATGAAGACTGGGCGGAGATGGGGAGGTGGAGGGGTGCGTAACAGCAACATGAATGACACTCATATTTAAAAAAAACATCCCCCCCCTAGGGGGGCAGACTGAGCGGTTGTTATATAAAATTGTAAATCATAGCTTGTTTTATGAAAAAAAATGCCCAAAACTGCTGTATTTGGATATATTGAACACCATAAGTAGTATACAAGTGAAATATATGGTTTGGAACAGGAACAAATTCAAATGTCACAGATATGCCCCAATGCAAATTTTGGAGACCTCGCCTGAATGTTCTCTGTTCTAAACCCTCTCTAACTTTGTTCTGCTTCACTTTATCAAAGTCAACATTTGCAGAGAAAATGTTCACATATTGATCTATGATTTGGGTTAGAGAATGTTCACATATTGAGTTATGATTTGGGTTAGAGAATGTTCACATATTGTGTTATGATTTGGGTTAGAGAATGTTCACATATTGTTTATGATTTGGGTTAGAGAATGTTCACATATTGTGTTATGATTTGGGTTAGAGAATGTTCACATATTGTTTATGATTTGGGTTAGAGAATGTTCACATATTGAGTTATGATTTGGGTTAGAGAATGTTCACATATTGAGCTATGATTTGGGTTAGAGAATGTTCACATATTGTGTTATGATTTGGGTTAGAGAATGTTCACATATTGAGCTATGATTTGGGTTAGAGTTGGACCTTACAGCACATAGACTGATATTTACACATCTGAACAACATCTCCCATGTGTACCTTTTTATAATAGTAAACCAAAATTATTCAAATAGACCTAGTGGTTGCAGAGATACACCCTTTTTAGTTTGGGTTTGCAATTATCGAGGAAAGGGCCTACAAATAGGTGGGCTTTTAAAGTGTTAAAAGAGGCAGCAGCATGATGAGAGGCTAACCATGTCATGGTTTTGTTGTGCTTATTGGATAGAGGAGACCAGCTGATCTGAACAGCTGATGTCATGATTGACAGCCCTGAACAATGGGCGCAAGTAAATAATGAGTGAGCAGGCGTGAGAAGTGATGTTTGAGAGATACATTTCAGGCTTCGGCCTGCAAGAGTATCGTCTTCCAACTGAACTTACGCTACAGCTTCATGCACTCGCATCAATCACTAAACTCCACTCTTTGGGGATTTAAATATTCTCCATATTATTCGAAATTTTAATTCAGCTACAAGCATTTGGTAGCTACGATTTTTTTATTTGAGGTTTGGTCTTTTTCTATCATCATGTTATGTAAACCATAACTAAACTCTCCTTTATTAAGTCTTCCTTAAATATAAAAGGTATCTGGCTCCTCTAGTTTGTCCTCCATTTCTTTTTCTTCTTCTTTAGCTCACTTATTTTTTGCTGTTCTGTGTCGGCAGTGAAGTACGATCTCAACGACGTGAGGAAGCACGCCAAGCTAAACTGGATGAACAACTTAGCAACCCTGTTTGTCTTCTTCACCGTCCTCATCAACATCTTCATCACAGCACTTGGATTTGAGGACTATGCTGCCAGGTACAGGCCGTCCCAGAACACACGTACACAAAGAAGACTCTCCACTGCTGCTCACTCTTGGGGCTTTGTTGTTTTCTTCACAGGTCACTGGGGTCAGCTGCGGGGTCAGCTGCAGAGCCTCGGCTTTCCATTCTGCCCAACGACTTCAACGTGACAGGTGGCATTTAGACCGGGTCCACCTGGGGTCTCAAAGCCTTTCCACCTGAAGCTCCGTTTGTAACTTTGAATCGGCTCCCTGTTCAGATTACGACTTTGGGCAAAGATTCTCCAGCTGGAACAAGCTTTCAATTCCTGATTGGATTTAATGGATCCTCAACACATTAGTGGTGAGAAGCTGTTATGGATCCAGGTTGGGACTAAACCTTTTAAGCCCCAAGGCATTTTTTAGGATTCTGCTCGAAATAACAAACCCAAACTAAAAAGGGTGTATCTCTGCAACCACAAGGGCTATTTGAATAATTCTGGTGTTATAATAAAGGCAACCCTTGTGAGCTTTTGGTCAGATGTGTAAATATTAGTATATATGTTGCTGGCTAAGAGTAAATAAAGATTGAAACACAGAACAAATAGAAGTTCCAGGTCCGCCTATAGAAAAAAGCACTTTCAGGATGATGATCTCCTTGAAATGATGCTTCACTAAGAAGAAGAAGAAGAAGAAGAAGAAGAAGAAGAAGAAGAAGAAGAAGAAGAAGCCCTGAGGCTCTCCCACATCATAGCACAATATAGGAACAGTCTCTCTGCACTGTTTTCACTTGAAAAAGTGAAGCAGAACAAAGTCAGATTGGGTAAAGTACAGAGAGAATTCAGGCGAGGTTTCCAAAAAATTTGCATTATCTGTGACATTTGAATTTTTTCATGTAGCAAACCTTTTATTTCACTTTCATATGGTGTTAAATAAACTTGTATCAGTGTGGATTTACTGGGGGAAATGCATTTTTTCAACAAAAAATAAATAAAGTTTCAAAATGTGCTGACTCAGCGATTTATGTTGCTGTGTTCTTTGGTTCGTATCTCGGTGATGCTTTGCAGCAGAGGGAATTGGTGAATAGATTTGGAATCTGTGTGGAATTGTCTTGCTTTTTGCTATTTGTATTTTTCTGATAGCACCAAGCTACAGGCTGCTAGTTCAGGAAACATGCAGAGTGGGCTGACTCGTGACAAAATTATAACTATTTTATTTTAATAATTATTTTAGTTGGTGTTTGAGTCGTGTTGAAATGGCTGACTAATTATTGTAGCCCATGTTCTCTTGTTTAATTTGATGTGTAGCATCAATATATTTGTTCATGATTATTGTAATGTTTTACACAGTTTAATTAAAATTTTAAAAAAGGACCTATATAGGTCCATTCCTCGTCAAGCAAAATCTCAGTGACCATGGACCACAACCTCCATTCAGGATCACATCTGTGAAATTCAAGTCAACCAATTACACAAGCAGAAACCTCAGCCTCCCTTTTCTCAAGTCCACAAGCCAACAGACTCTGCCGCAGTGGGCTTTCTCCTCCAAACAGTTCCACTCTCCGATCTTGTAAATAAAACAGTGTTATTATTAGTGCACTATTGTTTCTGTTCAACTGTTAGCTTGGTGGAATGGTAGAGCGCTGCAGGAATGAGCAGGAATGATAAGAGGTTTTAATTCATGTTTTTTTTTAATGGCATAAAATACATACTTCACTTGTTCATTTTGAACCTTTTACATGTCGATAAAAAGGTGGTTGCTAACAAGTGGCTAAATGAATGTCCACGCCTTCCTGAACATCCAGATTTACTATTGTGACAACACTGGTCATTTGTATCATGAGGCTGTTTACTGGCATCATTCCACATCAAGGAGGTTACCAGTTCCCCAGTGATTACTTACCTTCAGACTATTATTGTTTGGACCATGCCTACTACTCATTATATGAATAATTTTAAAGTCATATTCATGTAACGTGCTGTAACTCTGTTACGTTATTCATTCTGGTCACATGACATCTATTGCTTCGGTCCATCCTGATTGGATCCTCCTCTGTTGCTCTCCTGGAGGCTTCTTCCTTTTTTCCCCTGTGAAAGCAATTTTACTATCTTTATTGGGGAGTTTTTCCTGATCTGATGCGAGGTGATGTTGGGCTATACAAAATAAACTGAACTGAATTGAATATTTGACTGTGTTGTATGTCTGGATACTTGTACTATTCTGTTCATACTCCTACTTCCACCTCATTAACATTTCATGAACTTTAGTTCATTTCAGACAACAGCCTTTGGTTTTAGTCTGGACGTGACGAGGACAGATGTTCTCAGCCTGTTGTGCTTCATGACATCATCAAATCAAATGTAAAAAGTCCACATAAAGGACAACAATGAAACGAGAGGCGAGCAGTATTCCTTATTTCTCTTATTGTCAATAAACCCCATGAAACAAAACAAAACTCATCAGGCCCACTTGTTCCTACTGGAGAAGGAACTCTTTACTGGCTCAAAAATGTCTTTACTAAAACAGGAGGAAATAGGGCATTTATTGGGGGCTATTTTCAGCAGTGCAGTAAGACACATTCAAAATAAACTACATGGTGTGTTTTCATGTTCACTCACTGACTTGAATTTAACAGTTTTTGGACAACAAGGGAGCTCTTGCTAAATATAATATAATATAATTGGGGCAACGCTGATGATCAGGTTTTGGCTAATTTGTCTGGTTGTGTTCATTTCACTGACATGGTGACACTAAGAAACAGAGAGCGTTTAAAAGTTGATGGAATGTGGTCAAACTGTGTGTTCTCCCTGCTGATGGACATCCTCACAACCAATCAGATCACTGCATGTTAGAGACTCTCTTCACTCTTCATCACATGGCAGTAGAAGTAGTAGAGGGCTGCTGCTAACACAGCTAGCAGCAGCAGCCGGATCACTGTCCACACGCAGCCTCCGGACCGGCGGTCCAGCTCCCGGGATCGACCTGCGCTGTGATTGGCTGTTCTGTTGGCCATCTGGACAGGGGGCCTGAAGCACGGGAGAGAATATTTATTATTATTAATAATAATAATAATAATAATAATAATAATAAATGTTATTTGTATAGCACTTTAAAAAGTACTCAAGGCACTTTACATGATAAAGACAAACAATAGAAGCAACAACAATATAAAACAAGTAAACAGTAAGAAACAAAAACATAGTCTCTGGAGGACTGGGTGATGTGGTCTCTGGTGGACTGGGTGATGTGGTCTCTGGTGGACTGGGTGATGTGGTCTCTGGAGGACTGGGTGATGTGGTCTCTGGAGGACTGGGTGATGTGGTCTCTGGAGGACTGGGTGATGTGGTCTCTGGAGGACTGGGTGATGTGGTCTCTGGAGGACTGGGTGATGTGGTCTCTGGAGGACTGGGTGATGTGGTCTCTGGAGGACTGGGTGATGTGGTCTCTGGAGGACTGGGTGATGTGGTCTCTCTGGAGGACTGGGTGATGTGGTCTCTGGAGGACTGGGGTGATGTGGTCTCTGGGGGACTGGGTGATGTGGTCTCTGGAGGACTGGGGTGATGTGGTCTCTCTGGTGGACTGGGGTGATGTGGTCTCTGGAGGACTGGGTGATGTGGTCTCTCTGGTGGACTGGGGTGATGTGGTCTCTGGTGGACTGGGGTGATGTGGTCTCTCTGGTGGACTGGGGTGATGTGGTCTCTGGAGGACTGGGTGATGTGGTCTCTGGAGGACTGGGTGATGTGGTCTCTGGAGGACTGGGTGATGTGGTCTCTGGAGGACTGGGTGATGTGGTCTCTGGAGGACTGGGTGATGTGGTCTCTGGTGGACTGGGTGATGTGGTCTCTGGAGGACTGGGTGATGTGGTCTCTCTGGAGGACTGGGTGATGTGGTCTCTGGAGGACTGGGTGATGTGGTCTCTCTGGTGGACTGGGTGATGTGGTCTCTCTGGTGGACTGGGTGATGTGGTCTCTCTGGTGGACTGGGTGATGTGGTCTCTCTGGTGGACTGGGTGATGTGGTCTCTGGAGGACTGGGTGATGTGGTCTCTGGTGGACTGGGGTGATGTGGTCTCTGGAGGACTGGGTGATGTGGTCTCTGGAGGACTGGGTGATGTGGTCTCTGGAGGACTGGGTGATGTGGTCTCTGGAGGACTGGGTGATGTGGTCTCTGGAGGACTGGGTGATGTGGTCTCTGGAGGACTGGGTGATGTGGTCTCTGGTGGACTGGGTGATGTGGTCTCTGGAGGACTGGGTGATGTGGTCTCTGGAGGACTGGGTGATGTGGTCTCTGGAGGACTGGGTGATGTGGTCTCTCTGGAGGACTGGGTGATGTGGTCTCTGGAGGACTGGGGTGATGTGGTCTCTGGGGGACTGGGTGATGTGGTCTCTGGTGGACTGGGGTGATGTGGTCTCTCTGGTGGACTGGGGTGATGTGGTCTCTCTGGTGGACTGGGGTGATGTGGTCTCTCTGGAGGACTGGGTGATGTGGTCTCTGGAGGACTGGGTGATGTGGTCTCTCTGGAGGACTGGGTGATGTGGTCTCTGGAGGACTGGGTGATGTGGTCTCTCTGGTGGACTGGGTGATGTGGTCTCTCTGGTGGACTGGGTGATGTGGTCTCTCTGGTGGACTGGGTGATGTGGTCTCTGGTGGACTGGGGTGATGTGGTCTCTGGAGGACTGGGTGATGTGGTCTCTGGAGGACTGGGTGATGTGGTCTCTGGAGGACTGGGTGATGTGGTCTCTGGAGGACTGGGTGATGTGGTCTCTGGAGGACTGGGTGATGTGGTCTCTGGAGGACTGGGTGATGTGGTCTCTGGTGGACTGGGTGATGTGGTCTCTGGAGGACTGGGTGATGTGGTCTCTGGAGGACTGGGTGATGTGGTCTCTGGAGGACTGGGTGATGTGGTCTCTCTGGAGGACTGGGGTGATGTGGTCTCTGGAGGACTGGGTGATGTGGTCTCTGGGGGACTGGGTGATGTGGTCTCTGGTGGACTGGGGTGATGTGGTCTCTGGAGGACTGGGTGATGTGGTCTCTCTGGTGGACTGGGTGATGTGGTCTCTCTGGTGGACTGGGGTGATGTGGTCTCTCTGGTGGACTGGGTGATGTGGTCTCTCTGGTGGACTGGGTGATGTGGTCTCTGGTGGACTGGGGTGATGTGGTCTCTGGTGGACTGGGGTGATGTGGTCTCTCTGGTGGACTGGGTGATGTGGTCTCTGGAGGACTGGGTGATGTGGTCTCTGGAGGACTGGGTGATGTGGTCTCTGGAGGACTGGGTGATGTGGTCTCTGGTAAGAGTGGGGGAGCAGGCGGCCAGCTGAGTTCTGGATGTATTGTAGTATGTATGGTTTTGGTGGATGTGCCGTACAGATGCGGTTGCAGTAGTCCAGTCGAGAGGTGATGAAGACGAGGATGAGTCTTTCTGTGGCAGAGGAGGAGAGGGAGGGGCGTGACGAGCGATGTTTTTAAGATGAAAGGAGGTGGTTCTTGTGATGTGCTTGACGTGGCCCCAAGGTCACAGATGTGTGTGTGGAGGCAGGAACAGAGGTCATCGATGCAGATGGAGAAGTTGTGGAGCGATTTGTTTAGAGATTTTGGGCCGATGATGAGGAGGATGATGATGGCCGTGTTGCTGTTGAGTTTACTCCTGGTGATGAACTATTTTGCTCAAACACACGATTAGCTAATGCAACACACTCACTGCGGCTCTTGGTCCGCTTCCTCATCTGGCTCCATGTTGCCTCTTCGTTTCAGCCTGAATGGAGGAAAACTTTACACTTCAATTTCATTTTGAAAACACTAAAATAAAGTAATCCCCAATGTTGGCACGTAGCAAAGCAAATTTAGGTACTTCATTTTATACTTCTTGGTACTGCCATTTATGTTCCCATCATGTTACCATTACCATAGAGTTGGCATCCCGATGTTGACATGTTAGAATGTAGTGATTTTCAAACCCCCAAACCAGAACCCATCAGTGTTCCGTACGTTCATGCACTCACCATCAGTGTTTCCACCAGGATGGAGGGAAATCATTTCAGCACAGAGCACACACGCTTTGCTAGCCATTTGAAAAGGGGATAATAACAACACTGGTAAACGATGATTGTCAAATACCGGTTGATACTAAACTCTGGGTAATTGTGAGTGTGCACAAGTGTCTTAAATTCATAATTGTTACTGTGCGTGATGGAAAAGTGTGTGCAGAATACATGGCTGGGTTCTTTCAGAACTCTCTGGAAAGGAAAGCTAACAGTTACCGTACTGTCGAGACAACTACACATTGATTGATTGACACACAGAGACACCCGGTTCGGAGGTGTGTTAAGGCGTCTGTAGGGCCGCTAGTGATCCAACAGCTGAGAGCATCACAACCAGCCAGAGCCCCAGCGGTTACCGAGTTACCGTGTTTTGCTGCTTTGAAACTATTGAATTATTATTAGTATTATGCGACGACTTCAATTACATCGACGTCTGGTCCCTCTATCCTGGACACACCAGGACGTCTGGTCCCTCTATCCTGGACACATCAGGACGTCTGGTCCCTCTATCCTGGACACACCAGGACGTCTGGTCCCTCTATCCTGGACACACCAGGACGTCTGGTCCCTCTATCCTGGACACACCAGGACGTCTGGTCCCTGTACCCTTGTTGGATATTTACTCACACTGCGAATAATTGAGCATAATCACATTCTTTACTTTGATGTCTTATTTACTCAGAGTACAGATCTAACAAGCACAACCACAGATAACAGTTCACATTCGCGTCAAGCGTTCCTGAACAAGATCTGATGTGTTTGGAAAGTAATAGAGAGTGAGTGAGTGTGAGTGTGAGTGTGTGTGTGTGTGTGTGTGTGTGTGTGTGTGCTCACATGTCGGCCTCTTGTCCAACCTGTGGGAATGAAAGCAGGACAGTTTGAGAGATCATTTACGGAGCAGAGGACCTTGGAGGAACACAGGAAACCGCATCAGGACTCACCGGACTGCGGTACGTGATGTAGGTCATTTCCTCTGCTGTAATGAAAAAAAGACACATGAGCACATTTTGTACCTTTTTGACATAAACATTTAGAAATGAAGCGTGAACACTAGATGGCAGGTGAGACCTCCCGCTGATGTGGTTTGTGGTTCATATTTACAAACTGGCTTGTAATTCTAACAGATTTAGAATAGTCTGAAGCTTCAGAACAGGCAGGGGAGACGTTCAAAAACATGGGCGACATAATAAGGAAGAGGAGTGTATTCAGGTTGGGAATCAATATGACTTTTAATTTAGCAGTCCACCCTTAAATACCACTAATTAATTTCATTTATTTTTTACATGCTTTCAAATGAAGCTTCCAATGTCTCTGGTCATAGTTTGTGACATCACCTCCCTAAATAAAATAAATCTCACAACATTTGCAATTCAATTAAAGTGATTCATTCAATTGAATGAGTTTGTATTAGTTTTAATAATGAGTAATAATAATAATAATAATAATAATAATAATAATAATAATAATGAGTTTTCCACAGAGCATGGTTGTGTCCTATGGGGGACCAGAGTCATTGTACCCTCCAAGATGAGCTGTGTTAAAACAGATTCACTCTGGCGAATATGTATGAATATGTATGAATATGTATGAATATGTATGAATATGTATGGTGGACGAACCTTGACTTGGAAGTGGAACAGATTTGTGAGTCCTGCAAGATACTACACATAGACTTGTGGTGTCACAGATCACCTCTCAAGCAACAAGCAGGCTCAGGAGACTGTTTGCCTCTTACGGGTCGCCTGAACAAATTGTGACAGACGATGCGACCACATTCACATCAAAGGAGTTCCAGACTTTTGCCAAGCAGAATGGAATTCTGCACACCACAAGTGCACCAGGACATCCAGCAACAAATGGTCTGGCAGAGAGATATGTTCAGACGTTCAAGGCAGGTATGAAAGAGCCTGCTCACTGAACATTGAGGACAAGATGTCATTGTTCCTGTTGCAATATCGGACTCCGCCTAACTGCACTACTGGACCCGGCTGACCCGTTTCTTCACAGACATATCCGGACAAGGTTGGATTTCCTAAAGCCTTGTACCAAGGAGACGATACGTAAGAAACAGTATCAGCAAGAAGAACACCCTGACCGCACTGCTGCAGACCGGTTCTTTGATGAAGACGACGCCGTTTACCTGCGCAGCACTGTGATGGGGAGTCACAGTGGATTCTAGGATTGATTGTGAGACAGACAGGCCCTGTTCATATTCAGTCAGAGAGCGGGACTCCGACACAGTACACAGACGTCATGGAGACCAGCTGCGAACAACACATTGACTGGTCGGTTGTTTTCAGTGGAACAGGTCTCAGAGTGAACAGCAGGAGCCAGGGTGCCCCATTAGAGTGGGCACCCGACTTAACCCTCACCCTCGGGCTGGACTGGCACTTTCCTAGTGGGTCGACATGAATGTATTTTTGGGGTTTGGTTGTCTGTTGACAACAAAACCCATAAAACACACACACACAATTCAGAAGTCGCTGCGTGATGGTTCTACACGGACATGTATAGAGCCACACATGAAGCAGGTGACACACAGCAGGCTGAGCAGTGCCTACCTTCCTCCCTGTAGTAGGTCCTATCAGACGAGGGGCCTACTGGAGCGCTCGCAAAGGCCACTTCCAGCTTCTTCTCATACAGCTTCCGAGTGGAGTCTATGTTCACACAAACACATTAACAGTGCTTCAATATCCTGAACGCAGTCGACAAAAATATACAAAATATGACTTGTGTGCATCGTCTAGGTGCTGGAAAAAATGAGAGAAAAAGAGAGAGGGAAGGTGATGGAGATGAGAGGAGGAGAACGTACTGTCCACTTTGCCCAGGATAGGGTTAGCATTATGCTAATATATATATATATATATATATATATATATATATATATATATATATATATATATATATTCTATTTAGTTTATACAGACAGTGGAACCTATATGTTCAATGTAACAACACCTGGCATAATTAGAGTGTTAAAACATAGTATTATTGTATAAATACATTATTGTACAACCCACATGTTGTTAATGTTTTTAGGCTACTGTGCTGTATTTCTATAATTCAAATCCCAAATGATGCAAACACAAAGATGAAATAAATAAGGTGCCTATCATTTTAATTAAGTATTGCCCTGAACCCCCCTGAGCCTAATCTCAGTTGTAGCCCCTCTGCATTTGTGAATCGATGGGTCCATGTCTGATGCCGTACTCATGAAGTAGAGACCTGTCTTACCCACGATGGGTCCATGTCTGATGCCGTACTCATGAAGTAGAGACCTGTCTTACCCACGATGGGTCCATGTCTGATGCCGTACTCATGAAGTAGAGACCTGTCTTACCCACGATGGGTCCATGTCTGATGCCGTACTCATAAAGTAGAGACCTGTCTTACCCACGATGGGTCCATGTCTGATGCCGTACTCATGAAGTAGAGACCTGTCTTACCCACGATGGGTCCATGTCTGATGCCGTACTCATGAAGTAGAGACCTGTCTTACCCACGATGGGTCCATGTCTGATGCCGTACTCATGAAGTAGAGACCTGTCTTACCCACGATGGGTCCATGTCTGATGCCGTACTCATGAAGTAGAGACCTGTCTTACCCACGATGGGTCCATGTCTGATGCCGTACTCATAAAGTAGAGACCTGTCTTACCCACGATGGGTCCATGTCTGATGCCGTACTCATGAAGTAGAGACCTGTCTTACCCACGATGGGTCCATGTCTGATGCCGTACTCATGAAGTAGAGACCTGTCTTACCCACGATGGGTCCATGTCTGATGCCGTACTCATGAAGTAGAGACCTGTCTTACCCACGATGGGTCCATGTCTGATGCCGTACTCATGAAGTAGAGACCTGTCTTACCCACGATGGGTCCATGTCTGATGCCGTACTCATAAAGTAGAGACCTGTCTTACCCACGATGGGTCCATGTCTGATGCCGTACTCATAAAGTAGAGACCTGTCTTACCCACGATGGGTCCATGTCTGATGCCGTACTCATGAAGTAGAGACCTGTCTTACCCACGATGGGTCCATGTCTGATGCCGTACTCATAAAGTAGAGACCTGTCTTACCCACGATGGGTCCATGTCTGATGCCGTACTCATGAAGTAGAGACCTGTCTTACCCACGATGGGTCCATGTCTGATGCCGTACTCATGAAGTAGAGACCTGTCTTACCCACGATGGGTCCATGTCTGATGCCGTACTCATGAAGTAGAGACCTGTCTTACCCACGATGGGTCCATGTCTGATGCCGTACTCAGCAAGCAGCTGGCTGATCTCCTCATCACTTCTCTCACTCAAAGACATCTGGGGGACATGAAAAGAGACAGATCAGACAGTCACAAAAACATAAGGACAGACAGCGAATATACAGACAGACAGCCAATATACAGACAGACAGCTAACATACAGACAGACAGACAGACAGCTAACATACAGACAGCTAACATACATACAGACAGACAGACAGCTAACATACAGACAGCTAACATACAGACAGCTAACATACAGACAGCTAACATACAGACAGACAGACAGCTAACAGACAGACAGCTAACATACAGACAGACAGCTATCATACATACAGCTAACATACAGACAGACAGCTAACAGACAGACAGACAGCTAACATACATACATACAGACAGACAGACAGCTAACATACATACATACATACATACATACATAGACAGACAGCTAACATACATACATACATAGACAGACAGCTAACATACATACATACATAGACAGACAGCTAACATACATACATACATACATACATACATACATAGACAGACAGCTAACATACATACATACATAGACAGACAGCTAACATACATACATACATAGACAGACAGCTAACATACATACATACATACATAGACAGACAGCTAACATACATACAGACAGACAGCTAACATACATACATATATACATACAGACAGACAGCTAACATACATACATACATACATACAGACAGCTAACATACATACAGACAGACAGCTAACATACATACATACATACATACAGACAGCTGACAGACAGACAGACAGCTAACATACATACATACAGACAGCTAACAGACAGACAGACAGCTAACATACATACATACAGACAGACAGACAGCTAACATACATACATACATACATACATACATAGACAGACAGCTAACATACATACATACATAGACAGACAGCTAACATACATACATACATAGACAGACAGCTAACATACATACAGACAGACAGCTAACATACATACATATATACATACAGACAGACAGCTAACATACATACAGACATACATACATACAGACAGACAGCTAACATACATACATACATACATACAGACAGCTAACATACATACAGACAGACAGCTAACATACATACAGACAGACAGCTAACATACATACATACATACATACAGACAGCTAACATACATACATACATAGACAGACAGCTAACATACATACATACATACATACAGACAGCTAACATACATACATACATAGACAGACAGCTAACATACATACATACATAGACAGACAGCTAACATACATACATACATACATACAGACAGACAGCAAACAGACAGACAGCTGACAGACAGACAGCTAACAGACAGACAGCTGACAGACAGACAGCTAACAGACAGACAGATCGGAGAGGGAGAAAGGGGCGGAGCCTCGTAAAGCTCCCGCCAGCCTGGAATCCGGCTAGAAAACGTCAAAGAAAAACTTTCTGAGCGCAAACTACTTTACATAGTTAGTGTCCGAGCGACTGGACCCTATTGAAGTTGCCGTATTATTTTTTTTTTTTCCCAGGATTCTTATTTTTCCACATTGGAAAGCTTTTTGGGGGACTTGTCATATTCGAAAACTCACCAAATTTGGAACGCTTGTCGGGCCTGGTGAAAATAGACGTATGATATAGCCGTAAAAAAAAAGTCTAGTCTAGGCTAGAGTCAAAACAATGACACTAGCGCCCCCTGGAAGTTGGACCAGCGACGCCCCTCGCCCAGAATGTTTTTTTGACTTGAAAAAATTCACACATGTCCATCTCCACCTGCTCTACAGCAACGCTGAATTTAAACGTATTTGATATCTCATTGCGTTGAGGAGATATCGACCAATTAACACACAGCTTTAATTTAGAATGTCACTTTTTCAAAGTCAAAGAAAACCCTTCGATGCCAAACCCATTTCTCTTACAAGACTTTGTTCGCTATACATGCTGCCGACTTAAAAGAACAGAGATCTTGGCGGTTTGTTGTTATTTGTATACAGAACATGGCGCGAGCGACACACATAAGCAGTTCCAACAAGAGGAACTGATAGATCAGAAAGGAGATCCGGCCACTCACCTTTGAAAAGGACGCGAGCGGTGAGTTGAATGCGCGTGAGAGCAGGACGAGGCGGAGCCGCGCAGCAGCCGGACGACGGGCACGCGCACAGTTATACAGAGTGCCCCATGAATAGATCCACACTGCTCTCTTATGCTGGTGAACGCAGCATTAGTCATTGAAACATGTAAATGCATATTACCTCAAACACTGCAGCTTCCTCTCCAGATTCATTATGATTAGAAGTATTAGGCTAATTGATAGTAATCATGATTAGTATCGAGTAGAAACAGAACACGTCACACCTGCCATCATAAAACATGTACTGATTAGAGAGAAAAACAGTGAACTGTATTTATGTTTCATGCAGTCGAATATGTGCAGTGTTCACATCTCCATCATCTATCTGCTTCTCTCCTCAGAGGGTTGTCAAATACAGAGACACATATGAAGAGGAATCTACATCAATTAATAAATCAACAGCCAAATTTAGCCATTATTGACAAATGTCTGCAGACGCTAACGTCTTACACTCCTTCTCTTTTGGAAAGAGATCTCGACCCCTTCCCGGTCTCTACAGCTACAACTCTAAAAAAATAGAGGCAGAAAGCAACCAAACATAATCTTTAAAAAAAGGCAAACCTTTAAATTGTTCTGCCAACAGCACTTGGCAAACAGCCATTCCCTGGCAGTGGGGCCTCATGGGAGGCATGGGGCTGGTGTGGGATATGGCCTCACAGGGGCCTCTCGCGCCCAGCGCAACTACACCACCTTTTTAAAACTTGTTATCATCGGTTTCCTGATAAATGGCATCGTGCCAGCAGGTGGGCTTTTAACACGGTCTCTCTTAATTACTTTTCATAACCCCACCAATCCTCATGGTGGGCTCAACCGCAATACTCAATTTGAAAATACTTATTGGAAAGAAATACGGTTCTTTAATAACACAATGTGTCACCAACTACAGTAGAAATTTACATTTTTAAATTATTCATTGAATTAATCCAACAAAGCAACTTCCAAAGAAATTATATTTCTGAATCCTGTGTATTTTTTTCTACCGGCACAAAAGACAACATTTTAATGTTTAATATTTTGGGATCAATGTGAAACATTCAACATTAATTTACAGACATTTATTAATATTACTTTTATGAAAAATCCCAGTTCAAGAATGAGAAGAGTCAGAACAAGACAAAGTCACCAGGACGATGATCATATACAATGCCTTGAAGGGCGGTTTTTGACTTATTTATTTATGCACTTTTCTTTATTACAATGTGTACAAACCTACTACTCCTACCTCAAAACTGAGGCATTAATACGGTTGGTCTAATTGACGTCATGAAAACAAAAGGCTTCATAAACGGTTGGCCTGTTCCCTGTGCTGCAGCGCCCTCTGCAGGAAGAACAGGAGTCAGGCCTAATAAGGAGTTGGAGTTCTCCAGGAAGGGCGTTGGCCCAAGACTCCCTGAGACTCTGTGGTCGTAGCTTAACAGCACGAGCGCTGGGTGCTGAGGAATAACTGCACATTTAGATTAAAACACATTTGATTGAATTCAGCGGTTTTACATTTGTCATGGTTTCGAATCTTCATTCAATGTGAACAAAGTTTAAAAACACAAAAACAACAGAAAAAATAGTTGGACAACTTTATTGTGTATCAAAATACTGTCTTACAAACGCTTTAAAGCCTTTTTTATTTAGGACAAGATTTTTTTGTTCTGAAAGATGGACTATGCACAAAGCGAGCTGGAAGGACAAAGGGGTGGGAGTGGGGGTGGGGTGAGGGGCGGCTGAATGGGGCGAGATACAAACACTCTTGTTTTTTGGTTGATCAGGACGTGACAAACCCACAACATCATCTTCAGCCTTCGGTCCAGCACAACGTTAGAAACTTCCCTTTTTAAGAACCTTTTGTTGTATATGAGAAAGTCCCATACTCAAGGTGAACCACCACAAGCCACTGTTTGCTGCTGAATCGGACGCTTTCTGTGGCAAAAGAGTTTTACAACCTAATGAACATGAAGATCACATGTTGTGTCCCAGTAAAACAGCAGTGGTGCTGAGAGTACGTGTGACAAACCACCAGTAAGCTACTGTGCAATGTGTCTTTCTCCTGCTCACATCGTCACTCCTTTATTACTTCCCTATTCTAATCCATACTACAGCTTTAAGAACAGCAGTGCCTGAAGCAGCAGGTCAAACCGCCGGATTCGTTAAAGAGCGTCATGAAACCATGTGCTGCAGTGGGCTGAACCATGCTGAGCACTCGCAGTTGTAAGCAACAGTTCATCAGACTTTTATACGGACAATTCAAGACCTCGCGTCACATGTGTGTTCTCACGCGGGTCAAGAAGGCCCATTACTTCGGTTCAAGTCCTGCGACTGTTCATTTAAAACAAAATCCACTGTTTCTGAATGCAAGCGGAGCTCCTCCAGTGTAAACCGTAACCATCCTTCCAATGGGATCAGCGGGCTGCTACGCTAAGCTATCCTATCATTGTACACTTGTTCAGACACATATGCTAATGCTAACTCACGCCTTTGACTGACTATGTAATACAAAAAAAGCATCTTTTTCCTCCCTAAATGTACTGAATGATGCGATTCGGCAGAAGAATAAAACAAGGATCGAGGAAATTGATCAGAAAGAGCAATATGTGTCCATGCATTCATCTTTGGGAGATTCAGGACTAAAATATGGTGGTAAAACATAGAAATCTGGCTGAGGGTAAACACTGAAGCAAGACTTTGTTTTCTAGTTGGTTAAATAGTTATAAGACACAAAAAAAAGCCAGAAATCTTAATTTGTAACACGAGAGGGACTTGAGTTGTAAACAATGATCGTTAGACTAGATAGACTTCAGTTGCGTTAAACAGTGGTTTGGGTCTGTGGCCGTGGAGCTGGCTGTTAGACAGTAATGTGGTAGGGGCTACCGGGGATGTGCTCGTCTCCCCACTTGACCACCAGGATGTACTCGCCCTTCTCTTTGAGCTGGTAGCTCACGTTGTACAAGCGGTTGCCCAAATGTTTCACGAGGATCTCCTCACAGGGGACCTTGGGCCCATCCACACCCACCAGGAGCATGTTCCGACCTGTGGACAGGGAGAGCAGTGAGTACGACGGCAGCTTCAACTGTTGTACCCACCAGGCCTAGGCCTGTGGGGAGATCATGCGCATGGCCTTGTGTGGGTGTGTGTGTGTGTGTGTGTGTGGGTGTGTCTGTCTGTCCACAGCTATTCTCTTATACTACTGGACCCATCAGCCTCATCTTTTTTGTGCTCATTTATGACTGCATGCTCTCATGGTTGAGGCACTATTCCATGCACTGTTTATACCGTCATTGACTGCTGACTAATTCCTCCTCTTAACTGTGGTCTCAGGTGGTCAACAACCGCTTCAACCGGGTAATTGGCTAGGCAAAAAAGAAAAAAAGCCTTACCTAGTTTGTTGCCTTTGTTGTGGCTCAAAAACTGACATATTGACAGTTTTGGTCTCATGTTGAACCGGAGCATCTGCAGATTAATTCTATACCCAATATGGGTATTATTATGATCCACCATACGAGATGAACAACTCCTGTTTTTGTTATATTTTCCCCCCATCTTGACTGTAAGGGAGTCGGGAGAGACAATTGAGGGAGATTCAACTCTCTCATGTTTAATATCACAATACCCATGAGCCTCAGCCGGCGTTGCCACGGAGAATCAATTCAATTCAGTTTGTATAGCCCCACATCACAAATTATCCTCGGAGGGTGTACAGATTGTAATCTGTACACCTACGACATCCCTGTCCCAGGACCTCACATCGGATCAGAAAAAACTCCCCAAATAATAGAAAACACCCTTTCACAGGGAAAACAGGAAGAACCTTCATAGAGCAACAGAGGAGGATCCCTCTCCCCGGATGGACAGAAGAATAGATGTCATGTGACCAGAATGAACAACGTAACAGAGCTACAGCACATTACATCAATATGATATATCATTCATATCATATAATTCATTTCATTATATGAGTAGTAGCATGGACCACGAGATGAAGGAGAGGTCAATCAGAGGAACAAATCAGAAGGGTAAAAAAGTTAACTGACTTAAGTCAGATTAAGTTTTTCTTTAACTTCTGCCTGCCAACTCACATTGGAGTTGGCATTTTCTGTAGAAAATGAAAAAGTGATGATACATGTTTCTATGGTCAGCCTAGAACTCCCTCCATTGGCCAGATGTATTTCTTGTTGAGGTGAAAAAGAAGAATCGCACTTCTGACGTCACAATGACACACACCTGCTTTGCTGCAGTCGACACTGAAGCTGTTCTTCTGACCGATGAAGGCCTTGGTCAGGCCCGGGCCCTTGGCCATGACCTTGCTGGCATCTGACTTGGTGGGAGCTCCCTGCTGAGAACAGCTGATGGCCCGGGTCACAGGGTCGACCATGACAGAAGAGGTCTCGTGCATACTGTGGCTGGACACTAGTTTGGAACCTGGGAGATGGAGGCGAAAGTAGAAGTTGATCTCAGGAGCATTTACATTCAGTTTGGAGCTCACTGTAGAGAAATAAACACGTTGCTCACCAGTGATCTTGGCCTTGAAGGGGCTTCCGACAATGTGGTACGGGCCGCCGTATTTGATGGAAATCAGATAGTTGCCAGGAGCCATTGGGGTGTATGTGACCCTGTAGCCCTCGGGGCACTCCACACAGTCCATCTTCACCTTGGAGGGCCCGTCGATGGTCACGGCTAAAGCGCCAGGGCCCGCCTTGCTTGTGTTCACCACAAATTCACACGCAGCTCCTGGAGGCCAACGAGAGGAGGTTTGAGGCGTGGATGGAGACCAATGCAAGGTTTAGTAGGACTGAGAGGGCCGTACGTTACCTGTGGTGCCTCCCTCCAGTCCGGTCCCGTAGGCAGACACCATCCCAGGGTCTCCGGCCTGGCCCGTTTCTCCTACTCGGATCTTAAATGGACTACCAGGGATGTGACTTCCATTGAACTTCACATCAATCAGATAGAGGCCGTTCTCTCTGGGGATGAACCGGACTGCGTACTTATCTAGACACACAGGAAGGCACATGAAAACCGGTTCTCATGCCCAGCCATGCATCAAAGGTCACCTCAGTGTGCTCCAGAGGACTCTGGAACCCATCCCTGTGGTTACCTTGGTCTACCTCAGTGACGCAGCACTCCTCCAGAGCTCCAGATGGGCTGTGGACCTTTGCGTCGATCGCCCCCTTCGCTCCGTTCAGGCTGACGGCAAACGACGCCGGCTGGTTCACCTTCAAACCCGACTCCTGCTCAACAACACAAACTGACACACTCAACACTGCATCATCTTTATTTAACAGCCTGCCGAACACCAGAACCGGCTTACTCAATTCTGTCCGCTTGAAGGCATCGTGATCCCCACAGTGTGTATTCAGACAACATGTGCTACGGTTCAGCTTACCTGGAGGTTGCTAACAAGGCTAAAGAGGAGGGCTGTGCAGAAGAGAGCAGGGATTTGTCAAAGAGAAAGAACAGAGATAGAAAAGGTGACTTTACTTTTGTGAGAAGGAGCCAGTTGGGCCAGTTTATCTGTGAGTGTGTTTGGAAGTGTAATGCTGCGTTCACACCAAACGCGGCGCGAATTTGACGCGCGACCAGATTACATGCAAAGTCAATGCACAGGTTGATAGGTTGTGAAATAGCTTTTTTTTCGCGGTGCGATAGACGCGTTTGAGGCGGCGCGAACAGAGCTAAGGACGCGGCGCGAATTCGCGCAAGTTGAAATATCCCAACTCCAAAGTTGTGTCAGCCAATCAGCGTTGAGGGACTACGGATAATATTCTGACCCAGACACCATGGAGTTTGATGTTCCCACGTATGTGGAATTTACACAACAAGTATAAGACAGAACTAGTGGTTATTTCCTGGAGGAGTCGGTGAAATTCACCGAGCTGTGTGCGGCTACGGATGATGTCATGAACCCAAACACGAGTTGGATGTTTCGACGTTTTTGGGACTTCCACAACAAGTATAAAGCAGAACTAGTGGCTATTTATTCCATGGTCGATAGCGGAAATGAAAGCTCTTTTCATGGAGAGAAGCAACGGAGATAAGCCACGCCCCCCTTTGGCGCCTTCGGCGTAAACACCCTTTTATTGTCGAGCGAGTAAACTGCCGCGTTTGGTGTGAACGCAGCATAAGAACAGTCTGTATGTAGGTGAAGATGCTGCTGATGTATAAAAGTCAGCGTTGTACGGAGGCCCAGTTCCAACAGGGGAAGAAAGAAATGGATGAAAATTCATGCAAGATAAAAAAAATGAAATTATTGTGGTAAATGAACATGACGAGAAAGTCACATTTTGAAAGGAGAGAGACAGAGAGGAACAAGAGCCCATGTCAGACCTCTTTAACCCTTTAGCGCCCTGTGTCCCTTTTAGAGGTGGGAGGCTGTTGGCAGCCTTTAGAATGAGGCACGAGAAACACACACAGTCCTCTAGTATCCCAGAAGCCCTTGCACTGCCTAACAATGCAGCAGCAGCGGTTAGGCAATCTGTTTTATACTTAACTTGAAACCGTTACAACCTGTAAAATTGTTACCAAGTCCACATACGAACGCAGAAGATATATCTATTGCTGTTGCTGCTGCATGGTAGGCTGTGCTGTGGCCTGCGTGTGTGCACACGGATGTGTGCATGTCTCAGAGCCTCACCTGAAGACTGGCAACAGTGAGGCGCCGAGCGTCATCGGACGGCGAAGCCACGGGGACGATGAAGGGGCTGTCGGGGATGTGCTCGTCGTTGAAACGGATCGACACCTCGTAGTCTCCTACAGGAAAACGGTCGTCAGTCAGAAACTAAAACAGTCACACCAACACCAAACCAGTGGCACGCCTCCTCGGCACACATTAAACATTTAGGGCAACAAGGTCAAAGAGAATGTGAAAACCCGCGCTGAAGAGAAAAGTCACTCTCATCTCTCACCGGGCTCCTGCACGATGTAGGACACGCCACTGGACCCGTCCTTGCGGTCCTCAAAGGCAATTTCGGCCTTGCTCGGCCCCTCCACAGCAATACTGAGACCTCCGGCGCCGGCCTCCCTCGTCCAGATGCTGAACTCAGCTACGCACAACACACAATCAGGTACGCGTGTAGAAGGACACACACAGACCAACAACCCAGCCCCCACACCAACCTGGCACTCCTGCTTCTGCCCTCTCCAGGCCCGGCCCTCCGGCCCGGACCTTGTGAGCCCCGCCCTCTCCCAGGGGGCCGACGGTGAACTGGAACGGGCTGCCGGGCACGTGCACGCCGTTGTACTTCACACACACGGTGTGCACGCCGGTCTCCGTGGGGATGAAGCGAATGCAGTAGGTGTTGTTCTCTCCCTCCATGATGTCCGCCTTGTGGACCTGGCCAGACGGGCTCGTCACCTGGGCCGTCATGTCCGCTATGCTGATCTCTGGAGAGGTTTGGGTCATTGAAAACACATGAAGTGGGGCCATGTACCTTTGAACTTTGATTGACAACGGAACGTTGTAGAAGAACACAGCTGTCAGAAATCAAAGTAAAGCTAAAATTAGCCTCCATAAGCTAGGAGGCTAATGGAGGCCAAGAAACACGGTAGCAGAATTCTGTGTTTTTTTGTTACTCCTCCACATTTTGAGCAATCGTTATGACATTTGTTACACAACATCGCTGGACCAAGTCGGAAAAAATAGCTTTTGGGGATTTTTGCTCCATACAGTTTTGCCCTCAATGTTTGCTTGAATTCTGCGAGCCTTTGTGCGAATCGAACCACATTTGGTAGAGATGTGTAGATATGATGTCGTGTCCATGACTCATTTGGACCAATAGGCTTGACTGCCACCATGTCCACAGAGAGGCATTATGAGCTCACAATTACCTGGAATCTTGAGGCTGAGATCACACTGGCTGCCGACGTTGGCGACCGATGCTGCTCTCCTCTTCCTGGTGATGCTCTCCTTCATCCTGCCCTCGCCCGTTACCTTCACTGTGAAAGCACTCCCTACACACACACACACACACACACACACACACACACACACACACACACACACACACACACACACACACACACACACACACACACACACACAATGTTTGGACTTGCCATACTAACATCAGATGCGTTACTGAGCAGATGCACTGGGACACAACGTATTGCAGCATATAGACAGACCCCGTCTGTCTTTAAGCACCTGGAACGTGTTGGTCAGCAAACTTGATGTTGATGATGTAATGTCCTGGTTCAGTGGGGCAGTAGGTGACCTTACAGGTGCCGTCCTCCTGGTCCTCAGTGTTGATGTCCACTTTGCTGGGCCCCTCAATGGACAGGCTCAGGCCGCCATAGCCTGTGTGTGTGTGTGGAAGAAACACAATTAATATGAAATCTGGATGGCTGACAGAAATTTAGCGATTTTTATTTTATCCAGGGCGTACCTGCTTCACGAGTGTCGATGATGAACTCAGCGGGTTCAAAGGTCCGGGCCTCGTTCAGGCCTGGTCCACTCACACGCACGCGGCTGGCGTCGCCGATCTCCGATTGGTTGATCATGACAGAGATGGGGCTGCTGGGAATATGGCGACCGTTCTTCTTGATGTTCACAAAGTGCTCTCCGATCTCCTTAGGAACAAACGAGATGCCTGTGACAGACAGATGCATACAAAAAGCAAGAAGAGGGTTAAAACAAGGATGAAGAAGCTGAGCCTCATGTTCCACCAACACCTCACTAACCAACAAGTCCGTTACGCAGCATCTTCAACAGGCAGGGCTCCTCGCGGCCCGAGGGCGAGGTCAGGGAGGCGGTCAGCTGGCTGAGGTCAAACTCCCCGATGTCCAGCGGGATGTCTGCGGCTGAGCCCACCTTCAGCTGGGACATCCTCATGGAGTCATCGCCTGAGGACACAGCAGGGACCCACTCAGCAGAGAAGACCTTGATTTGATCAACTGGTAACAGTATTTGGAAAACTAGTGGGCCTAACAAAAGGAGTTAAAGCATGACCCCAGCTTTGGAACCAATGGAATAGGGAGTTCTTCTTTTGGGCAGGCATTAGTTTAAAAAGGTGCAATGTGTAAGATCTCGCCAGAAATTAACAAATTCTTGTTTTTGGGTTCGTATGTCCGTTCCATTCCCGTGATATCTCCTTGAGAGCAGATTTCTTCATATTGGTCTGATTCGATTTTGCTGTGATCATGCTCACTGCAGGGCAGGGCGGTATGGCCAAAAATTCATATCACAGTATTTTATATGATTCTGGCGGTTTATCACGGTATTTTTTTCAGAGTAAACACATTCATTCATTGACGCTTGAAAAGGACCGTCGGCGTCGTTGTTGCGAGTGGTGAGCAGCTGTTTGTACGTTGGTACATAGAGGCTGTTAGGAAGCTAAACACGGAGGGACTTAGGACCCAGGGGAATGTAGGTGAAAAAAAACAGGAAGAACAGACTGTTTTTTTTGTGGGACAGAGTTTCTTCTTGGTGTGATAGTGGGCGAGCTGTACCCAGCATGCAGTTCGGCGGTGTAATGAAATTACACCGTTGTGGTGTTTTACCCTGTTAAAGAGTTAGTTGTGGGTTATGATTTGTTGTTATGAAGTTATAACCATGATACCTAAGTAGCTCCGACCGCTGCGCCCCCCGCGGTGAGCTGTGAACAATATAGTTTGCTGCTTGCTGAAGAGCGATAACAGTTGTGCACGGTATATGAAAAATTCATACCGGTATACCGCACAGCCCAAGCTTACTGTGACACATTTTTGGCCATAACCCAATAATTCATATGCATACTACTCATTATATGAATCATTTCTGTCTTATTCATGTAATGTGCTGTAACTCTGTTACGTTGTTCATTCTGGCCACATGACATCTATTCTTCTGTCCATCCGGGGAGAGGGATCCTCCTCTGTTGCTCTCCCTCAGGTTTCTTCCCTTTTTTTCCCTGTGAAAGGGTTTTTACTATCTTTTTGGGGGAGTTTTTCCTGATCCGATGTGAGGTCCCGGGACAGGGATGTCATGTGTACAGATTGTAAAGCCCTCTGAGGCAAACTTGTATTTGTGATGTTGGGCTATATAAAATAAACTGAACTGAATTGAATTGAATATGGCCAGAGCTAACACATTGCACCTTTAAAGTGGTATTTTTTTTTTCAAGTTGTTACAAAGAGATCTGGTCAATGTGAAAATGTTGCCAAAATGATGGACTTTGTATTTCAGTTCATAGTGGAGGACCTGGGGACAGGTGGCGTTACCAGTAATCCTAGCAGAGAAGGGGCTGCCGGGGATGTGCTTGTCGTTGTATTTGACCAGGATGCTGTAGTCTCCGGGCAGGACCGGCAGGTAAGACACGGTGCAGGTCCCGTCCTGGTTGTCAACACAGCTGATGTCTGCCTTGGAAGGACCCTCGATGGCCAGAGACAGACCCCCTGTCAAGGACACCATGTGAGCAGAGCGTGTTTAGTGGGATTGAGTTACTGTTTTCTCATCATGCTATGTATGCTTATATACTTGTGTTTCTATTTCTATTTAAGTCTTTATTTGTTTTTAATTGTGGAGTTTCTGTTGATTTCCAATGCATATCTTGAAAATCATTGGATCACATCAAAATAAATAAAAAATAAAGACAAATCGATGAAATGGAGAAAATAATGCAATGTAAAAGGGTGAAACATGTATAGTACAGTCAGTACATACCCTCCCCGGCATCTTTAGTGTTGACAGTGAAGACTGCGGGCTTGTTGACGGTCCCGTGGATCAGGCCCGGCCCGTAGGCACTCACATTGCCACTGTTCATGTAGTCCACATAGAACTGTAAGGGACTTCCTGTGAATGACACCAGAGAGAAGAAGAAGGATTCTCATGCACGCTCAATGTGATTAGTTCCCGTTGCAAAGTCGTACCAGGGATGTGGATGCCGTCGTATTTGATGTCCATCTCGTGCAGACCGGCCTCAGTGGGAGCGTACTTGACGGTCACAGTGCCGTCCTTGTTGTCTGTGATGTCGGGCTTGGCCACTTTGCCCGATGGCATCCGGACCTCCCCTTCATCAGAGGACAGACACACAGTGACCAGTGAGGCGCCGACAGCTTTGCTAAAGACTGTGCTCATCGTAGAGCAGACTTACCCGTGATCTCTCCCTTCTGGATGGTGAACGGGATGACGAGGTCAAACGGCCTCAGCCCCGCCACATCCAGGCCGTTCATGCCCATCGGTCTGTCGGTCGCCTGGGAGACAAGAGGGCAGAGGTCAGACATACAGCCCGTGGAGAGGGCGTGGTCACAGTAACAGTAGACGTCAGGAGGCCAGACACCGACACAGACAATCATGAGATGAAAAGATGACAACGGTGGTCATGGTCAGGAGGACGACACCGACACAAAACTGCGAGAGAGGACGAGATGAGGACAAAAACACTGAAAGGTCAAGGGAGGATGACAAAGCACAGTGGGCCATTTTCTAAAATGTGGAACAGCGGACATGTCCACATTGATCGTTCTCAAAATGGCTTTTGTCTGGTGAGCGAGGTGACATGGAGCACTGCTGAACAAGGCTGCACAAGGGTTTATGCTAAAGGTTTCATTCCTAAATTGGAAGGAGAAATAGTTCCCATGCTGCTAAAAACAATCGGTGTGCACACGTTTGGCGCGGCAACACTCAGGAGAAGAATATCATTTGATGTTTTTATTATTTTATTGTGCAGCTCTGTTGCACTGTCCATGTGCTGAAGGGATCCTGTTTATGAGCTGGAGGAAGAAGAAGTCCCCTCAGAGGTAGAAACACCTGCAAAGAGAGACAGCAGACACTGATGCAGGCGGAGGAAAGGAGGTATGATGACGTGGAGGAGAGAAAGGAAGACAATAAGCTGAGCTGAGAGGGATGAGAGGCTGGAGGCAGGTTCTAGTACCCAGGGCTGTTGAGCGTAGTACTGGGGCATTTGGCTCTGCTGCATGAGCTGGTCTGATGGAGCTCCTTCCAGCGCCTGAGGGGTGTAGGGGAGGGAAAGGGTCAAACAGATGGAAATAAAACAGCAGTCAGAGTGAATAAGAAAATGTCTGGACCCAATCACGAAGCTTCTGTGGATAGAAACAGCATCAAGGAGCGTTGGTCCATGCAGCATCCCTCACTCCCTGTCCTACCACATACAAACGGAGCGGTGTGTAGGTGGCTCCGTTTGTAGTCCTAGTATATCTCCATGTCCGGTCAAAAACCCTGCTGGTCAATATCCAGCTGAAGGCATTGCTCTAGACCACTGCCATGGCTTAAAGGGAATGTATGAGCTGTTCTCCATACTCACTGTATTACTGCTGTGGATGTATTTTAGATACCTAAAAAAATATTTCCACTGCTTTACCTTCCTAACACTCAACTCCAGAGCGTTGTCGAGGCCAAAAGTCCAAATGGATATATATCTATTTACACTCCGGCTTGCTGCACACAAAGGAAGGCCTGAATCTAACAGCACCTTAAAATACATTTATAACACAATAAAAACATTATTGTAATGAATTCATAAAATATGATGACAGACATTACAAGCTACTGTATATTCAAACACTTCAACAGAAGAGTCCCTCCCATCTGGCAGGAGGCTGCGGTCCATCAGGACCAAGACCTCACGCCACAACAACAGCTTCTTCCTGGGCAGCCGGGCTCATCAACAGAGCCCGGCTCCCCCTGACAGAGCCCGGCTCCCCCTGACCCCCTGACAGAGCCCGGCTCCCCCTGACAGAGCCCGGCTCCCCCTGACAGAGCCCGGCTGCCCCTGACAGAGCCCGGCTCCCCCTGACAGAGCCCGGCTCCCCCTGACAGAGCCCGGCTGCCCCTGACAGAGCCCGGCTCCCCCTGACCCCCTGACAGAGCCCGGCTCCCCCTGACAGAGCCCGGCTCCCCCTGACAGAGCCCGGCTCCCCCTGACAGAGCCCGGCTGCCCCTGACAGAGCCCGGCTCCCCCTGACAGAGCCCGGCTCCCCCTGACAGAGCCCGGCCTTGTTCTTGTTATGTAGCTCCACTAGGCAGTCGGTGGTGAAGCGTCTGTGCTCTCTGTAAATAAAAGTCCAGACGCGCAGCACTCACCGTGACCTGGAAGGGACTGTTAGGGATGTGCTCCCCTCCGAAGCGGACGCAGATGACATACTCGCCAGGCTGCGGCGCCGTGTAAAAAATGTCGAACGTCCCGTCCTCGTTCTCCACCACGTCCACGTCGAGCTCCGCCCCCTCGGGCGTGCACACGCTGCAGGTCACCTTCCCTTTGCCCGCCGCCTTGGCGTCCACAGTGATGACCGTCTGCTCGCCGATCTGGATAGTTGGGCCGACGCCAGCTCCTGAAGAAAGGGTCAGAGGTGAGATGACTCTCTCTCTCACACACACACACACACACACACACACACACACACACACACACACACACACACACACACACACACACACACACACACACACACACACGATGAAGCTGAAAGCTGAATGAGATCTAGTCTTGTTACCAATGACTGGTTATTATCCTACAGTTCCCCATGTAGAACTGAAAGCTGGATTAGACATTCCACCATGCCATCCTCGGTTAGTCCATTAGTCTGTCCAATCCAAAATGAGAGTCGGAGAAGAAGACAAACAGTTATGACAGAGGAAATGGAAAAAGAGATGAGTGGAAGAAAAGGCATTGGGAGAGAGCTATAGGAGGAGAGGTAGAAAAAGAGAGAGAATGGGATATCATGTTGAAAGCTGGTGCCACTATCCTCCATGCTGACAGGAGAGAGAGAGAAGAGGTAGAGCAGGTCTTCTGCATTACAAAGTCGTTCAATAGTCTTACCTAAACCGTGACCGCCGATTGAGACTGATAAAAGGAACGGTGAGAAGCAGGGGAGCGAGAGAAAACAAAAGTGACAAATAAAAGACAGTCAGGTGGGGGTGGGGAGGTGGGGGCAGTAACTGTGCTCCAACACTGAAAACAAACGTGATGGTGGAGTGTGAAGCAGGGAGGGTGTGTGTGTGTGTGTGTGTGTGTGTGTGTGTGTGTGTACAGCAGGAAGTGTAACTGAGGAGGACAGCGTGAGGACACAACATAATGAACACAATAAGAATAAGAACACAACATAATGTCACAATAGATTTATTACCATTTTGCAATCTAAGATGTGCATTTCCTTTTTTTATATCACTCTCACGTCTGACGCTAAATGTGAAGCTAGAGTTAAGTATCAGCCACTTAGCTTAGCATAGCATAACGACTGGAAGTGGGACCAGGCAAGCAGCTAGCTCAGCTCAGTCAACTAAGTCCACCTCCCAGAACCTTTAAAGTTCAACAATTAACATGTTCTAACTCGTTGTTTAATCTGTAAAAGAACTGAGGTGTAAAAACAGCAGAGGTTGTGGGTTTCGTATGGACTAAATGAAGCTAGCTGTTTTCCCTTTATGCTAAGCTAACCATGTCGCAGCCTCAGCACCATATTTAAAGGACAGATATAAGAGTGGTATAAATCTTCTCATGAATCGACTCCTCTGGTTGTATAGAAGTCTATGCTTCATGTGTTTAAGCTGCATTCTCTCTCTTGACCACCAGGGGGTGACTCCTCTGGTTGTATAGAAGTCTATATAAATGACTCTACTTCTCTTGATGTATTCCCTCAGTAAACATTGTAAACATGAGTTTATGTCTCAATCTCTAGTTTCAAGTTGTTCTAAAAGACACTCTATGGAGTTAATAATTCAAGGTAGGTACATTTTGTTTTAAGCCTGTTTTTTGCTAGCCAAGATTAGCATCCCGTTTTATATCACAGTCCTGAATTACAAATGCACCTTGCCTAGCGCCAGTACCATTTATGCAAACGGTACCTGGCGGGGCCGGACCTAGCTTCACGCTCTCATCCAATAATTGTCACTTTGGGCTTGAAAAAACAAAGTAAAACATCTAAAATGATTGCCACCTCTCCGAGGTCAAAACTAAATGTATAAATTCATTTTTCTGAGCAGTGGTCTGACCGTCCTGTACACACCTGTGACAGTACACTTGCTGGCGTCTCCGGTGGGCAGGGCCCTGATCCGGTAGGGGGAGTATGGGATCTCATCCCCTCCATACTTAATGAGGATGGTGTATCTGCCAGTCATGTCCGGCACGTAGGACACCAGATAGGTCCCGTCATGGTTGTCACGGATATTGGCCTTCTTCGGCTTCCCCTCCGGGTCCTGCAGTGGGGACCAAAGTGACCAAAGTTAACCAAAGTAATTGTTTTTTCATAATTTGCATCACATGCGGGCACTCACAGTGATCTGAACCGCCAGCAATCCCTCGCCCGCGTCTTTGGCGTCAATGGTGAACTCGACGGGCAGAGAGGCGGGCACCCCGGTGGTGTTAAGGCCAGGTCCGCTGGCACGCACCTTACTGGCATCGTGGGTGGGGAGCACCTTCACCTTGTAGGGGCTGACAGAGGGACGGATGAGAGGGTGCATGAACACAAACATTCCGGCTTGACAACACGTGCCCGTTCAAGTGCTTCTGTGTGCGTTACCTGCGTGGGATCTCCTCGTCAGCATACAACACATTAATGGAATAAGGTCCCTCTCTGGTGGGAACGTAGTTGACTGTGTGAGTCTGGTCACTGTTGTCCACCACTTCCACTGGCTCCACCACACCTAAACACACAAAAGAAGTTCAATACCTCCGCGGATGTGACCGTCATAAAATACCAGCTTTAATCGTGAATAGAGATCCGCAGAATCGTGAGGACACACACTTACCTTTGGGTCCTTGGACACGGACCTGCAGTGGGGCGACTCCAGCTTTGGAGGCGTCCACTGTGAATGCCTGGGGGACGTTGGCTCTGACATTGTTCCCCAGGCCTGGACCCTGGCACTTCACCTTGGTACTGTCCACGGTGTCACTGACTGGCACCGAGAACGGACTACCTGCAGGCACAACCTCAGAGGAGTTAGAAAATCATTATTTCAACCTGTCCTTGCAGATTAGCAAGCTGAAAGGATCAAATGTAAAAACTGCGCTGTGACTCTCTGACTCTTTAGACCGACACTTTGAGAGACACAACAGAACACAACGGTCGTCTTTTCAGTGCTAAACTAACTCACTCATATCCATTCTTTAAACCGTTAAACATCATGACAGTAAAATGGAAATGTCTGTTTGACACCGCTTCCCGTACCTTTGATGGGCTGTCCTCCATAGGTGACGTTGAGATTGTACTTGCCGGTCTCGTATGGGATGTACTCTACACTGCAGCTGCCGTCCTTGTTATCAGTGCAGGACATTTTGGCCTCTGATGGACCCTCCATTGCCAGACCAAGACCACCAGTACCAGCTCCTCTGCAGAGGGAAAACGATTGGCAGTAAAGATACAAGCAGGACACACTTCAGTGACATTTGCCTTTTCCACTTTGAGCTGTTCCAAAGTAAAGTTTTCACCAAAAAAGCTCCCGGTAATTTGAGTCCCGGGACTACTTTTCAAGGAACTAAAAGGTTCTCAGTTGTTGTCAGTGTTTCCATAGCAAAGACTAGTCAAATTAGTCCGCTGACGTATGAAAAAGCAACATGACTAAATGGGAAAAACTAAATGGTTTTGTCTCCAGCGACGACATTTACTGCTGCATAGTGTTTACTGATGAAAATATATTTTCTTTGATATACTTTTTCTTACCCGTCTTTTAAGAAATGAATTGAGAAGCCGACAGCAAAGCCTAACTTTACTTTTAATGTTATCAAACACTAAAAAGCTCTCCCCTGGTCTGAGTACTTCTGCTGGTACACAGAGTGTGTTTGTTAATCAGCCCTGAAAGCTCCTGTACTTTCAGAAACAACTACCAGACGTTTTTTTAGGGCGTAACACGTTCCCAGAACTTAACCTAGATCCTGGTTCCTCGTCCCTGGGGAAAGTTCCTGCGGTTGAAAAGGGACTCGAGTGAATGTCTCACTTACCGGGTCTCCACAGTGAACTTGTTGGGCTTGTTGGTGATGCCGCCTTTCAGGCCAGGACCGTGCACACGAACGCGAGCTGGATCACAGCCCTCAGTGACGGCGACACGGAACGGACTCTTGGGTACCGAAGAGCCATCGTAGCAGACCTCCACACTATGCGGGCCTGAGGCGTTCACACAGTACGAGGTCAGCGTTAGAGAATAACTAACCTAAAACACGCTGCGCACATTCTTCTGTTCCAACTCACCCTCCTCGTACGGAGTGTACTCTACGTTGTAGGTTCCATCTCCCAGGTCGGCGATCAGGGCGTCCGTGCGGCTGCCAGACGGGTTGCTGATGAGGGCTTTGATGTAGTCACCTCCGGTCTGTGTGAGAGCACGAGCATCCACGGTGAAGTCTGTGGTCGCCTCACGGAAAATACCTAAAGAACACAGGACAGAGGACCGATTCAAATACTCTTGATGTCGACAACGGATAACGGTGCTCTCTCTTTTTTCTTTTTCTGTAAACCACCATGTGGAACTCATAGAGTCATTCAGAGGCCAACATCAGGTCAGGGGTTGCTGTGGTGCAGCAGCCTGCTTCCTCTGAAGACATTAAAGTGATAGCAGAAACATGTGCCATGTGACCATAGGGTAAAGGGACCGGGATGAATCTAGGGGCCATAACACTAAACCACATCTTGTATTTTGATCTTCTACAGCAGATCTGACCTTTGCCCTCCACTCCTGGTCCAAACACACGCACTCCGCTGGCGTCGACCGCAGGCTCCACGGTGAGCCGAGCGGGGAAGTTGGGTACATCCTGACCGCCGTAGCGGATGGTGAGCGTGTACGAGCCGGGGTAGAGTGGGATGTAAGTGATGGTGTAGGTCCCGTCTCCGTTGTCCTGGATGTGAACCTCGGCCTCAGTGCCGCTGTCCGAGATGATCTCGATGGTCAGCTCAGCCGGGCCGGCGTTGGTGCAGTCCACGATGAACTCCCCTTTCTCCCCGACCTTGGCGCGCTCCAGGCCTGGGCCCGAGCAGCGGACCTGAGAAGGGAGGGCAAGGACGGACAGATATAATGATGAATTACTTTTTACATGTTAAACACATTGTATTCTACGGATGTGCAACACTACAGTGACTGTGGCTGACCTTGGAAGGATCGGAGACAGGATAAGCTGTCGGGTTGAAGGGGGATCCAGGGATGGGCACTCCATCATAGGTCAGTTCAACCTGGTATGGCCCCGCCTCTCGGGGGATGAACTTCACCTGACTGGTCTCTGGGCTCAGCCCTAGCTCGACCTGGTACGACACATAGGAACAGGTTCATCCTCCGGATAAAACCACACATTAACAGCATCAAGACATTTAGAACTTAAATCTGAGAGGACCACACATGTGTTTTCAAACATGGACACCAAGCTTCTAGAATGCAAATCAGCAAATGTGGTGTCACACCTTGCTGGCCACTGGCTTCCCTGTTGGTGAGGTCACCTTGGCGGCGACCTTCCCCTGACCACCAGCACCCTTTGATTTGACAGTCACTTCCTGGTCTTTGCCTACAGTCATCTCTGCAATGAGACACATAGCAAAGAGATCACTGTAAAACTACTCCAGATATCAAGTGGTATGGTTGAGAGTTTTTTATATGGGTGAAAAGAAAAATTATGAAAAGAAAATTCACACCCTGAAACTTTGGATAAATACATTTATAATTTCCAATAAGACTTTTTCCAATTTGTACTCAGGTCATGAATGTTTCTAACAAACTGATAATAATTATTATTATCCATCGTGCATCATTTTTCATCTATTTGTTTATTTTCCTGGCAGAAAAGTGATTTTAGGCAAACAAGAGAAATGAGAATGAAAAGCACAACATGAGAAAGGCCAGTGAGCTCTGGTTGTACACTGCATTATATCTACATGTGAGGATTGAGCTAAAAGGAGCAGGAGAAGAGTGAGGACAGGGAAAGTACGCACTGTCTCCCAGGCCGGTGACGTTGATCTTGCTGAGGTCCAGTGTGGGTGCCACGGTAAGGCTGAAGGGGCTCTTGGGAATGGGATCTCCACCGTAGGTCACAGCAACTCCCAGAGGGCCCTGGGGCAGGAAGTGATCACATCATTAACATGTAGGAAAGGGTGCACCCTAGGAACCACACTGCCTTGACTAACAGCATAATGTGATAGAGAACCAACAGAAGTTACGCCCGTTTATGACTTACCAAGCAAATGTGATAGTTAGGACTTATACTCAAAACACTTTCATACTTTTTTGATGACAATTATTCTATATATCCCTCTTTATCCATCACATCATCAAAAATGTGTCCATGATTGAATCCATTTTGAGGAATAGTTTGACATTTTGGGAGCTTACTCACTTTCCTGCCAGTCAGATTACAAAATCCATACAGCTCTCTCGTCTACCCATTAACTATGGAGCTAGTAGCTTAGCATAAAGACTAGAAACAAGAGGAGAAACTTAGCTAGTGTAGTAAAAAAAAGCAAAGAAAGCGCATGCCGATATCACTTTAGCTCAATAATTAACATTGAGACATTATTTATTGTCCCTAAACCAAAAGCCGTGGTTTCATTTGGAAACTCCAGAAGGCCCCTTCACCCTTCACCCACTGTTAGAAGCGTGCTTTCATGAGGTTCAGCGTTTTATTGCAGTAGATGAGTTCGAGACAGGAGCACCCACTGCTGTGAACGTATTTAAACACCTAAAAAAGAAAACCGGAGATGGCGGTGTACTGCGGCCTCCGGCAGGGAGTTGGTTAGTTTGTACACTGACTATGGAAACGTACCTCGTGCATTGAAAACATCCAAACTATCCCTTTACACTTGTGTGTGGGGAGACTTGATGTGACTCTCACCTGCTGCACGGGTGTGTACTTCACAGTGTGCGTGTTGTCATGGTTGTTGATGATTTCAAAGTCCTTGACAGCCTCTCCTTTGGTCGGGCCGCTGAAGTTGCAGTCCAGGTTTGCCTTCCCTGCTGCTTTCGTGCTCACAGTGAAATGAGTGGGCTTGTTCAAGTCAACACCTGAAAGAGAACGGGGACGTTAGCAAGTCAATAAAACACAATTCTTCTTCAATCTCGGCTTGATTGCAATAAACAAAGAGTTTGTTGGCATCGCCGCAATAGCACACAATTGGCACTGCTGATTGGTGGACTCACCACTGCGGCTGAGTCCCGGTCCCTCTGCCTTGACTTTGCTGGCATCGTGAGAAGGATCCACTTTGATCCTGATGGGCGTCATTGGAATAGCCTAAGTAACAAACAGAAGCAATACTGTGTTCAAACACATTTTACCAAACCGAATACACTCAATGCTCTGCTCCCACTCACGCTGCAGGATCCTCACTCACCTGGTCAGCAAACAGGACCATGATGGTGTAGCTGCCGGCTCCAGGAGGAGTGTACTTGACAGTGAATGTGTCGTTGTCGTTCCGAATTATGTCAAAGTCTATGTCGGCCTCTGCGGGTCCCACCACTCCGGGGGCACACTTGATTCCTATACTGATGTCACCTGAGGGAGGAGATGAAGTCATTCTGATGCTTCACATGCAGACATTTAGCCTCTATTGTCTTACTTCAACTAATGAGTCACTCAAATAAACACACCATCAAATATGTTGGTCACTAGTGGGCAGTGGAAGCAGATAAAACACAACAATGACAAATCATAATCTGATAACGTTTCTAAAGTGTGGTTGTATGAGGTTCTTCTCCACAGTCAATGTATTACTGCAGAATATGAGTTTGGAGAAAAGGCACGAGAACCAAGAAATGAACTGCTGGGGTCCCATTTCAGAGCCGAAAAGAATATTCTCAGCGCTCCACCTGAAGCAGTGAGAATCCATCGGTTTCTCTAAACTCCATCTACTGTTGGTAATACACGATGGACAAGGAGCTTAGACAAAAAACATCCAAACTATTCCTGGAAGACAAACGTATTAGCATCCAATGCCTATTTACACATCCACAAGACACAGAGCAACATTAGCTCCCATCTGGAGTCGCGTCTCGGTCCATCTGATGGATGAAAGACAAACTTTTAGCTGTGTTTTGCTCTCCACCACTAGCTAGTTGCTAACTTTGTTATCAGTATCTGTCACTGGGTGCAGGGAAGGTAGGTACACCGGGCTAAAAACTAAACAATGAGTGGAGGACATGTAAGGTGATGAACCTGTATTACATTCTGCAGATCTCCCGTCTAAGCTACGTATGTGATTGATAAAACATCATTACACAGTAGCAGAAAGCATCGTGTGAAAGGATGCAACAGGGTTGTGTGGCTCTACCTTGCCCAGCCTCTGCACAGTCAACAGTGAAGTATGTTGGCTCGAAGGCCTTGAGGCCAGTCTTGGCGACCCCTGGTCCTGAGACCTTAACCTTGTTTGGATGGCAGCCTGCTCCGATATTCATCTGTGATCAAAAGAACACAACCGCTTAGGAGACGTCCCCATAAAACACCCTTTGTGATTCTTAGTGTGCGTCTGTGGACTCACTCTGAATGGGCTGTCAGGGATGTTGACTCCTCCCCAGGAGACCATGGCGGTGTGTTTGACTGGTTTACGAGGGGTGTAAGTACAGGCGTAGGTGCCGTTGCCATTATCCTTAACCTGTACATCCACAGGAGCACCTTCACCGTCCTGTGGGGACGTTCAGAGCACGTGTTCAGAACATGAAGACATGTCTGTGCACGTGCACGTGCACGTGCTGGGACACACACACACACACACACACCTGAGCTGCAATCTTCAGAGGAGCTTTTCCTCCTTGCTTGGCGTCAACTGTGAACTCGGTGGGCTTTCCAACAGCCAACCCACTGCTTTGAAGGCCTGGACCGAACGCCTTCACCTGGAACACACACATCAAGAGCTCCAGGAAAACACTTCTACGTGATGTTGTAGTCGTCTGATTTGCAGCTGCACAACCTGAAGTGCACTTATTTTGTAAACAATTCATTCATATTTAAATATTTCCAATAATGCATGTATTGTTTCTGTTCCCTCATATGACAATTAAAGGGGTGTGGTTGTTGATGAGGTCACTTTACAGCCATTGGTTAACGTATTTGCCTCGTTTCCACTACGAGCTGAAATCAAACACGTACGCGGACCTCATTAACATGTTGAATGTAGATTAATTAATTAAGAACAATATATGAATAATCAAAAAAATAAAAATGAATCAAAAAAAAGATGTAACTCATTAAATAAATATCTATTTCTGCGCATATTTATTAATTTTCTAATTAACCTGCACATGAATTCGATAACTGAGGCTTTTATTTGTTAACCACTTTCTTTATTCATTCATTCATTGAGTCATGTATTCATTCATTAGAAAGGCAGCTCTAGCCTGGGTGTGCGTGCACCTTGTCGGGGTAGAAGTCTTTGGCTGGTGGGTTGACGATCTCCGCCATGAAGGGAGAGTGCTGGATGTCTTCGCTGTTGCACAGCACGTGCACGGCGTACTCCCCAGGCTCCGTGGGCCAGTAGCGCACGTCACAGGATCCATCGCCCTTGTCGTCACATTCGATCTTGGCCTGAGATGGACCTTCCACAGAGAAGCCTGGACGGGGAAACAACAAACGCAGCGACTTAAAGAGCCGTCAGTGAGGACGTGAAAGTCAAACTTTGGAAACATAGGACACCTGCTGTCAGGATGCTGTTACAGTGCACATGTCTACTCACCCAATGTACCCACGTTGTCTCCAACAGCCTCCACCACAAAGTCAGCAGATTTGCCTACAACGCCGCACTCCAACCCCGGGCCCCAGGCCCTCACCTTCTGCTGCCCGGCCTCGGCACCAATCTTGACCTCAATGGGACTAAACGGAGCAGAGCGATCAGCCACAGCGACAAGTCAATGTACTTCAACTGTGCTCCTTGTTTCCATGCGAGTGTGTGCGTACCTGCGGGGGATGTGCTGTCCTCCCCAGGTGATGGTGATGCTGTATGTTCCAGGTGTGGTCGGGTAATACTCAAAACCGTACGCACCGTCTCCGAGCTCTTTCCTTTTACACGGCTCCTCGAGTCCCTCTGCAAACAGAGATGACCATCAGCCCCTTTTCTTCTTTTTAAGCCATTTTAAGCCAAGGAGCCCCCCACCTCCCCAAACGTGGCACTACGGCGGCTGGGATCTAGTTGTCAAGATAGATTTGATTCATTCTGAAAGTCCTTTAGTCCTTTTTCTTTTCCAGATGGAAGCGGGGGGACACGCCTCGGCGCTTCTTTGGGCAGACATTAGCTATTCCAGCTTGAAGAACATTATTATCATTGATAACGATACCAGCTAATGCTAAAGCTAGTAATAGTCTGTTGAGCTTCATTTTTTTTAATTCAATCTTTTATACTTGAATGGACATTCAATGCTCTGAATGACCTCACCGCACTTTTTGAGCAAGCTACACTGACAACACTTGGCAAAGGTTATGGCAGAAAATGGGGAATAGTTTGCCTTCATTGGGAATCGTTTCTTTGGCTCCCTGATGGATGTAATCTCCATGTTCCCTCTTCTTACAGCTGCGCTTTGGTCTTCACCAACTCCGGAACAGAACCTCTGGCTCTTCGGCTGCCAAACGCCCACTATGTTCTCACGGGATGCGTTTCCATAAGCAGCCAGCGAGTGCCGTCTGCAGTAACACTTACTGGGCCCCTTGATGCTGACTTTGAGCTCCCCGGTGCCGGCTCCTTTGGTGTAAACCTGGAAGTCAGCCGTCTCCTTCACCCTCAGGCCCTTCGGCTGCAGACCACGACCCTTAGCTTTGCAGAGGCTGGGGTTGCATGCTGTGGAGGGAAACACACCATGAAACAGAGATAGAGAGAGATGGAGATAGAGAGAGAGAGTATTCCGACTCCAACAATATGTCTGTGTGAGTTCAGTGATGTCAGCGAGGAGAGGAGGAAAGAGGTACTGAGTGATGAAACCAAAACTATTTCCAATCCATCGTTTAGGAAGAGTGAAGGTTGCTGGAAAGCTTTCAGTGCGTTTCAGTCACCTTCCTCCTGCCCATCTATCTTATCCCACAGAGGCAATTCCCAAACCACAGGAAAGGAAATGAGCTTCCTCCATAAATCCAGATTAAAAGTGCATAAAATAGGAGCTGCTGAGTCACAGCTTGATGCCCTGCAGGAAGCAAAGGAAACCCCACAGGAAGAGAGGCCACTCGCAGCGGATGCAGACATGTTCCAGGAAGTGGACTGCTTAGTACTCTGCAGTTACATGTCATTATATTAAAACCGATGATAATAGAAGGCAGCGCAGACCAGATCCACTCCTTCTGTTCTTACCCTTCACAATAAAAGCCCTCCACATTTAATATCCGCAAGCGAGAATTTTGCAATACCAAAAATGTGAAAGTCCTAAAGAAGGCACTTTTTATATATGTTATAAATAATAGTTGTATTAATAGTTAATACATTATTTCCTAAAACTTTATAGGTTACAATCCATTCATAAAAACAACCCACCAAATCGTTGAAGATTCTTTACTAATTCTGTTAAGAGAAGTGCTGCAGACGATGTGAACTAAAATTCACTAACAATAATTAACATATGTGGAAACTTGTTGATCACGCTCTTAATGACTTAATCATCATCAGTATTTGAAATGAGAAAAGGAGGCACACTGGTCTGCATTTAGCAGCATCTTATGGAGGCTAACATTAGCTGAAATGATATAGATGTTCCTAAGTATCTGACATTACTGACTCAGTTCTGGGACTTTAACATAAACATTTTTTAACCTGTGCTACATTTTAGCATTTACCATTATTCCATAACAGCTACTTGTTAGCAACATTTAGAACTGCTTAACCAAATAGAAAGAAGACATTTTAACAACCTGGCAACCCAATACGTGTTCTTATAAACTGCATATGAGCTATTAAACATTTGTAAATGCTTTATGAAGCCATTAGTTACAAATGTTAATACCTTGTTGTTATCAAAATGTTTTGATATCACCGATATTACAGCGTTTTCTTGTATTGCATTAATGAAGCATTCTGTGCTTTTAATACAGAAAGACATCCCAAGCTGTATACAACCCTGCCACACATCTGTTAATTTAATTCCTAGAAATCCAGAAACTTAATGCTAAAAGCTGTATTTTTAACAATGCTACTGTGTCTATGTGTACACTCAAGACTACTAAACTGGAAGAAATTTAGCATCCGTTAGCTGGTGGGATTCTTCTGAGAATGAGTGTGAGGTTCTCCGTTGGGCATGAGTCATTTAGATAGATATATATATATATATATATATATATATATATATATATATATATATATATATATATATATATATATATATATATAGCACGCACACGCCCGTCACCCAGTCATCATGCTATCGCACACACACACACACACACACACACACACACACACAGTGGGTACCCAAGAGAGATCCCAGGAAACAGGAAATGACAGCAGAAGGAAGAGGCCGTTCCAGAGAGAGGAGAGATACCACCGGGCCTCTATCAAAGAGAAGGAAGAAAGGACACAACATCCCATACAGGGGAAGGAGAAGACAGGAAGGCATTACACACAACTGAAAAAAGAACATGAGAAAACATGTCATTTAGCCTTTAAGACTGACAGTGAACTAGCTGGTGGTTATTAGAGACGCAGATCTTAAGACTCCAATGTAACGTTGGTGGTTTACAGAAAACAGTGAAGCTCTTCCTATCCCAGTGATGCTGGAGTAGGACTACATGTAGAACTCCTACCCTCTCCCACGGTGACCGTGAAGGGACTCTTGCTGATCTGACCACCGGCAAAGGTGACGTAGAGGGTGTGCGGGCCCTCTTGGGTGGGTTTGTAGGTGCAGCGGTAGCTACTGTTGCCCTTGTCCTCGATGGCGCAGGTCACCGTGGTGTTCTTGCCGGCCGGGTCAATGATCATCACCTCCACCTCGCCAACACCAGCGCCTGAGGTGGACAGCAGTGGGAGGAGGGAATACTAAAGTGGTTAGCGTCTGCGTGGACCGACCGTGCTCTTCAATCCTTCTGCCTGACGCTAGCAGAGCAGCTGGCCCTCAGCCCGTCGGCCACCATTACCTGCTGTGTACACGTCAAAGTAAGTGGTCTTGTTGGCGATGTTTCCAGAGGGCTCGAGGCCCGGGCCCTGTGCCGTGGCCTTGCTGGAGTCTCCCTGAGACTTGCCGATCTCCACTTCGAAGGGGCTCTTAGAGATGTGCTGCCCTGCAAACAGCACCGTGACCTACAGAGCAGAATGCAGAGCGAGCTCAGTGCCAGATGCTGTACCACAGAATCATGACTGATGGATTCTTACTGAGCAGTATTTGCGAAAGCAAGTCTGATGTTGCTTGACACAAAAGAATGATCCCAGTTTCTTCCACACAGTGAGGCGACAGTTTATTCATGAAACACTGGAATCAGACTCTTTCTGCAGGTATCTGTATCAGCACTGAAACGTCCAATGATCTTTAAGCATCCAATAGGTTTTTTACACTATCGGACAAATACAATGCCAAGGAGTGATGAAAAGCAGCTCACCTTGTGCATGCCTGTGACTTTAGGGATGTAGAAGACAGAGTAGGTGCGGTTCTTATCATTGTTGCCCGTCACTTTAGCCTGGAGGAAGAGTTCAAAGCGTTAACCACGCAGTACACCATGATGACCAACAACCTGTAAGCATCTCAGAAGGACCGAACTACAGGGGAGCGGGGTAATATTCAAAGAAAACATTTGAGATTAAATATGGATCTTCTCGAAGATTGAAGTTGCAAATTCACGACTAAAGGAATATTCAAGTTCTTTCTAAACACGGTACCACTTTAATCTTGGACATTGTGGGTTTTCTCTGGGAAACCTTACCCCTCTCCTCCAGCTCTGTGATTGATTCATTCATTTTTGACCTAATGGCCCAAATAGCATGGCACTAAACCCCAGTGTCTCACCTCCTCTCGGTGTCCTGCAGGGTCCTCCACATAAACCAGCACCTCTCCCATTCCTGCGCTGATGGTCTCCACGGTGAACAAAGCCTTCTTCATCACCACATTACCGAGGGGCTCCACACCTTCAGAGAGAGATTAGAGAATGATCCTGGACCTGGACCGACCCCACAGAGTTGTAGGGGTCGTCTCACACACACACACACACACACACGTCACATTTATGGCAGTATCCAGACCATCGGAAACTGCTCCAGTCCAACCTCTTGGACTAGCTTAGTTTTTTTGGGGTCCTTGGCTCTAATAATCTTCCAGCTGCTCAGCTCAATGCAAGTGTGTGTGTGTGTGTGTGTGTGTGTGTGTGTGTGTGTGTGTGTGTGTGTGTGTGTGTGTGTGTGTACCTGGCCCATAGGCGCGGGCCTTCTTGGGGTTGAGTTTGGGTCGTAGAGGTGCGCCAGGCTTCAGCTTAGCCTTGGGGAACTGGGACAGGTAAGTCATCACTGAGTGTTCGTCCACATTGGGGTCCACGATCTCTTCAGGCGTTATCACCTACCAGGACATGAACACACACCTTCTTGTCAGCATGTTTTCCTGCCATGAAGACTGCACTACCCACAAAAATCTGAGGTGTTTTGATTTCACGTTCAAAACCACATACTAGCCTCTTCCTCGGCTCAGAAAGTACCCGAGACTCTCGCACGCCAAGCGGCATCATGCAGACGTGCTCACAGCCCGCAGACACAGCAGGGGAAGGGCCAGACACGGCTTCTGAGCAGAAACCCAGCAAGGGCGGAAACGGCAGCGACCACAGAGCAAACTACCAGCACGCTATGCTGTGCCAGCTACCAGGCTGTGCAGCTGCAGCCTGAGCCTGCAGGTGAGCTCACCACAAGACTGCATGGCTTCAGCTGATTAACTAGGTTCTGTCTTTCAAACCTGTCAAACAAACCTTCTCAGTAAGTCTTTTGTTTTTTGTATTCATTTTTTGTATTTATTTAACAGAGCACGGTTTAGAAATTGGGGAGACGGAGAGAGGGGTAAAACCCGGGACGCTGCGGTTGTATGGTACCAAGTCTTCTTTAAGGATGAGTCCCACTAGAGTCCAAAGCACCACATGCGTATTAACCTGCAGCTAAAAATACAACATTTCCTCCAGTTTCAGTAATATTTGCCAAAAGCTAAGGATGTCCCGATCAAGGTTTTCTTGTTTAAATATGTATCGGACATTATGAAATAACATATTGATCGATATGCTTAAGATGAAAGTTTAACTTGCTTGTTATTAAGTTACTCAGAATGTACATTACTAGGTATTACCTGCCACCTGAATGTTTTGGACTCTGCTCTTTGTTAACGAAGCTTAGCCACAGGAACAGAGAGTAGAGAACGGCCTTCTATTAGCCCAAAGGGATCCAGTCAGGTACGACTGCATCCTGAGGATCGGCTCTTCTCCAAGACGCGGCACCCGGAACAGACTTTTCATCATCATGAGTGGCCCCTTTAAACATTTACCTTTCAATAGGAATTTAGACAGTGAAGAGAAGTTGGGTTTGTTTGATACATGAGATTTGTAAACAAGATTTGTAAGGAAATATAGAGAATATCAGCAGCCTCATATCTTATAGGCTTATATCCTCAATGCATAACGTTAAATGGGTCAATCTGGTGCAATTTGAGAGCAAAATTAAGAAGCTAGATCTTTGAAGAACTTGTAAATAATTTCATGAAAAATTGACTGATTAATCGCATGATGCGCCAAATTCAATAATGAAGTAAAAACTAGTGTATTGCGCGCTATTATTTTAAAGTAATGTTATCAGAACAATATAACAGGTCCTCTGGAGCAACAGCAAGTTAACAACAGTATATAAATGAAAAATATATGCATGGGAAGAAAAAAATTATGTATTTAATTTTTTTTATGCTTCTATATGACTGGTCATTCCATTAAATATTGTATTTATTTTCAGATTTTATAGACTATTTTATTCTAATGTAAAACAGCTTAATATCATGCTGAAGAAGAAACATTTGTCTTTTATCAGGGAACAACATAAACAGTCTGTTCAGTAGTGAGGGTCCCTGTGAGGGACAAGCCCCTCCTTCTTTTGTCATGTTCAGTAGTAAGGGTCCCTGTGAGGGACAAGCCACTCCTTCTTTTGTCATGTTCAGTAGTAAGGGTCCCTGTGAGGGACAAGCCCCTCCTTCTTTTGTCATGTTCAGTAGTAAGGGTCCCTGTGAGGGACAAGCCACTCCTTCTTTTGTCATGTTCAGTAGTAAGGGTCCCTGTGAGGGACAAGCCCCTCCTTCTTTTGTCATATTCAGTAGTAAGGGTCCCTGTGAGGTACAAGCCACTCCTTCTTTTGTCATGTTCAGTAGTAAGGGTCCCTGTGAGGGACAAGCCACTCCTTCTTTTGTCATGTTCAGTAGTAAGGGTCCCTGTGAGGGACAAGCCACTCCTTCTTTTGTCATGTTCAGTAGTAAGGGTCCCTGTGAGGGACAAGCCCCTCCTTCTTTTGTCATATTCAGTAGTAAGGGTCCCTGTGAGGTACAAGCCACTCCTTCTTTTGTCATGTTCAGTAGTAAGGGTCCCTGTGAGGTACAAGCCCCTCCTTCTTTTGTCATGTTCAGTAGTAAGGGTCCCTGTGAGGGACAAGCCACTCCTCCTTTTGTCATGTTCAGTTTGTTGCTTACCTTAAAGATGTATGTTAAAGACCAGCAATTGATTAACTTTATACAAAAGCAATCAGTGCTTTTGATCTTGTTCAGTTCAGTGTTTCTTACTCAGTGAGAAAAGTCCAGTCTGTGTTGTCTTGAACAAGAGCACTGAAGTCTGGTTGGATGAGGTGGAGATGTGAAGGACAGCTAACGGGTATCTCAGCAGCGGCTTTGCGCGATTAATGTTCTCTCTGGAGAGCGAGGCTCCTGTGAGGCGGAGCGGCTCGCTGAGCACAGAAACTACAGAACAATACGTGCTTCAGTCTCTTGGCAACAAGCCGGTCTGTGAGGCTGTGGAAGCGTGCGCGCACACGTAAATTACCTTCAAAGTAAAAGCAGTGCCGTTGTAATGCATTTATGGCGCGCATCTTATTTATTTATTTTTATTTTTTGATTGACCTCAGGCTTGCTGGACTGAGAGCCGTAAGATGCCCAGGTCTGAACTACGCCGTCTGGGAGAGATTTAAAGTGCAGCACCTGTGTGTGGCAGCATAAAGCCCCTAAAAATAAAAAAGAAGGAGTTAACGCATGATCAAATGATTAACGCCGTTAATAGTTTGCTGCGTTAGCGCGTTATTAACACGTTAACGCGTTTTTAACGCCCAGCCCTAATAAATATGAATGGTGGAGAGTCACGACCATGAAACATGGTAAACAAGACGGGGTCCTCGTTTCAAGACGGGTCTGGGTGGTTGCCGACCTCGGCGCAGACCCCTGAGGACAGTCCATCCCAGTTGAGAGACGGCGCCGGTAGCACTAAACCGATCAGAGCCGTTCGCACCGCCACCGAGGACACGCGCCTCATGGGGGTCCCACATAGGGGTCCTGCTACACCCAGTTGGACAGGCAGACATTCATTAGAAGACTTCATGGTGTTCTCTTACCTGTGGGATGCCCAGCCAGTCGTCAGCTTGCTGCATGGCCTCGCGTGCATTGTCCACTGGTTTGGTCTGATCCCACTGATCCCAGTCAGGACACAGACCTGCAGGAAAGAGCTGAGCTGACCATCTCATGACAATATAATGCAATTACAATGACGATACCTTTTGTATTTAAAGCTGTTCAGTCAAACACAATGAACACGGATACATGTTCAGTAAGATACCATTCTGTGTTACTGCCCTGCAGAGAGAAAGGAGCATGAGCGCAAACACACTCGTACAATCACAGTAGACAAGCACGTCTAATCTTCATCTGAAGGTGAACAGGCAGCAGTGATCATTAGGTGTGTCTGTGGCTCTTCAACAGGTCTGCCCTTGAACCCACTGGGTGGTAGGCTCTTCCGTCATCACAAACTCACACGCTGGCAAAGTGTGTCAGCGGTTGTTTTTATCTGCTTGTTCAAAACTGATTCTGAGTCCGAGGGTTTGTTGTTTTTGGACACTGCTGGAAATCTGCTGCAGGGACCTAATGCCAACTATTTCTCCGGCTCAGGGCTGCGAGGGATCCACAGGTATGCCAAACATCCTGAGCATGTAAACAGAAACCTCCTTTATGCCTCACTTTCCTAATCTAACATGGCTGTAGTGGGAGGAATGCCCCTCCTCATCGCCCCCGGCCCACAGATGACAGGCGCCGATGCCTCCCCTGACCCGGCATCAGACCCTTTCCTGTCCGCACACGCACACATTCTAGTCCTTCACCTCCACTGACCCACACATAACACGTCCCAGGACAAGGAAAACAAAGGTGCGCACTCACCTGGAGCACAGCTGTCGACCAGGGCTCCCAGGGCCCGACCGGTCTGCCAGTCCCTGTGGAAGTTGGTGATGGGAAGCTCAGGCAGTTTGTTCTGGATCCAGCCCAGCAGCCTCTGCTTGGGCGTCTTCTGTTTGCCGTCATCCGTCTCCTCATCCTCATCCCACATGGGCATGGAGATAGAGTAGTGCAGGATCAAGGTCCAGATCAGACCCAGGATCAGCTTCAGGTTCCCATCCACGATGGCTTTAGAGTCTGGAGTCCAGAGGAAGAGAGAGGGGGGACAGATGTGAAGTCATGTTACCGCCTCTTTACAACTTAAAACAATCTTACACACTCATAGTAGACAAACAGATCATTTTATTTAGAAGAGCTTCAGTCCGATAAGAAGAACTGAGGGTGGAGGGGATTTCAACGTTTCCAAAGATGTTTTGGAAATGGAATATACCGACTGAGAAACGGATGAGTAGAGTCTGATCTTTGCTCCTCCTGAAGTGGAGGCTGAAGCGCCTCAGTGTTTCAGACGTAATGATCGGAGTGTCTGTTATTCAACGTCTGATGGCCTCGTATGGCTTCGTCTCCAGGGAGGAGGGATGCATTCCTAGAAGTCCTGGAGCATGGTCTGGAAACTACAAACCCCCCACAGCGCAGAACCTGCTCCGATGAAGCTTTTAAAAGAGTTTCATCTAAACCCTGATTCTGTTCTAGTGCAGCCTCTAATACTGTTGTGTGTTTAATGCGGCGGGTAATTCCCTATATGTAGATGTAAACTCTTACGTGTAGCAACAGAATGAGCCAACCAGCACATCTAGCAACGTTTGGTTGCTCCAACAGTTGAGGCATTCGTCTGTGTTCAGAGAGAGCACACAGTGATGCAACCAGAAGCTAGCCCGGCCATTTGTTTGCTTATTGACGTCTAGACTGGAATAATTGTTGGTAGCAGCCGCTCAACTCCAACAACAATAAAAGCTCCACTCCTGAGGAGGTTGTTTTCTTTGATGGTTTGCATGAGGCTGATGCGGCTGCAGACGGGGGGCTGAATATTTAAAGCCGGCAGTAGGAGGGTCTGAAAGCTGCGTCCCAGAGCTGCAGAATCGGGATGAAGGGGGGGTCTAAAGAGTGGAGGTTAGGGGGGCCCCGTCTGGAAAAGGCCGTTAAGACATGAATAAACACTGACGAGTTCTTTAGCTTTACATGCAGAGCTACAAACTCAGCGTGCTGCTCGTCTGAAGTTGTGTTCCAACAGAGAGATGGGCTCACCAGCTGCTCCCCGTGGATAAAACACACCCACCACCATGGGAACTTTGAGCAGAGCTGGATCCTTCTAGTAACCGAGTGGCAACTCAGGAATGATGGGAGAAAAGAAGAGGCAAGCCGAGACGCAGGAGACAGGAAAGGAAAGAGAGGGAGGCAACAAGAGATATAAGGGTTGCCTGGAGACAGATAAAGCTAGAGTCAACTTTACTTATGTAGCCCGATATCACACAGTTGCCTGAGGGCCGTTAAGGACGGGAGGGGCTGTGCACGTGTACCACAGGCTGGCACTCGCAGCAGGAATGTTAGTCAGCTGAAGTAGAAGTGCGTCTCATAGTCCGACCACAACAAAACCAGAACAAGAGCACACATTTCAACTAATGAGTATTACAAATGTTGATTGTCCCCAGTTCATGAAATAGAGAGAAACTATGTTTTCTTTTTCATTGTATCCTACAACGTGGCAGCAGAATGTGATGAGCACTGTCAAGCTTGCGCCTTCACTTTTCTGGATGTAACAAAGCCGTCCGGGGCAGGACATCGGCACACAGTCTCTGTGTGCTGCTCTCTGATTCCAACCTCTCTCTCACACACACACACACACACACACACACACACACACACACACACACACACACACACACACACACACACACACACACACACACACACACACACACACACACACACACACACACACACACACACACACACAAAGCCACTAAACATGCAAGGAATCTGCCAGCATTCCCGGCAGACCACAGTGCACCGAGCCTGATGCAGCCCATATACGGACACAGACGCGGATCAGGCGCTCCTCTGCTGACTCATAAGATATAGAGGGGCAGAGTCAACCCAGGCTACCGTATGGAGAGTGTGCATGTCTGGGGTTTATGCTCCATCTGCCCCCGAAAACTCCCATGACTCATCTATGTGGCTCGTAGCTGCTGACCCCCCCTCTCCCTCATGTGGCATCGCTATGACATCATCGCAACCCCTGACCCCTGAACATTTTAGAGAGGGAGGAGAACGCTCAGAGAGGAACGGTTCTGCACAGTATTCAGGCTGCATTGCCACATCTGGTGCACATTAGTCCTGGGATGTTGTAAAGGACCGAACAGCACAGCAGGTCTACATGGACCCGAGGACTGTCCTCTCCCTGTCTATCGCTCATGATGTCCTCATATTTATACAATATATCCACCAACACATGATTAAAACATTAGTATTGTCCATAAGGCTCTCCTCTCAACATTAGCATTTTCCCTAAGAGATTATACACTAAACATTAGCATTGTGAGTGAGTGGGACTATCACGTCGTACTTTGGAACAAAGTTACTTTGGGCAGACTCCTCAGACATGAAGACCAAATGTGTACGCAAGTATGGAAAAGAGAGAGTGGTTGGAGTGACCAAACCCTGGTCCGACAGTCTCTGAGGAAATGTCACACATTCCCCCCACACACACACACACACACACACACACACACACACACACACACACACACACACACACACACACACACACACACACACACACACACACACACACACACACACACAGCTTGTAGCCTCAAAAGCTGAAGATCATTGACCTGGCGCTCTCTTCTTCCCCCCTCTAACTCCATGCAACAAGCCACACTGGAGGTACTACACTTCCTCCTCTTCCTTTCTACTCCTTCCAGTCCTCCTCCCTCCCTCCCTTCTCTCCACTCCCTCCGCTGGAAAAAGTCCGTCCTGGTTTTTTAGCCTTAAAAGGGCAGAAGCAAACTGGATCCTGGCAGCCCTCCCATTCCCGGGCTCTGGTTACAGACGGAGGGAGGACAGCACAGGGAGGGGAGGGCCGACAAAAAAAGGTAAGGAAAAGTGCTGTGTGGCACATTTTTAAAAGCCCACACTGACAACAGCACCCGCTGAGGATGGACGGAAAATTAGAAAACTGTTGAAGGGATAGGCAGAGAGAGAGAAATGAAAAACATGAGTGGGAGCAGTGAGTATAGGGACAGGCTAAGAGAGAGGCTGAGGAGGTGAGAGGAGGACAGAGGCATCACATAAAACAACGAACAAACTAAGGGGGGGGAACAAATACCAGGCGGTTGTTTCCTGGAAACCTCAGAGAACCGCGATGAACCAGAAGAGCAGAGTTAGGGTTTCCGAGTAATAGGTAGTTCTCGGCCTAGAAAAGTCGATCCAAGGGTGAGAGTGTTTGGAGCTAAAACCTTGTAACATAATTGACAGGACACAGAGCACAAACAACTGCCATCATCCAGTGCAGTTGTTTTGGGTTCGATTCATTTAAAAACAATAAGAATGTTTTTAAGTTACAGGATATGATGAGTCATTGCAGTTTATATGCAAGTGGCCAATTTATTGAAATATCTAACCTAACCATTGCAATATCTGTGAGTGAGTTAAATAATATGTTGCTGTATGTGTGCTTGTTCAGTCTGAACATGAGGCATGGGGTGTTGGGGCATGTTTCCAACTCTGATGTAATGCAATAGCCTGAATACCACTGTACTGAATGGGAAAGCGCACTGTGCTAATCCTCAGTATCCACTTGACCAGTCCTCTTTTGCCTGTGCAGACAGGAAGTTATGCTAATGGTAATGAGCGGGCAGGAAGTAATCCATTTAGACCCAACTGAGTGGCCAAACTCTTGGTTATCTCACTCCAACAATCCTCTCTGCCCTTTGCCCCACCCTTTATCTCCTTTCTGAAATGTAAGATTTCATTTGATGTTGTTTGACATCCCTAACACAAGCAGGCTCTCAGTATGCAGACTGTTTAGATTTCCCCAGTGGGTTAAAGTCATTACATGATGACGACTGACGTCTTGGGGGTTGCTTTAGCATTCCTGCTGTAATGGACCCTTGGCTAAGCCCCGCCCTGCTGCTGCTTCGTCAAGCTGTCAGAGCTACGTCACCATGGAGCCCACACTGTCACTAAATCACTCCCTTCCCATCACAAATCCTATCTATTTTTGGGAAAGAGCGATTTCATGGAGATGTAGACAGTAAGTTCTCCAATATTCAATTCAGTTTATTTTGTATAGCCCAGAATCACAAATTACAAATGATGCTCAGAGGGCTTTACAATCTGTACACACAACATCCCTGTCCCAGGACCTCACATCGGATCAGGAACAACTCCCCAAAAAAGAAAAAACCCTTTCACAGGGAAAACAGGAAGAACCTTCATAGAGCAACAGAGGAGGATCCCTCTCAGGAGGGACAGAAGAATAGATGTCATGTGACCAGAATGAACAACATAACAGAGTTACAGCACATTACATCAATATGACAGAATGAATATGTTTGAAGGCTATATCACAAAGTAAAAACTGATTCAGCAATGAAAACAGAATAAAAAAGATAAAGACAGAGCAAAGCTACAGATCACAGTGTGAAAGTGAACAAGCACGTCACCTGGTGATTGAGACAGGAGACAATGAACAACACTGTTTCTGTAAAGCTGGGTAGCTCTTTCTTCACCCTTACAAAAGTAGCTAGCGTGCTAACGCTAGTTAGTGGTTTGCTAACGTACTCTGCTAATGCTAGCTCCTAAGGGGCCTAGTTTAAACCTACAAACCGGCTGTAAACACATTGTTGTCCTTATGTTGTCCTTGTTCTATGGCAAACAGTGGCTTATTTACACTTTCAGCAGAGGCGTAGCAACATTAGCACTCATTTGGAGTTGTGTTCCTAGCGTCCTGATGAATGGAAGTCCAATAGTCACTCTCCTTTTAACTGTCTTGTTCACCAACTTCTGAGAAAAATAACTTTAGCTTAGACTGATAAGAGTAATGAGAGAGAGCTAAAATGGTAAAGTTGTGGACAGACTTCTTTTTGCAACCAGAGGAGTCGCCCCCTGATGGCCAGCAGAAATACTGCAAGTTTAAGACACGTCCACTGACTCAACTGTGGCAGTAACACAGCAAAAAAGTTGGCCAACAATCAGCCACAACACAGCAGGTGAGACTACAGCTTCAAAACCACGCAGTACTGTATTCAAATGGATACGTCAAGGATGCGTGTTATTGCTTTTCATTTTCCCAGTTGTAAGAGAAAGATTATATTATCTCATCTCGATAAAGTAACATTACCTTAGATGAGGGTTAGGGTTCGAGCAGAAGGATAACTTCTTCTGTGTGCTTGTTTATCTCGTTCTTTCAGGAACATAACAGGAGGAGACAGCCTGCTGGTTGCCACACAGCGGTCTGTCTCAACCTGCATGTCTCTGCCGCCAGGCTCAGGGTTACACCACAGCTCCGATTGTTCCACATCCCGCCTGTGAGCACGTATGACGGGAAGAGTTTGGCACTACCGCTGCCGTTCTTCATGTTACCTGACGAGCTCCTCACAAGCTCAGTCAGGTACAGATTAAGAGTTAAAAACTGGGCTGGGCTGCTGACAAGAAGCTGACAAAGAATAAACAAATTATTGTTATTAATAAAACATAGTACATAGGTAGTGTGTGCTAAAGCTCCGTCGTACATCAAACAGAATAATGCCAAGTAAAATAATTGGCCAATACATGGGTGTGATGAGCACAGTGGAATATGAACATACGCTGACAGACATATGTAAAGCACATGCAGAGTTTATAGTGACATTATAAGACATGATGGAGAGCCTCAGCCTGTTTTGACCATTGCTACCATCAGTGTCTCTCCCATCTCCGCTACAGTAGATGGCAGCCCTGCCACTCTCTAACCACGTTCCTGGCCGACTACAAGTCAGTTCTACCCTGGATTTATCAGCAATCATGTGTATGCTGCCGGTGCCAGATCATCAGAATCAGAAACCGTTTATTTACCAGAAATGTTACACAAACGAGGATTTTTTCTTGGCGGAAGGTGCATAACATTAGACGAGACAATCAACCATCAACAATCAACGACCAGAACAGTGCAATATATATTAAATTAAGCATAAGATAAAGTGCTCAGGCAAACAGATAACATCAATGTAATCACGTGGGCTTTGTCAAAACTGCAGAGAGAGGGAGTGCGAGGTCCCCACATTGCTCTACGTCCTCTCTACCCTGTTATGTTATTATGTTTGTATTAGTTTGGTTACTGTTGAGGTTTTTCCAGCTTCTCAGCCTGCTGAAAGATCCACCATGACAACCACTATGGATCCATTTCACGTAACAACAACCCTCATCTCAGTGGAGAGTCAAAGCTACAGTCTATGCTTCATGTGTTAAAGCTGTCTCCTGTCCATCTGGTTGTATAGAAGTCTATGCTTCATGTGGACAACTGTGGCTCAGTGGGGATCGGTGTGTGTGTGTGTGTGTGTGTGTGTGAGAGAATGTTAGCTACTGGGCAGCTGGAACGTTAGCCGTGAGCGGCTAACGTTCCAGCTGCCCAGTAGCTAACATTCGTCTTCTGGAAGCTTAGATCCTTTGATATCAGCAGAAAGATTCTTCATGTTTTTTATTTATCAGGGGATCTTAGCTAGTGTCCTCTTCTATGCTGTGCTTTGCTGGGGATGATAAAAACAGGATCAATAAGATGATCAGAAAGGCTGGCTCAGTGATTGGCCTTCCCCCGGACTCACTAGAGGTCACTGTAGAAAAGAGAACAAGGGCCAAGTTAAAAACGATTGTTTCTTTTGAAGGCCATCCACTACACTGTGTTTGTAATGGTCTCTACTGACCACCAGAGGGCATCTCCTCTGGTTGTATAGAAGTCTATGCTTCATGTGTTAAAGATGCATTGTCTCTGACCACCAGGGGGCGACTCCTCTGGTTGTATAAATCAGTTACAGTAGTTTAGGGCAGTTTGTTAATTGAAGTCCATCAATAGAAAACTAATCCCCAACTATTTTGATATTCAATTCATCATTTATAACAATAGTTTGTGACTTTGGGAAACTTGTCTATTCGCTTTCTTTCTGAGAGTTAGATCAGGAGAATAATAAGTCTGTGCATTAGCTTAGCTTAGCACAAAGAAAAGAAACAGGGAAACATCTTTCTTGTCCTTTCTTGTATTTATGCTAAGTCAACCAGCTGCTGCAGCCAGCTTCATATTTTCAGTTAGTCTGTTATTATCAAAGACAAATACCCAATATGTATTGGTTGTAGCTTGTCATATCTGTTCCATATAATTGTAAACATTGGGCCTGAAGTCGCCTCAAGCTCTGGGGATATTTTTCTCTTTCCAGACATTTTATAGATTGTTGTTTTCACCCCTAGTCCACTTCCACACTCCACCACTGTGGCCTCTTGGATGGAGAAAATGACTGGCTTGTCTAAAGTAACTCATGATGATAGTGTAAAACAGAGTACTGTTGTGTATCAAGCAAAGGAGAAACAAAAGAAATGTGGACATCAACATCCACAACGGGCAGAAAAGTTGAACGCAAACTGGTGAAACCAAACAGAGACAGCGAGAGCTTCAGACCGAAGAAAGAGAATCAACGCTGAGGAGTTTTGTAATTTGTGGTAAGGGTTGCTGGCTGGGTGTGCCCACTTTCTGCAATGAAATGAGGAAGTAAAACAGGAGCGCAGGCTGCTTTCTCATCTTCAGATGAAATGACTCAACAGGAGCAGTTAGGATGAGGGTGAGTCAGTAGGATGGCTCACTGGGGCCAGTGCAATGCCCTGAATACTACCTTACCAACCTCCACCCATGAGGAGACCCGTCCTCAGCAGCTCCACCGCTCCCTGTCCGCTAGGACGAAATTTCAAGTGACATCGTATTTGACATGATGCAAAAACAGTGCTGTGGACTCACCTGTTGGCTGCTAGCGGTGGAAACCGTGGAGTGAGCCAGACAGAGACTCACTCATGTCTGAGTCACACTGGCTCGGCCACAAACCACAGACTCTCTGCTGATAAAGGTGTCGCCTCAGAGAGCCTGCAGTCTTGCCTTTACTCCAGGTGTGGACAGGGTGAAACATCTGATCGGCTTAGTCACTTTATGTAGACTTGCTCCAGTATCGGAAAGGCCTCCTATCAAGTCTAAATTACTGGATCGGGTACCGCGAGTATGTGAGTCTATTCACCGTTCTGATATCACGTCATCCGATCATTCATCAGCCGACTTACACGACACAGGAACAACAGTACAGATTCCTGCCTGATCGCAAAATAAAAGAAACATGCAATCTCAACTATGAATCGAAATTAACAGCTAGATTGGATTTGGAACCAAATCCATCCAGCACCCTGTTGAGCGCCACTCATTCACTGCAGTGGGGCAACCTATTCTGTATGGGGAGATGAACACAAGAAGACCACGTCCTCCTGGTTCTGTATTACAGTTCAGCAGCAAAACAAATACATGAGTTTATATGCAGTAGTTGCAAAATCCCCCATGCTGCGAGCAGGTACGAGGCGACATGCAGGAAGAGCCCATGAAACCCAGCGTCCTCTCTGACGCTGTGGAGACCCAGCCACAGCCCACTGCACGACATGAGCACAGACAATAGCCCTGTGTGTGTGTGTGTGTGTAGGATCAGCTCTACTGTCCTACTAGGCCTGGGTTACTTCCAGGCCCACAAAGTTGAGCCCAGCTGGCAGACCTCAGAGAGCCTGGGCCCCTCAGTCAGACCCCCTCCTCCCAGAACAACCACCTCACTGTGGAACGGCGGAGACAAAAGCCCAACGCCCCTGGACTCCAGGGAAACGCCTGAAAACACACTGGGTAATGACCCCAACCCTTATTTAACACCGGTTCACAGAGAACCCAGCACTCCTTCTTTACAAGCCGACTTTCTTTTTTTTCTTCTTTTTTTTTTACTGGGCACCAACATGCTTAACTTTCTTCAACAGTTCTCTCCGTGATCACCGGCTGCGGGACACTGTGCTCCAGCTTGAGCAGCTGCTTAGCCCCACTTTCAGTTCATTTCTTCAAGCAAAGTGACCTGGTATGCACAACGGAGAGGGAGCACCTGAATGGAGGTCGAGGTGCGTTAGGGGGCTCTCATTCATTACCCTCGGACTCACCTATGGACACCAGCTTAATGTTCTCCTTGTCCAGGAACTCCAGGGCCACCGACACGTTCTCCAGCTGCATCTGGCGGAAGGTGGGCCTCTGGTTGTACTTTCTGAACATCTTCTTCTGGGACAGGACCTCCAGGAGCCCGATGAGCCGCAGCCCGTCGCCGAGGTCCGTCTGCAGGTTGCCGAGCCTCTTGTTGACGCACTTCAGGTGCTCGTTGCACCAGCGCGTGAAGGTGTTCTGCTGGATCTTCTTCCACGGCGCATCCTCGGCCAGGTCCTTCTCCGTGGCGGGCATTTCTGCGTCCTTGTCCGTGGAGAGAGCGTTAGGAGCGGGCGCGGCGCTCTGGTGGAGCCGGGGGTGTGACGCACTCATCTTTATGGACTCGGCTGACTGGTGGTTCGCTGGCGGTCTGTCTGGGTGGAGTCTGCTGCTCCCTCCTTCTCTCCTTCTCTCCTTCTCTCCTCGTCTGCGTCTGAGAGGGAAGGGAAGAGGAAAGAGAGGAGTGGACTGGGTGAGACTGACTTATAGCCCCCAGATAGATATTTAGCAAAGAAAAGTAGGCGGTTATGGCAGCGGGAAGCAGAAAAGGGAGTCTTTCTGGACGGCCTGAAGCCGCACGTGATACATATCACGTGGTGCAAGGAGCTCCAGCGAAACGACACCGTTTCATGTCCGGCGCTCCCGATGCAGGAGACATGACCCAGGGGAGCCGCAGCTCAAAGATGGCAGCTGATGTAAGAAAGTACACCAGCTGACTCCGACACGAAGAGTGCAGAGCGGGGAGATGGTTTTGGATTGGCCATGGTCTGATAAATCCGACTTTAAAGCCGTTTAAAATAGAAATCATGTCTGTTAGCCGACTGATCACAAATGACGTTCATATTTACAGTGTTGAAAGGATGTTCCTGAACGCCTCCGGGCTTCCCACCCTACGTTTTAACATCTCAAAGCTGAATCAGACCTGTACTTCTGGAGCGCTTCTCTAGCCATCCTCAGGGCGAAAGGGGAGTGTGCCCACAGGGCAGAGCATGTCAGTGACAGCCTCACACCGCTGGCAGTGGGCAGAACTAAACCGCCTGAGGACACTGGGTCTGTCTTATAAGTAAGTAAGTAAGGTTTATTTATATTGCACTTTTCACAGACAAAAGGTCACAAAGTGCTGTACAGGAGTCTGGAAAATAAATAAATGTGTTAAAACCAGATTGACAATAACAGGAGCCAAATATTTCAACAGTTAAGAGCATAGTAATATACACATTTAAAGATGGAGCAGTAAAAACCACAATAAAGCAAATAATGATAATAAAAACAGATAAAAAGCAGGTCATAGAATGTGTGGAAACAGGCATGTTTTAGTAGGTTTCTGAAAGACGATACTGAATCAGAATGTCAGATAATATACGCTCATCACTACCTGCATTCAACTCAAATAGCTTTGGTGCTACTGCCTCAAAAGCTCGGTCACCACGTGTTTTAAAGCGAGTGAGTGGGACGGACAGAAGGTTGAGCTGGTTGGACCTGAGGTTGCGGACTGTTGAATGAGTAGTTCAGCCACATATGAAGGAGTCTGGCGGTGTAGTGCTCTATATGTGAGGGTGAGGATTTTAAAGTGGATCCTATGCTCTACGGGGAACCAGTGAAGAGACCTAAGGATGGGGGTGATATGAGACCATCTATTTGTCCTCGTCAGTAATCTGGTAGCAACATTTTGGATTACCTGCAGAGGAGAGTGGACCAATGCTCTGCTTGATTGTAGGGACGGCATCATCAGGTGCAATAACTAGAACCTCCGTCTTATTATTATTTAGTTGTTACTGCTGCCCAGTCCTTAATGGCATTGACACAATCTAGCAGGCTGGTTAACCTGAAAGCCTCACTTGGTTTAAAGGAGACATACGTTGGATATCATCTGCAGATGATAAGCAACATTATAGGTTTTAATGAACCGTCCCAGAGGTAATAAGTATAAAGAAAATAACAGAGGCCCCAGGGCCGAGCCCTGTGGTGCCCCACAAGGCAGTGGAGAGATACAAATTCTCCAACAGAGACAGATGCATGATGAAAACCACTCCAACGCTGTGCCAGATAGCCCACCCAATCACACAGCCTCTCAATCAGGATGTTATGGTCTACGGTGTCAAACGCCGAACTGAGGTCGAGGAGCACTAAAACAGAACAATCACCTGCGTCAGATCAGATGACATTAATAAGTCATTTAAACCCTCAGGAGAGCGGTTTCAGTCGAGTGCTGCTTGTGAAACCCTGACTGGAACTTGTCAAACATATTGTGCCTCTGCAGTAAGTTGGCCGGCCACAACCTTCTCTAGGATTTTAGACAGAAAAGGCAGTTTTGATATAGGCCTGTAGTTCAAGGGCAAAGCAGGATCTAAGTTAGCTTTTTTATTAACGGCTGGATATGGCATGTTTGAAATAAGAAGGAACACTTCCTGCAGACAACAAGGAATTAAAAATCATTGTTATAGCAGAACCAATAATTGGCAGGATTTTCTGAAATAGAAAAAATTGTATAATATCCAGAGGGCAAGACGATGGTTTTGATTTATTAATTAAGCCCATTAGCTCTTGTAGTCTGATAGGCTGGAAAGAGGCCAGAACAGTAGGAGATTGAGTGTAGCTACAGTTGGGTGGACAAATCCCAGAAGCAATACCAGACCTAATCATTACCTTATCAATGAAATAGGTAAGGAACTCATCAGTAGAAAAGCATGGTAATATAGCGACAGGTGGTGACACTTAATTGTGTCAAACTAAATCTTAGGATTTCTTTTAGAGGAAGAAATTAAGTTTGCAAAGTACGCAGTTCTAGCTTCCTTCACTACAAGATTAAAAGAAACTGAGATCTTTCAGATATGTGCGATGCACTTCCAGCACAGTGGCTTTCCATAGCCGCTCTGTCCTGCGACACTTCCGTCTCAAGGAGTAGACAGCGGAGAAGTATTGTTTGCAGTTCCAGTCCTTTTCTTAAAAAGTGCCACTTTAAAAACTGACTCATTGCCTGCACTTATAAGATGCTCCATAGTAAAAGGGGACTCATTACAATTACAGCTGCACTGCCTGTCTCCTAAGTGGGCGTGGTCTGATTTATTTACATTTTATAAATGACTTTGCTAGAGCTTCATAATGTCGACCTAGTTTGGCTCACGTTAACACTGGACTGGTGCCAGTGTGTTGCTGAGACACAAAATAATTCTGACTTTAAACTCTAACTCAAATACATGTTTCCTATGTGGCACTAAGTTTCTTCTGCAGGAAGCTGCAGGGAAAACCTCCTCCTCCTTCATCCCATCTTTATGACAGCAACGCTGTGGCTGTTGGCTTGTTTTCTGAGCCGGAAGAAACCAGGTGACTAGTAGACGTACAGAGATCCAGGCCCCACGGCCCGGCTCCCTGTGAGTATATGAGCTCATCAAATGCTCATTGTAGATGAGTCCCAGGGAGCAGAGGAATACATATTTGTGAGACCAGAGGGATTTGAGCACCAGCGCCTCCCCAATAAGGCAGAAGCCATGCCTTTGCCTTCACTAAAAGTGAAAGTGAAGATAAATGAAAGTGAAAATGATTACAGGTGATGTATTTGAGTATTGTATCATGTGACTGGGGAGCTTTGCTGTGGAACAGAGATTGTTTCGTCTATATTTATATTTATATATACACGTATACATTATACACGTCATGTATACACGTATACATGACGTATACATTATTCATGTAATGTATACACGTATACATCACGTGTATAATGATGATGAATATGTGTAACAGTTTACAGGCTTTGGCCCTAATTAGAACAAACAGAGTAAGCAGCAGGATTGATTGGAAAGGTCAAGTGAGGAACAAAAGACAGAAGAAGTAAAAGGGTTCCAACAGAAATCTTTTGAGGGATCATCCATGGGTTCGATTCAAACTGAAGTTCAGAAAGCACAACAAAGTATTGCCTGGAAGTCAGTAAGAGTGAGAAAACTGGTGAGAGATTCACTAGGGAGCGGCCAATTGTTTCAATGGAATTTGCCAAATAAATGGGGCAAAACACATAAAGAGCTAGCCAAGGCACATTAAAGTGTATCATTGACTGACCTCTCTGGCTTGTCATCGGGCTCCCTCTAGTGAGTATTTATGGTACTACATCTTCTGGTCTTTGAATTGGCTCCGCTGCTTCTTTTTCTTTCCTCACTCTTTTGGAAATTGCTCCTGTCCTCTTGGCACCAATGCTTTTCTAAAGGTATCCACTTGTATCACCCCTTTATTGGAATATGGTCTCATTCTGGACAACAATTCAATCCTTTTTTGTTTCATTTGCAAACAATCACTAATGTTTTCATATGTGTTCATCAAATAATGGCTAATGTGTAGATGTTCACATTTTCTTCTATTTAGAGGAGCTTTACACTGACCAATAAGGCTATTTTATTTCACAGTGGTTAAGGCACATGGTGTATTGTCCCCAGTTCCATTCCAGACCTATGTTTGTCGTACTGCTAACCCCAATACAAAAAAAGTAATTTCTCAATGTATAATAATAATAATAGTAATGTCAATATATATACACGGAAATAAGCTTAATTACGTACATTTCCTCAAGTATATAGAGGTCAAATGTTGTCGTACATTATTTGAGTATACACATTTTGTTACACTTCTTTACAATAGTACACTACATTTCCAAGGGAAATATTGCAATTTTTACTACAATACATGGAATTGCCTGATTGATTAGCTATACTTAATAGAGATGTTCCGATACCATATTTTATTTTGCATTGCATTCGCCGACACCGAGAACTGATCTGATACAAGTCTGTTTAATACAAAACAAATGTAACGGGTCATAATTTTCTCTCTAATATCTTTTTGTATTACTGTGAAACTATCTCCTTCAAACAAGTGTAATAACAACTGTATTCAATTATCTCGACAAAAACTAAATTTCACAAGAACACATCATAAAAACTTTATTATATTTTACCTTTGCCCAAGACAATTTTTCCCAGAATGGGGCGTGAACGCATCACAATGTAGCTTAATACAAACTTCCTTTAAAGTTACACTTGCAACTGTAGGGTCAGTGTGACACACATGTACTAGCAACTGTGATCGATTGGACATGTGCACCCTGAAAAATAAAGTGCTTATTTTAAAGAGCCAATACAGTGGGATCCTACTATTAGTACAATACCAACCTGCAATGGTACTACTATTAGTACAATACCAACCTGCAATGGTACTACTATTAGTACAATACCAACCTGCAATGGTACTACTATTAGTATAGAACCAACCTGCAATAATACTACTGTAAGTACAGTCCTGGCCTGCAATGATGCTACTATTAATCCAGTACCAACCTGCAATGATACCATTGCAGGCTAGTTAGGGTTAGGGCCTGCATTTCCAACAGCTTCTCATCATCACTCACCACACCCGATCAGCCGCAAGCGGAGCTGAGCAGAGGAAGTTAGATGAACGGTGCACAAAGCGCCACTAACCACAAGACATACACACAGAGTGATGGGGAGGGAGAGAGAGAGAAGTCAGATGCACAGATTACAGCAAAGGCATGGCTTCTGCCTTCATGTAATGTGTGTGTCTAGGTGTGTATGTGCTGTGTGTGTGTGTGTCTTTTGGTGGCACTTGTTGGGTGAAAGTAGGACAAGAAGTGTCAAATAAGGACAGGTTTGGTCTACATGTTACCAACTCACACGCTCTTCCTTTTCTCGCCATGGCTCTCAACACCTCTTTATTATAAAGGTGTTCTGACGCCAAGAAGCTGCAATATGTCATCGAAATGTCTCCCAAACCTTTGGCGAGTCAGCAAACATTCAAAGCCTACAATCTTCAAACACATTTGGGTGTTCCGGAATGTTGTGACCAAACAGGATGAAACAATGCCAGAAAAGGTTGGAAACAACTTATCTTTGAGAATAAAAGAGGCATGTTCCAATCTTTCAGTCTCTTTTAGGAAAACAAAAAAGAGAGGAGTGGCAGATAATGATGGATTTGGTGGCAGATATATCATCACTATTTCGTGACAGTTTTACTCATGACAGTAAAAAAAAGTCTTAGATAAAAGAGCTGTGAACAAGGTAAAAAAAAGAAGAAGGTAAAGACCAGACAGGACAGTTATGCTAATGTATGAAAGAAAGATAGATGATCAATTAATGTGGAAATACAGTACAAGTCAAAAGTGTGGACACGCCTTCTCATCCACATTGAATGAGAAGGTGTGTCCACACTTTTGACTGGTACTGTATATATATATATATATATATATATTTTATTTTTTTATTTATGTAAAGCACTTTGCAACTTGCTTTATAAATATTGGCATTAATATAATATATATTTGCACATATGTACATACATACACGTATACAGTACATACGTAGGCTAGATACACACACATCTTTAAACATCATTGCTTCTTTAGAAATTATAACAAGTTATCTTATTTTAAATGTGTTAAATATAGTATGGCACTGTGCCACATGTGCTCTGTCATTTGATGATCAGAAACGTCATGTCATATAGCAGAAGGTGCAAAAAGCTAAATACATTTATAAATGCGAGTGCTTCTCGTTAACGATACAAACTTATAAGCATGTTCAAACCTCACGAACGAGGACCGTCGGCCCGCCAGCGGGGGGCGTAAGCGGCCACGGCTCCTTCCAACCCCCCTGGTGAAAGCTCCAGTGCGGTCAGTGTATTACCTTATTTGGTGTGGAGACCCTAATGTAACACCGGAGAGACGCTTGAGTCCGGTGCGCGCGGAGCAGCGGACTCGTGCGTGACCGCCCATAAACAAACTCCGTGGTGTAGTTATGAAGTGAGATGGATGATGAGCTCGTGGCGCTTTACATCCTCTGCTGTGACCGACCACCGCGCGCTCAAACGGGTGTTGACTATGGTGGAGGCTCATTTAAAGGAGCCTGATGAGAAAAGTTCGTGGTGTATAATGACATAATACATGACAGACAGCAACAAGTCCGCAGCGGGACTACACTTACATGAGTCCGGAGTCTGGCTCTCCAAGTAGCGCGTGTCTCTCCGGTCCGCTCAGTCAGTGCGCGCAGCAGCAGCCCGTCCTCTTGTCACGGAGGCTGTTCGGTGTGTGCCGGTGGGTGTGTGTGCTGCTGCTGGGGGGTGTGACTCTCTCTCTCTCTCTCTCTCTCTCTCTCTCTCTCTCTGCCTCTTTTTTAACATAGGAGATGTCATGCCTGCTCCTTCAGGATTTGAAAGTGCAGAGCACCTATCTCTACCAGTGGTTCGAAAACCTTTATGAACAATCAGCATATCAGGACCAAGCACTGTTCTTCCAACAATAACACGTCAACACAGTCACTTCATAACTTACTTACAAAGGAGGGTTGCATGTTAAATCATCCAGACACACAACATATTGCATCATTATAGAGAGACAGCGAGTGCGATTACTGGCAGCGGCGAGTCCGTGGCAAGAGTATGGCAGGCGTCAGCCAGGTGCCAGAGAGCGGGGACTCAGCAGCGAGTCAGTGGCACCTCCCTGACTACTGTCTGACTACTGGTGGCAATTATCTGACGAGTCGGGGCACTTCTCTGACAACTCCTGGCACTGGCAGTTTGTGACACCTACCGACACCTAACTCTCATTATAGTCATCCATGCTGTTCATGCTTTTAAAAAAGTCAACCCAGACTCTGGCCTTGACCAAAGACCTGAAGACAGGAAGTGCTTCCTGTCCTGTCCTGCCGTCCACTCTGCACTTCTTGCTTCTGTAGATCTCAGCTTGGCCTCTCCCAGCACCAGGTTCAGGAGCTGCCACTTGTAGGCGTCCACTTTCTGGTAGCGGACCCATAAAATAAATGTGGTCTGAGACCAGGTCTCACCAAACCTGCTAAAAACAGACTACAAAGTCTGTTACATTCATAGAAACAGTGAAACACAATCTCCACTGCCTCACAGAATGGACATACATTAGACACAGTGGGGTTAAGAACCGAAATAAAAGCAACAGCACCACACGGTGTCTGCTCTCCCGGTCAGCTCGTCTTTGTTTAACAGCTTCACACTCGTTCCGGACCTGAATGGGGTCCCTGGAACGTCCTGACTGTCCACCCCACTCAGCAGTGTTCCAGGGACCACATCCAGGTCCGGAACGAAGCCCAGCTCTGGAAAGGGATCTGTGTAATCCTGTACCTCCTCTCCTCTGCTCTGCTCCTGCAGCATCCTGACCTCCTCCGTCGGTCTCTCGGCCCACCTGCTCAGGATGCTCCCGCTCTGCCGAATGGACTTCAGCCCGAGAAGAGAAGCCAGCGCAGGTGCGTCTGTCAGACCAGGACCAGCCCCGTCCACCACCTTCCTCAGGGTGGTGGTCCCCGAGGAGCCCAGCATGCTGCTGAGCCCTGGTGTCGTACGGTCCCATCCTGGCCCGGTTCACCAGAGGCTCCTCCGGCAGCCAGTGCAGTGATCCAGTCTCCTCTATTTAAAGGAGTTCCACACTTTAAAAACTGCCTGATAAAAAGGAGGCAGCCCACCCCGTTTTAAAAGGTTAAAATCCATCAAAAAGAGTGCAGCGTCTACTCCTAGACCAGCGGCATTCCTTAAAATGCAGCCGGCCACGCCCCTCCACACCACATCTGTCAGACCTGTCAGATATTTCTGTACAAACTGAAACCTAAAAGTCACCACCAGATTATTAGTCCGGCCTCTGTACGACATATGTGGCTTCTGCCACTTCCATTTTGTCAAGACTCCCTCCATTTATTCCACCACGCCCTCTCAGTTCTTCTTCACAAACTCTTCATCCCCAACATACACCCCAAGATACTTTAACCCATTCCTCTTCCAGGCCAACCCTCCTGTAGACTGGGCAGACCTCCCCTCGAGCTGCCCACTGCCAAAGCTTCGCTCTTTGCCCAATTTACTCTTGCAGCCGAGATGGTGCCGAAGTCACTAATGATGGTTTCCAGTTTACTGACCTCCACCAGCCCTTCAATGTTTGCTCTGATTTTACTCAACAAGGGCTCAATAGACAGCGCATACAGCATCCCTGAGAAGAGCACTGAGACCTCCACTGAGACCTCCATTTGTATAACACCTTGATCATGGCTATGAGACTTTGGCTGAGGCCAAAATTCTCCAGAGTCTTCCAGAGGTAAAGATGCTGAAAAGCCTCTTCCTGGTCTAGAGAAATGAGACCAGTTTTAATGCCCAAAGAAACAGAGATTTTTTTCATTTCATTTTTATTTATTTGAACAGGGACCGTACACATCAATCAACCCAGGGGTAAATGTGTCAGTCTTAGCTAAGGCTAAATTTCAACCGTAGTCCCTTTGGCCAGATATAACAAGCCATCACTAAAGGAAAGAAATGGTTTTAACAAAACATCATAAAAAGCAATAAACATACAGGTTACGTTCAAATATATAAATAGGCCTCATCGTAAAATCATAAAAACATCATGAAGATCAATAAACATACACACATTTTGTACACACAATCATTGAGGAGGGAGTCACGATTCATGCTCACACACCTGATTGCTAATGATCCAGTTCTTCAGGCCGTGTTTAAAGAGGGAAATGTTCTGCTAGTGCGGATCTGCAGGGGCAGGGCATTCCAGAGGTGTCCTGCTCTTACTGAGGATGCAGACTGGCTAAAGGAACTGTTCCTAAAGGGGATGATACAGTCACCTCTCTCCACAGATCTAGTTTGTCTACCACTCTGCGTGTTTTGTTTGATAAATTCACCAAGTGGAGGAGGAGCCATATCATGAAGAACTTTAAAAACAAGACACATATAGGAGAATTTAGTGATGTTATCCCAGCTCAGGATGAATATCCCGAATTAAGGACACATTGTCCAGAATGGACCTACCAGGCATACAGACTGTACAGCTCCTGCATCTCCAGGGGAGCCTCCAACCTGGCATTCACGTTCTCTGGGACCCTGGGCAGCTCTCCATAAAAGGACTAATGCACTTCTAGACTTTAAGTTAGTGATAAAAACATTGCACATAACCAGAGCGTGATCAGTAAACCCAACAGGCACCATGCTGCACGTCCTCAGCGTGTTAAAATGGTGTTTAAAACAATAAAACCTGTCTAATCTAGCCAGAGACATGACATTGTTTTTTAGGCAGCTGTAGCTCATGAGGAGAGTAGTCGTCCTGAAACCACAAGGTTGCGGTTCGATCCTGGTCTCCCCATAGTTTGCATGTTGAAGTGTCCTTGAGCAAGACACTGAACCCCCAGTTGCTCCCCGGGCGCTTCACAGCAGTCCACTGCTCCTGCTAAGGATGGGTTTAAATGCAGAGAATACATTTCCCCACTGTGGGATTAATATAGGAATAATAACTATTATTATTATTATACCCATTCAGTCTCCACACATCGGCTAGCTCATGTCCCCCCATAGTCCCCCCATAGTTTACATGTTGAAGTGTCCCTGAGCAAGACACCCAACCCCTAGCTGCTCCCCGGGCGCCTAACAGGGCAGCCCACTGCCTCCTAACCAAGGATGGGTCAAATGCAGAGAAGAATTTCCCCAAAGGGATTAATAAAGGATAACTTATTTCTTTCTCAGTGCATGCTGGGATGGACTGTGAGGCTCCAGGTGGTTCCTGTCTAGCAGATCACTCTCAGTGCAGTTAAAATCTCCTCCTGAAAATAAAAAGTCCTCCACAGTCACTCGGCATAGAACGCTGCTTAAACCCCTTAAAAAACCCACTCGCTCAGGTCCTGAAACCGGAGAATTAACATTCAGAAACACAACATAAACATGCTGGAACTTTGACCCTCATCATCAGCAGCCTGCCCTCCACCACCTGCTCCACCTTCACAGACTGTGTGTGTGTGTGTGTGTGTGGACAAAATAGTACTATCAATTTTCTCATCTAATTTACGAAAGCAAAGCACATACGTTTATAAAGCTGTCTGTTTCAGTCAACATAATTCATAACCTTAACCTTTATTTTGCTAACCAGAACATACAATGGGAGAGCAGCATGTATTTATTAGAAGGAGTGGTGATCAGCGTGACTACTAATTTCAAAGTGATTACAGAGGAAACTAAAATGATCGGACACGATTTTATGATCAGTGAAGTGACCCATTACAAATGAGTAATTCTTGAATCTTGCTTTTTTTTACACCATACTATGTATTTAATTACGAATTGATTCGAAGATTACAGGAATTTCAACATTTTTATTTTCATAAGGATCCCTCCCTGTGTTGCTGTAGCATGATAAAAGTGTTAGCGTGATAGTATTATCAGTAATTCTAAGAGGTAAGATCTATTGTCATTCTTTTAAACGTTGAAAAGTCGTTTTTTCTCAAAGCCCTTTACACCTTTTGCCTCTTATTAGTAGGAATGCTTCAGCATTGAAGTATTCCAACTATTGTTCTTCAAATCTTTATTAGTTGGAATGCTTCCAACTAATGCTTCCCCATTCAATCCCAATGAATGGGAAAAATCTTCAAAATCCTCTTCAGCTTCAAAAGCTTACAGGTTCTGCATACATTCAGCTAAAGACACCATTTACACTTTTGTGGAAAAAAATGTGGACAAAACCTTCAGCTATTATTCTATAGTTTCAGATTTCTGATTTCTTTAAAAAAAATAGCAATACAATATCAAAAATTGTCTTTATTCTTGTTCTAGAATTTCATAAATACAACAAACTATAGTTTTTTGTGTGGAAAAAAGGGCAAAATGGCTCTTTGGACAGGAAAGGTTGCTGACCCCTGCAGTAACGTAATCAACCACGTCACCAAAGAGCGCTTGGGAACCACATGTCATTAACATACCTTAGTCCAGGGGTGGGCAATTCATTTTCCCAAGGGGCCACATGAGAAATTTGGACCGCTGTGGAGGGCCGAACCAATAGTCTGAACTTAATTCAATTAACTCAATATGAATGTTAATACTTTATTAAAAAACTGTAAATTATATGGTTTTGAGCTGCTACTGGTAAGAATACATGTTACAATAAGGCTATGAAAATAAGTTAAAAAAAGGAAACCGTACCTTAAATATGCATGTTAAAGACCAGCAATTTATTAACTTTAAACAAAAGCAATAAGTGCTTTTGATGTTTTCCAGTTCAGTTGTTCTTACTCAGTGAGAAAAGTCCAGTCTGTGTTGCTTGAACAAGAGCATGAAGTCTGGTTGAATGAGGTGGAGATGTGACAGCTGACAGGTATCAGAGAGAGAGGATCTGATCTGTTGAACTTCATCACTAGAATGTTTGTTCTCATGTAGGTAGATCCAAAGAGAACCAACATCTTCTGAGCCTCCTCATGTGAGAAAAGTTCTCCTCTTTGAGAGAAGAATAAAAATCCAGAAGTGATACTGACTTAAAGTGCTCTGCCATAGTGTATCAGAGCGCAGGTCAGATCCGCGGCGGCTTTGCGCGATTCATTCTCAATCTGGAGGCGGAGACTACAGCGCGAGGCTCCTTGGGAGGCGGGGGTCTCGCGGCAGCACCCGCTGCTCGCTGAGGACAGAAACTGCATAACAATGCGCTTTCACTTCAGTCTCCAAGTTGGCAACACTGCCCGTAGTGAGGCTGCGTAGGCGCGCGCACACATAAATAAATCGCCTTCAAAGTAAAAGCAGTGCTGTTTGTATTGCATTCATGGCGTGCACCTTGTTTATTTATTTTTCATTTTTGATTGACCTCACGCCAATCAAAAATGCCAGACTGGGAGAGCTGCCCAAGTCTGCCTTAGTCTCTGCTCCTCCTGAGTTTCTCCCGCGGTTGTGTGTGTTTGAAAATCTTCTTCTGTTGCTATCTTCGGGACTCTTTGGGGTAAATAGGATGTCTATAAATAGGATGCAGCGAATAGGTTTACAGATGCGCTCCTTAGTGCCATCTATCGTCGGGGAGTTTGAAAAGGAACGAACGCGCCTCGGCCCAAAATCAGAATTTGTTTTTGCCGTGAGAAATTGGTTATGTGCCGTGAGTGCGTGTGAAAACATGCAAAAGCGTGTGTCACACGGCGAAACCGTGAGAGTTGGTAGCTCTGACATTATGACTTGGAGATATTCAGTCAAAAGGCAATGTGAGGCCTCCTCCTGCCTGTCTACCTGTCTGTCTTTCTGTCATCCCTTTCAAAATAAAAGCCCCATGATTTAACTGTATCTTAACATAAAGCTCAAATGAGGATTGTTGAAATAAATACTTACTGTTCTTATTAATACTTTGACTACTGCTGCTAATATTTTGATTAATACTACTACCGCTACTCCTACAACTACCACTACTCCTACTACTGCAACTAATAATACTACTACTACTGCTATAACTATTACTACTACAGCTATTAGTATGACTACTACTACTACTGCTGCTATTACTACGAATACTACTACTACTTCTATTCATACTACTGTTATTTCAACTACTCTCCCTCTCTCTATCTCTCTCTCTCCACCCCTCTTTCTCTCTCTTTTCTTGGATTATAATTCATCTCTTGATTTATTTAGATGATACAATTTTGCTTCCAACCTTTCCAATAATACATTTAAACAACAAGGCAACAACTGAACAGCAGTTCAGTTAAATGCTTTTTGGCTTCAACACTTTTCAGTAGGTAGTTTGCCTTTTTTGTATATTCAGCTATTTTCAGCTGAATTCAGTTAAATTCAGCTTTATTCTGCTATTTTTTTTTTATCTATATTCAGCTATCTTTTCACATATTTAAGCTTTAAGCTTCAGCTTTTAGCATTTCAATGCATTTTCAGTAGGAAATGCATTTTCTAGTTCAACAAGTTACACACAGGCAATTTGTGGTTCAGTGTTTTGCCCAAAGAGGAGCTAGGCATCAAACCGCTAACCCTGCAATGAGTGGACAACACGCTCTACTGAGCAGGCCACTTTCAGGTAGGAGAAAGTTAGTGACTGGTTGCTAACATTACACAACGTTGTCAAGCAAAGCGAATCTTTGTATAAACTTCCATATAAACCAATTTACGGCAAGTGGACTCACTGAGATGAGGAAAAGGAGCCGTGGACCCAGTCGAGTAGTATGGTTACCAGGTGTAGAACACCAGAGTAAATGAGTAAAAGTTGACAACTTAAGCTTCACCAACAGACTCTTGTCACAGCATAGGAAAGCTTATAGCTATCACCAGATGAGAGAAAACTTTGTTCATCTTATTTTCTATAAGCAGTGTAGCATTTAAGTGGGATGGAACTCACATGCTAATTAGCCGGCTGTCAGCTAGTTAGCTAGCTTGCTAGTTGAATTTGGGTTTGAACGGTGGGCATCGATCCATCCTTGAGCTCCAATTAGAAGAAAATCCTGCTGTATACTGGCCCTCAATGAGAAGGCAATAGAAAAATGGTTTGCCATTTTGACTGGTTTATATAGGTTTTCTGGTGTTTGTGGGCATATTTCCATCAGAATAAAGTGTCTTTGGGGGGCCTTCACATCCTCAGATGATAGGGCTCACATGAAGACTTTTGTGTTGGTTCTTGCATCCAACAACAGAACAAGTTTGCTGGTGAGAAGATACAGTAACAACCATGTGCATTTTGTACATTTTGCATAATATGTGATTCCGTTTGAGAAAATTACCAACTCAATTTGAGTATTTTAATTAAGTTTTCTTGAAAATTGGTCATTTACAAGGTTACACCAGGTTGCACAACAACAGTGGCAAATTAGGAAAGACATTTATTTCATTTGTCTGAATTTGTACAAATATGTGTCTTTTGAAATTGAAAAAAACTGCAGCGGCATTGTAGAAGTTTGAAAGATAAGAATTCAAATCACATTAATTAAGATACATTGGGTGGTTTTTGGATTAAGATATTTCAAAGCTGTGAATTCAGGTTCATCATTATGTATTCAATAGTATAATTACTATTCACAGGTTGATATTCAGTTGTGTGTAATGTCTTTTCAATGATGTATGTCTTTGTTTCCATGGGCGACCCATGTACCATGAGAACTGGAGTTACATCCATGATCATGTTCAATGTTACTGTGCACTGCGTTTTCACGTTCATTCAGTCATGAGAGTGCATCGAGCTTCTCATCTAGCTCTGCAAGACAGTGAGTGAGAACGCTGCCTAAAGTGTTGAGCTATATAAGCTTTTATACTGCAATGTCTCTTTAGTTTCCCTAGAAAGAAATTATCCTTCATTAATCCCCTTGGGGAAATTATTCTCTGCATTTAAATAATCCTTAATTAAGGAGCAGTGTGCTGCTGTGATGGGACCAGGGAACAACTGTCCTTGAGCACTCAGTGTCTTGCTCAAGGACACTTCAACATGCAAACTATAGGGAGACCAGGGATTGAACCAGCTACCTTGTGGTTACAGAACGACCACTCGCCCCATGAGCTACAGCCGCCCTTAAATGTGTTGTGTACAAGTATCCATAGTTTTTGAGTCAGAGGAGGCTGCAGTGTGGAGCAAAGACAAAAGGCAGATGGAGAAAAATAGACGAGAGCGAGATAGAGAGAGGGGATGAAGAAAGTTCTATCTATGTGCATGAATCAGCATGTGTTAATAAGAGCCAGATGTTTGCCGTTGTGGTAGTAAGCTCGTCCAGTCGGTCAGTGACATCATCTGGATGCAGCTTGTTGAAGTTACATCACCAGAGGCGTATTTGCTGGGACACACACACACACACACACACACACACACACACACACACACACACACACACACACACACACACACACACACACACACACACACACACACACACACCTATCTGGTCTTAGGAAAGGAAAGGAAATAACTTTCCTCCAAAGTCCACACAGCACAGAGACTGAAGGGGGAACAGGTGAGTCGATGGGAAGGGAAGGTCAGGTGACTGGAGCAGGTCAAAGGGTATCTGGTGGACAGGCAGAGAATGGCAATAGATTGACGCTCTCTAGGGTCCCCCTCTAGCATCATTTTTGGACGTTTCTGTTTGCATGCTGAAAAGTTACTCAATCAATTTCTACTTGTTGCATGCTTGTTCTGTCTTTTCAAACAGTCTTCACAGGAAACTCATTTCGGGTTAGGCAACAAAACAACTTAGGTAGGTTGAGGAATAGATCGTAGTTTTGGTAAAAAAAACTAAACACGGTCCAGTTACTGAGGTAAATGCACTGTACTTTTATAGATCTTTTCTAGTCTTCCGACAACTCAAAGCTCTCTAACACTACATGTCATCATTCACCCATTCATACACTGATGGGAGGAGCTACCATGAAGGTACCACCTGTCCATCAGGACTAACTAACATTCATACACTGATGGGAGGAGCTACCATGTGAGGTACTACCTGACCATCAGGACAAACTAACCATGCATACTATGTCACACACCGCAGGAACAGCCTGCAAGTTCTGTGACAAAAACATACTTCTATACCTTTCATATGTTTGTTGACTGTTTTAGAAAAGCAAAAACTTACTTCAGGCCGTGGTATGTTGTGATTTGATCTCAGCTAAGCATCGCTATTTGGTCCGCGCATACTAAATATCAGTCGGAGGAGATGTCAAGTGAATGGTAAAGTAAAGGCCGAGACTGTTAGAATGTGCAAAGTTGGATGTAAAAGGGCAATGGTGAGAGATGATAGAGCCAGGGAGCCGGCTGACAGCCTCTTCACAAAGCTTCTCTCTGACAGACAGTTATTAAGGCACTGTAACGATCCCTGTTACCCCATGAGTATCGGGCAGCACAAAGAGGGCAACATACGGTAGTTTGCAGGTACGTAATGAACTTTATTTCCGACAGGTAAGGTGCAGGTATGTCTGGGTTGTCGTATCGGCTGCATCGCCTCTGCTACCTGTCTCTCCACTCCTCTTCAGCCACTGCTTATCTCACACACACACACACACACTCACTCACTGAGTCGCTTCTCCCCTCCCCCTCTGCAGCTGAGCTAACCACGCCCCTGCCACCACATACCTCCACCGCCCGACTTAGGCCGGGTACCCATCCGGCCTAACCTACTCCCCCCTCCCCCCGTGAGAGGAAGTCGCTCACAACCATCAGCTTATGGATCACCTTGAAATTAAAAGGCTGTAAAGCCAGATACCACCGAGTAATCCGGGCGTTAGTATCTTTCATGCGGCGTAGCCACTGGAGTGGGGCGTGGTCCGACCAGAGGGTGAAAGAGCGTCCCAGGAGGTAGTAGCGCAGGGAGTCGACTGCCCACCGGATGGCCAGGCACTCCTTCTCTTCGCTGTCCCTGGCCTCCATCTTGGATAGCTTCCGGCTGATGTAGAGGACAGGACGGTCAACTCCCTGCTGAGACAAAATGGCCCCCAGCCCTCTGTTCGACGCATCAGTCTGCAGAGTAAAGGAAAGAGAGAAGTTAGGGGTGTGAAGGAGCGGCTCCCCACAGAGAGCCTGTTTTACCTGCTCAAACGCCAACTGGCACTGCTCTGTCCACTGGACCGGATCTGAGGCACCTTTCCGGGTCAAGTCAGTCAAGGGGCTGGTCAGATCTGCGAAGTTCGGGATAAAGCGCCTGTAATAACCCACCAGCCCCAGAAACTGCCTCACCTCTTTTTTTGTCTTGGGCGATAGCGGTGGTCTTATCCACCTGAGGGCACACATGCCCAAGTGGTACCCCAGATACCGTACCTCCAACTGCACACTTCCCTGGGTTGGCGGTGAGCCCAGCCTGCCTCAGGGACTCTAGCACCGCGCCCACCCGCTGCACATGCTCCACCCAGGTGGTGTAGGCGGCAGCATATGCAGCGTGCGGACGTAGCACCCGGTCCATGAGGCGTTGAAAGGTGGCTGGGGCACCGAACAACCCGAAGGGAAGCGTGGTAAATTGGTATAAACCAAACAGAGTGGAGAAGGCCGTTTTTTCTTTAGACTCTGGCGACAGAGGAATTTGCCAGTAGCCCTTGGTCAAATCCAATGTCGTGAAGAAACGCGCAGTGCCCAGTCGGTCCAGGAGCTCATCGACCCGGGGCAGCGCAGCCCCACGTTTGGCACCACTGTAACGATCCCTGTTACCCCGTGAGTATCAGGCAGCACAAAGAGGGCAACATACGGTAGTTTGCAGGTACGTAATGAACTTTATTTCCGACAGGTATGTCTGGGTTGTCGTTTCCTCGACTGTCAGCGGTTCCGGCTGCATCGCCTGTGCTACCTGTCTCTCCACTCCTCCTCAGCCACTGCTTATATGGGAGACACAGGGCCCCCCCCCACACACACACACACACACACAATTGCACCCAACTGAGGCTGATCACACCTCATCCCAGCACCTGTTCCCTGAGTCGCTTCTCCCCTCCCCCTCTGCAGCTGAGCTAACCACGCCCCTGCCACCACAAGCACTAAAGTGGTAAATTGTTTAACTGAGTTTAAAATGTTCCCTCTGCACTCACTTTATGACTCCCGTTCACATTCCCACTCTCTGAGCTGATTATAAACGTACATGCTGTTGCTGACAAATTGTACACATGCCCAAACACAGACCTGAGGTAATGCAACAAACATTCCTCTTTCACATTCCTCTGGGCCTACATCTGGCTTAACCCAAAGGCACATAAATGTGGCTCCCATATGACAAAGTAGAGTAGTTATGGAAAAACGGTACTCATTAAAAGGAATGTAGTCCATATTAAGACATGTAAAATATGGGCTGCGGTGGAATAGTCCTTTTTGGTTAGGAAGGTTCCTAACTGAGTGAAATGAACCGGAAGAATCTAGGTCACCGCCATAATAAGTGCTGGTTGAATTCTCTAAATGCAAAGGAAAGGAGCTTCAATGCTTCCTAACTTAGCTCCTTTAGCATAGGAACCACTGGACTTCCTTTACCAAAGGAAAGTAGATAATGCCGCCCCACAATTCCTTGCGGCGGTAACATTTCAATTGACGCACCATTCGTCCGTTCACGAGAATGAGTGCTGAAAACTGCTGTAAACTGATCAAACTGCTGTAAACTGATCAAACTGCTGTAAACTTTGATCAGGACTTGTCCTTTAACTCCCTTGTAAAACAAATCTCAGGGACTGCCTTTTTTTCCACCTACATAACATTTACCAAATCTGGCATATCTTGTCTCAAAGTGATGCAGAAAAATGTACTCACGCATTTGTTACTTCAAGACTGGATTACTGTAACTCCTTATTATCAGGCTGCTCTGGTCAGTCTCTTAAATCTCTCGAGTTGATCCAGAATGCTGCAGCTTGTGTATTAACGAGGACGAGGAAGAGAGATCACATTACTCCTGTATTAGCTGCTCTCCACTACCGTCCTGTAAGATCAAGAATCATATTTAAAATCATTTAGCCAACCCTATTAAGTTAAGTTGGACACAACCCTAGTAAATGCATTTAACCAACCCTAGTAAATTAAGTTGACACTACTCAAAAATAACAAATCCTATATTAATCCCCTTGGGGAAATTCTTCTCTGCATTTAACCCGTCCTTAATTAAGGATCAGTGTGTTGCCCTGTGGGGCGCCTAGGGGTTCAGTGTCTTGCTCAAGGACACTTCAACATCTGAGCTATGGGGAGACCAGGGAACGAACCAGCTACATTGTGGTTACGGGACGACCACTCATCTCCCTGAGCTACAGCCGCTAGATAGTTAGCTATCTAACAGCTGAAGACATTTATGCACATATCTTTTTTTGCATTTAGATGATAATGGATTCCTGCTTACCTTTAGCGCAAGCCAACGTGTATCTTATATTTTTTTAACTTAATGCAAATCCTACATGACTGAATCATGTTCACATTGTAAACATGAATGAATGTCGTTCGAAATACATGTTACACTATAGTAAATGTAACAGCCAGCCCTTATCCTTTTTTGAGTGTGGTTCCTATTGCTGCTGTCCATCCGGAGAGAGGGATCCTTATCTGTTGCTCTCCTAAAGGGTTCTTTATTTTTTCCCCATAAAAGTTTTTTTCTGTTTTTTAGGGGAGTTTTTCCTGATCCGATGTGAGGTGACAGGGATGTCGTATGTGTACAGATTATAAAGCCCTCCGAAGCAAATTTTTTATTTGTGATTTGGGCTACACAAAATAAACTGAATTGAATTGATATTAAACTGATAAAACTGCTGTAAACTGATCCAACTGATCCACCTGACGTATTGATATGTTCTCTCTGGTGTTGTACCGCAGCCTCAGCCGTCATTCTTCGATGACTTCAGTTACAGAAGCTTTGATAAAAGGGTTGAACTGAACGAGCTCTCCAGTGGGACAAGGAATGCAGCATTGAGTGCAGCAATGCTAGTCCCTCCAGTCCGAGTCATGTTTTTGATTATCATCTTTTGAATCAACTACTTTGTCACATTACATTAAAACACTGATGTCACTAACATCGCCTGCCGTCATACTACGTAGTCAGTGAAAGTCGGATCCTCTAAACACCGCGATTGTCTTTTCCTAACTCCTCATGAATTCTCCTTCCCATCTTTCCTTGACACTGTGACGTTAGGTCATTTTTTGACTATTTAACCGCACCCATGGAGTGGCTTTTATGTTCAGTTTGTCACATGGTGGTTGCAATTAGGACCCAAACGCCGACGAAGATGTAAAGTAAATTTATTTCCCCAAAACAGACTTCCAAAAACACAGGATCAAGTATCAAAAACAGGGCACAGGGACAAACAGATAACACACCGACTAACACACAGTACAATCTGACACTGGGGAAGAAGACAGACTTTTCAATTCAATTCAGTTTATTTTATATAGCCCAATATCACAAATATAAGTTTGCCTCGGAGGGCTTTACAATCTGTACACATGACATCCTGTCCCGGGACCTCACATCGGATCAGGAAAAACTCCCCCAATAAAGATAGTAAAAACCTTTTCACAGGGAAAAAGGGGAAGAAACCTGAGGGAGCGCAACAGAGGAGGATCCTCTTCCTGGATGGACAAAAGCAATAGATGTCATGTGGCCAGAATGAATAACGTAACGGAATTACAGCACATTCAATGAATATGACAGATGATTCATATAATGAGTAGTAGGCATGGTCCATGATCCAGATAGCCACGATCCATTAAGCAGAAGGAGGTAGAGAGGAGGGGCATCAGCAGGGCCATGGCAGTAGGCAGGACCCGTTACAGTCAGCCACGATCCATGGAAAAAGCAAGTACAGTTAGTAATATGCATTGAAGAGACAATCATTTATCCAGAAGGAGAGAAAGAAGAGGTGAAGAGGAGGAGCAAAAGAGGAAGAGAAGGAGAGGAGGAGCTCAGTGTATCCTAAGATGTCCCCCAGCAGTCTAGGCCTATAGCAGCATATCTAGGGGCTGGACCAGGACAAACCTGAGCCAGCCCTAACTATAAGCCTGAAACAGCCCTAACTATAAGCGCCATCAAAGAGGAAAGTCTTAAGTCTACTCTTAAATGAGGTGACTGTCTGCCCCCCGAACTGAAAGTGGAAGCTGATTCCACAGAAGAGGAGCCCGATAACTGAAAGCTCTAGCCCCCAACCTACTTTTTAACACTCTGGGAACCACAAGTAACCCTGCATTCAGTGAGCGTAATGCTCTAGTGGGGTAATATGGCACTATAAGGTCCTTAAGATATGATGGTGCATCACCAGTTAAGGCTTTGTAGGTAAGGAGAAGGATTTTAAATATCTTACAGGAAGTCAGTGGAGAGCAGTCAGGGTTTAAATACAAGAGGAAGGTAACGAGGCACAGGTGGAAAACAATGAGGGCAGCACAGGTGAAGGGAATACACAATCAGGGAACAGGGCAGACATACAATCATGGACAATCATAGGGGAGGAAGTGCAGGAACACAGAGGACACACAAGACAAGGACTTCACAATAAAACAGGAAACCAGAAACACCAAACCGTGACACAGCTGAGACATAGAAATCAGAATCATTGTGTTTTGTTAGCTTAGATTGAGCCGTTTATGTCTACATACAGAGCAGGTCCTCTTCACAGAGCCGACCGCCATGTTTCTACCGTAGCTCAGAACCAACAAACCAACTGGCGAGGGACATTCGAAACATTCATTTTCACTTTGATCCACCAACGTTCTCCATGCTTGGCAATCGGGAGAAGTTTCAGTTGATTGCCATCTATGAGAAAATGACTCGACGTCTCTCTTGATTTATTCCCTGAGTTTATGGGGCTACAGGGTGATTGACACAGTTTTTGTTTTTGTTGCCTGCAAAGGTCTGCTGAAGCCCACATGCTAGACTCAGTTCATAGAGCCCTGAAGCCCCGCCCCCACTGCTACACAGAACGCTATCGCTTGTTTAATCACATTACCAATATTGTTTTGCGTGTTCAAATTAAATGAACTTGTAAATTGGATGGACGGTTCTGGAGATCTGCGAAGGACTCACACACACAAACACACACACGCACGCACACACACACACACGCTTTAAATGTAGATGAGCACGGGTCATTTTGAATACCATTTGAATTTTTCTCCTCAGAACTGAAATGAGCACTTAAATGAAAGACACCGCACAACGGATACAAAGGGTGTGCAAAGCTCAGACGAACTGAAACATAAAACATTTATGCATAAGCAACACCACAGCAAACAAAGCCAGACCTTTACAGAACAAGAGCTCATTGTCATCACAGCACAAACCAACACTTAAAACCTCCCTCACCTGCACACACACACTCCTTCAACACACTCAATATGTGCTATCGACTATACGATGAGGATTTGAAGTCACGGCCGAGCAGAGCAATCACACTACCGCAGGGGGAGTCACACACACCCAGGACGTCAGGAATAATGAGATCATTCCGTGCTTATTATGAAACAAAGCTGCATGTGAGATGTGCTCAAGATTTCTTCTGTTACGTCTGAAACACATTCAGTCGGAGCCAGAGATATGCTCCCACCCCCGCCCCCACAAGTCAGACCAGATCCCTCATCAAGCTGAAATATGTGATACGGAAGTCTTTTCAAATGAGACAGTCCAAGTGAGTAACATCGCTCACAACTTATGTCAAAAGATGTTTTATTTTCTTTTACTGGAATTTAGGTGAGAAAAGCTGAATGTAAACATAACTGCCTGCACCGCTTAGCTGTAACGGTGAGCTAGCAGTACTGAGTATAGGTCAGTACTGTGTAGTTTGGTAGAAAGAAAATGTGATTCCATTAAAAGGTATCGAGGACCGTACGCAGCTGATGAGGCGTGGGAACAGGTGCGCTGGTGGGAGGGGATGTCAGAGAGTTAGAGGAGCTTACATGGCCTGGAGGTAATGAGCAAGCAGACTGTCCTGATGACGGAGTGAGTACTGTGAGACTGGCTGCATGACTTCTTTGTGTTTCCTTCCTCTACAGACCAAACATGGACATACCTTTTATTTGCATCACTGTTTAGGGCAAATGGTGCATTATAATGATACATACTATGATTAAACCAGTATTTGATGTTATGAAATGTAGATGGTAAATTGCATCCCTATCCCACTTCGAGGTTCTCTTATCAGAATAGATATAGTTAAGGTTGGTTGTCAAAGTAAATACAACTTGTGATGGTCTCAGTCTGCGTAGCCCTGGAGCCAAACCCCACCGTGTACTGTGAAGATTAAACAAACACTTGGTGCTGAGGAGTGAAGATAGATGGACTGCTCTGCTCCAATGTCCAGCCTTTCACCCCCTCTCGGGCTATATTAAGACAACCGCTTCCATTGGAGGACGAATCAAGAGAAACAGAGAACAATCTGGACCACCTCCCAGATCTGCAGTTCCTGTTGGGTAGTGAGTACATGGGGTCTGAGGCCGCATGAGAACGTGTCATGCAATCAACACACGCACACAAAGTTACAGTACACGAAGAAGAGCTGCTCAGTAACTATGTGTGCGTGTGCGTGGATATTGAAATTAGACAGCAGTGTTAAGCATCAATACAACACTCAGTCTTTAAAAGGAGACCTGACTGAGGGGAATGAATCAGAACACAGAAATCTAAGGGTAGTAGCCACTGGCCATGTTGGAAAGACACACACACACACACACACACACACACACACACACACACACACTCTAAAATCCCACAGTGATTACTGATGTGAGTCCAGCTCTGGAGAGTGGTCTCTCTGACTGGATCCCCTCTGAAGTTTAGTCTCTACTCTCTATAAAGCCTCCTAATTCCCCTCCACCCTTCTGTTTATATCGGTCGGAGGCATTTAACAACCCGGGAACGCACACGAGTCATTTCAAACACTCCGCCGCATTCTCCATTTACAAACACAGCCTTTTAAGGCAAGCTCTCTCTCTCTTCCCTTCTCTCAGTCTCTCTCTCTTCCTCTGTCTGCCTCCTCTGGTCGACTCTGTTTCTGTCTCTTTCAGCCGGTCTGCACACACACACACACACACGCACACACACACACACACACACACACACACACACACACACACACACACACACCCTTCCCGTTTCTTGTTCTGTTTCTCTGGCTCTTTCCACTGAGAAAGCTCTGCTGGATTCCCATGAGCGACGGGGCCCCTCTGGGCCTTCTACTCCTCTGAACCCGTCTAAACAGAGAGGTGGGCTGAGGGTCCAAACACACCCAGTGAGGAAAAGAGCAGAGCAAACAAACAGAGGCTTGCAACGTATGGAGAGATGGACTGATGATATCTGTGTTTTGGTCTGTACAGTGCGCTGTTTTTTGCAGGTGTGCATGTTAAATTCATTAGATCAGGTCACGATGATGCTTTCTAAATTTGGGTCAGGGGCTGAACAAGATGTTTGTAGTTTGGTGGCTTTTCGGCATTCGTGTGTGTGGTACAGAGTTGGAGCGTTGGGCTCCAGTAGTTTTGTCCATATAAGGGAGCAGGAATGTAGAGAGAGAGCAGCTATGAATGACTGATCCCCCACAACCCCCCTGGCTTCCTCCCCTCAATCTAGTTTTCTTGAGCTACATCTTCCAGATTTCTGTCTCTGCTTTCATCTGTTTATCAATGTGAATGTCTGTCTGTATGCACACGATGTATTTCACATGTGCATATGGGGTGCTACTTGTATAAACACACACACACACACACAAACACACACACACACACACACACACACACACACACACACACACCTCAGTGAGCCAGCAGGGTCATGCTGATGTCATAGGATTAGACAGGGTAATGTTTCAGAAGCTGTTATCATGACATCATCATGACCCCACTGACTATCAGTTACCTGTGTGTGTGTGTGTGTGTGTGTGTGTGTGTGTGTGTGTGTGTGTGTGTGTGTGTGTGTGTGTGTGTGTGTGTGTGTGTGTGTGTGTTTTGCCAGTGGACTAGTTGACCCTGTGATCTGTCTGTTTTGACTGGACAGGGAAACATCCTGGAGTAAGTGTTGTTGTTGTTGTTGTTGTTGTTGTTGTTGAAGGATGGAGGTCGGTGGATACAAACACAGGTCTTTCACCCAGGACACCACTGTTCATGTCCTGGGTCAAAGTAAAAGTCAATATTGACTTATTTCAATTTACGTCTGCAACTTTATTAACATAACAAACATACTAATCTTAAACCAAACCGTGATGTTTTTATAAAACACAACCAAGTAGTATTGTGCTGTTTTTGTTTTGTTTCAATTTACTCATGTGTTTAAAGAAAACAAAACAATGTTGAGGTAAATAGATTGATAATTAGTATTGTAGCTGGTTGATTTCCTGTGAGACCCATAACCTCTATTTATTCTCTCTCTCTCTCTCTCTTACACACCAGGGCCCTGTTTCTCGTACCTGGCTTACTGAGTTAGCGGCTAATTGTCAGGATAAGATGACGTAGGTCAGGCTTTTCCGTTTCTCGAAGCAAGCTTAGATTAATCACCATAGCAAATGTAAACCTGCTCCAGGCCAGGCTGACTGAACTTCACTGGATAAGATGGACACTCCCACGGACAAAAACGGCAGCTCTCTTCCTCATTGATGAAGGAGCGATATTAGTTATATTAGTTTTATAGGGAGAGAGTTCTTTCAGATCTCAGGATCCATCCTTTACATCTTCATGACTTCCTGTACGCGGCGATATAGATTCTGCAGACAAGGAATAATTTATTTAGAGAGCTTCTTGAGCCGCGGACATTGATCACCACAGACGCAGCTGATCACCGTCTCAGACACAGACTGTCAGCCGCTGCATGCCGCTGTTCTTAAGTTTATTTAGCTCTTAAGAAACTTATGGATGTGTTAAAGCACTCATAACTATATGACAGTGTTATTAGTACACCATCCATATCATTATTGTAGAACATGATTAAGGTGATCGTGATGAGAATACAGAGAATCACACACAATTTATTTTCACTGCTTCAATTGATTGGATTTCTGATTATGAATAATGCATGCATACTGATCCGCCCATACACATATTCAAACTCCTAGTTATATGGTAATCTACACATGCATGTATATACATATATATAGTACATAATTCATACGCGCATACAGTACATATATCCTCATAAGTATATATTTATTTGTAAATATAATCTGATTGATTTGGGTGATGAAGCACTTAGAATTTGCCGATACATTTTCTCAACACTGACGCATTTAACTTGTCTGATATATTTGCGACGCTTATGTCTCGCAGCCGGGGCGGAGTTAAAGTTGCGTTCACGGCAACAACACGTTTGCTGTGAATGATTACGGTACTGACTTCCTCATATGCGCTCATGTTCATCTCCTGCTTCTCAGCAGAGAAATAAAAAGAGGTTCCTCTGAGTTTATTGTCCATTGTACTGTTAGAACATGGTGGTGTCAGTGCTCCATTATTATCCTTCTGAAGAGGAGCGGCGCATTTATCCAGATGACTGACGTCTGGCTAGAATGAACGAGACGTTTCAGCGGATCAGCCGTGAAGAAACCCAGACAGCCTGATGTCAATCATCTCGCTCATTTAAGCTGGATAATAGGACATTTGATTGACTTTGTTTAGCCAGGTACGAGAAACAGGGCCCAGGACCCAGCCAGACTGATTGGAGGGCTGCTCCTGCGTGAACTGCATGACATCATATGATCTCATTACTGAAGCAGTTGAGCCTGACGCACAGACCTGCAGAGACATGACCTGCAGATAGAGAGAGAGATCTAAGTACTGCAGTATTATGTGATTTAAGATACAAAACATAATTAATATAATACATTTTTTATACATTGTAGGTGATTTTGTGTCTTTGTCTTACCGTCTTTTGTTCGCCCTCCATCTCCTGTCTTTGCTTTGGCAACACATGAATGAACCAAAATTTAAATCGGGAGTGGGGGGTGGACACGTCTCGACAGATTTCAGAAAACATAGTTGGGTTCTAAGACAAGCTTCCTATCTACAGTTTACTTTGTACACGGCTAAATCTGAGAAAGCATACCAAGGCAGATGTTTCTGAGATGTTTTCTGCTCAGAGAACTAACACAACAAATCACAAGGAATAAGTCAAACTCACTTGCTTTTGTTTTCCGTGGCCATGGTCTCTGCTGCGACCCGGCATTTTCACTTCCTCATCAACAGTATGGGCATCAGATGCCAGGTCAGCAAAAAAGATCCACTAGTTGCACAAGACACAAATAGAGAGAGCCGTGTGCCATCCTTCATCCTCCAGATTCTGTCTCGTGACTTGATGATCAGCTCATTCTGATTATGTTCTTCTCCTGCTTTAAATAATGGAAAAACAGCATTACAAATGCATAACATCATAGAACATCCACATGCTCACACACTGTGTGCTCAGAGAGTTCAGGCCTGGACTTGTGGCAGTATTGATAAGGCTGACACCGTGTGTCTCTTTCCCTACGAGAACGTACAGTTTTCATCCTCAGCAAACGTTACTTCTTTATTCGGCCATGGAAAGACGGACAACAGACTGCCATGCGTGCTAACTCAATGTGCTCAATATACCATATATACATATACATACATACACATAGTGTATATATATATATGTATGTATGATAACCTTAATTGTGGTGGAAATGTATCATAAGTGCTTTGTTCTTAAATGTGTAGCTGAACTCTGAAAGCAGAGTTCAGTTCATCTTGACCCAGTCTGAACTGTGCCATCCGGGTGGAACAATAACAGGTGGATCTCTGTAGTGTTTGGGATTCTTTTCATTTTGTTTTCTTTCTTTCCTCTCAGGGCCGCAGCCAAACAACATCCTCCAGACAGGCTCCCAAGGCCTGTCAGAAGAACTGCGAGGAGGAGCAGGGTGGAAAGGGCAAACATTTCAATAATAATTGTTGATGTATAAAACTCATGTTGAATCTGTGTTATTACAGTTTTTTCCTAGATGTGGTGTAATAAAGAATACATAATCCAATCAATGTTTACAGGTAGAAGGATCAATTAAATCAAAGATTTCCTGATGATTGTTATAATAACATAACATAACTATGTGCAACATTGCTTGTTCCCACCTCACTGACATGTTGTTTTAAATAATCCAGTACCCTGGAGATGGAGGTCGGCTGACTCATCTCCAAATATTGTGTCAGCATTTCTCAGCTTTCTATCTATATATATTGCTATATATATATATATATATATATATATATATATGTATATATATATATATATACATATGTATATATGTATATATATACATATATATATACGTATATATATATATATATATATATATATATATATATATATATATATATATATATATATATATATATATATACGTATATATATATATATATATATATATATATGTCATCATCTGTATGATATATATATGTATATATATATATACATATATATATATACATATGTATATATATATATGTATATATATATATATATATATATATATATATATATATATATATATATATATATATATATATATATAGGGTCATATAACATACATAACATAAAATAACATAACATAAAATAGCTTAACCTTACAGATGATGATGATGTGCGTAAACCATTTTGGGCCAAATGTATTCATGCGTTGATAAATTGTAATTACTTTTGTCGTCACTTTCGTGATTTTTGAATTTTGCTTAAAGCCGTAGACCAGGATAATTTTTTTTTTTTCTTTAGCACCGTGTATTCTAGCTATTGAGAGTTCCATGTTCACCACATCAAAAATAACTACCTAACCACTGGGGTTTTGTAAGGGTATGAGGTGGACTCCAACTCATAGCGAGCTTCTTTTTTTGCAGCTGTCAGGCCGGTTAGTAAGATGCGTTCTGTGATAATTCCAGTGTGGAAAAGTAATTTAGAAGCAGCACAGCAGGAGTGCATGGAACTACATAGTTCAGGATCGTTGTCAAAAAGAAACAAACCATTTTCCAAAAAAGGATTTACATCTTTACAAAACTAAAACATGTGCATGAAAGAGCCCACAAGTCCTTCTGTACAAAGGGTACATATTGATGATGTAATTATTTTTCATAAAAAAACTTTTCCAAATATAATCCCAGTCTAGCTACACATTCTCTGTCATGTCTTCGAGGTCTTTGGCCCAGACCTGTTCAATATGTAAGGAATTGTAAGAAGATATAGAAAAAAATGAGTACAGTTTGGATACGAATCCCTTGGTTTGGCCTTGTGTATTCAAAATAGGATGCAGGTGATGTGATCCCAAAGGGTCATTCCATGGTACCCAATGCACATTACTAACTCTATTTCTTCCCCGGAAACGTTCCCTCTGCTACGTTGTTCATTCTGGTCACATGACATCTGTTGCTTCTGCCCATCCGGGTAGAGGGCTCCTCCTCTGTTGCTCTTCTGAAGGTTTCTTCCTTTTTCCCCCGTAAAATGGCTTTTACTAGTTTTTGGGGGAGTTTTTCCTGATCCTATGTGAGGTCCTGGGACAGGGATGTTGTATGTGTACATTTTGTAAAGCCCTCTGAGGCAAATTTGGAATTTTTGATTTTGGGCTGTACAAAATAAACTGAATTGAATTTAACCCTACTGGGGGGAAACATCTTTGATACGTCAGTTTATTAGACGAGACAAATGTAGAGCCATGGCCTGGAACTATCTGTATCTATTTATATTATTTTACATTTTTGCATTATTCAGCCAATAATGAAATGTTTTGTTACAAAACTAATAAAGTTAATGTTGAAAAGACAGTGGCAGGGCTTGAATATAGTAATAATAATAATTCATCCATCCATCCATCCAGCCACCCAACCAACCATCCAACCATCCATCCATCCACCCATCCACCCAACCAACCAACCAACCAACCAACCAACCAACCAACCATCCATCCATCCATTCATCCATCTGTCCATCCAGTCATCAATCCACCCACCCATCCAGCCATCCATCCAGCCATCCATCCAGCCATCCAACATCTATGAATATTTAATTTCAGTATTAGACCTATATTGTATATTGAAAGGATTTATATTGAGAGCAACTTCATAAAAACCTTTGAAAGGAGCCCACATGCTGCCCTTGTGCTGTTGGAGGTGTGTTGTCTGGTAACTAAGAAGCTGGGCTGTTAGCTGAGACGATACTCTCAACAAAATGACTGAAATGTAAACAGAGACCAAACCTGGCCAGAGTCTGTTGCACAATTCCAAACAAGAATACTTTGCTGTAGATGTTCACAATTTAATGTATGTATGTAGAGACACACAGATACAGATATACTGTATACATATTTATGCTTGACATTAAATGTGTGAGCAGTACTTTATGCACACTCACAGAGATAACATTGCGCCTCCCAAACACACTTCCGTTTCAAGAGTAACACACAGGGTGTTGGGCGCCACGCCCTCATCGGTCACACTGGTCAGTGGGGCGAGTGTGTGTATGTGTGAGGGTGTGGTTGTGGCAGTATGAGCCACTCGCTGTTGATGATTTGTTGTATTTCTCCATTTAGGTTGTCAAGAGAGCAGCATGTGACAGAATAAACCAAACGGAAGTCATTGTTTTAACCATCAAGACGTGTGTTTGTTCTTCCCAACCGTCCACAGATATTCTACACATCTAGAGTCACTAATCTGCATACTTATCAGCATTTAGTGGGTGATTTTAGAAAGAGAAACTACAATAGATAATTAGGTGCAGCGTCTTCCTCAAGATACATTTTTAACAAGATATGGGTTAAAATAGTTCTATCATCATCAGACTCAGCAGACTCTCGTAACCTCAGATAACTGTGAAAATGACCAGAGTTAACTTGTTGAATGCCACCTGTGTGTAAATTAGAGTTATTTAGCAGAATAAACGCATACCATATGATGCTTCACGTCCTGCTCTCAGAGATCCATTAAGGAAAGGCTATCATTTTCATCAGTGTCAGCAGCAGAATGAAGAGACCTGCTAAAGGAAACAAACTAATTTACACTTGTAAGTGCTGACCTGGATTTAAATAGGAGAATAGTCCTGCTTTTAGCTCTTGTCAGGAAAAACTAGACGGCTATTTTTGTTGCAGTGTGTGTGTGTGTGTGCGTGTGTGTGTGTGTGTGTGTGTGTGTGCGTGTGTGTGTGTGTGTGTGTGTGTGTGCGTGTGTGTGTGTGTGTGTGTGTGTGTGTGTGTGTGTGCGTGTGAGTGTGTGTGTGTGTGTGTGAGTGTGTGTGTGTGTGTGTGTGTGTGTGTGTGTGTGTGTGTGTGTGTGTGTGTGTGTGTGTGTGTGTGTGTGTGTCATTGGTCACCAGAAACAGGCCCATGCTGCAGGACCATTTTTGGTCCTTGCTCCCTTTCCATCGTCACACTGTCATCTTTGCCCTTCAGTGAGGTTGAGTCAGACACAGAGAAGTCTGGAGGAGATTCAGACAGAACGGAAGGACTGGACAAGATAGGGAGGAGGAACAGAAATGGTGACCTTCACATACAGGGATCCCAGTCAGAGTCCAGAGGCTTATCCTGACTGAGACATCCGCACTCACCAAGGAGTGGCAGTGCAGTGCCACTTCCTAATCCGGGCTGTGGTGAACTGACTGTGTTGGCACAAGGGTATCATTTATTCATTTGTAGACTTGTAGATGAAGAACCTTTAGTCATGCCGGTCCATTTCCAGATGTAAAGGTGTGTGACAAAAGCAACGTCTTTCACAAGCTAAATTCAAAGATGACGTCGAGACACACGTATAACCCTCATCATCCTCCCGGGGCCTCAATGATGTTTCACAATCCTTGCTGAGTGATGTCGGAGCGGACGTCTGAACAAGGTCAGGATTCCTCACATTCCCCAGTGAGAGAGCAACATTTGTTCTGCATTATCAAGAGTTTTGATATGAGCTCATTGTTCGTTTTTAGAATTAGCAAAGTAGGGCACAGAGAGGCAGGGTCCGTATCTATATGTGTTGCAATAGGGACATCTAGAGGCCATTTTGAAAAACCAGGCAAATGTGAAGAAGCAAAGATGCAAATTTGCTTCACCACCGGAAGCAAATGTTTTTTGCGCATGTGTGACCTGCCTTTATTCTACTGTTGTGTTCTCAGTTGAGTAACAGATTGTGTATCCGTATACTCACAACATTGATGGGTGCTCTCAGTGTCATTTGTGGTCTTTGGAGCAGTTACACTTTATACTGGATGACATCAATCATTTTGGTTTTAGCACATTAGTTTGGGATTTAGGACCGAGTTAGGACCGAGTTTTGGACAGTCTTAGACCTTAGGAATAGTGTGTATGAATTTTTAAAATAGGCGTAGTTCTCCTTTCGCTGTACGTCGGCCTACCGGAGGCTATAAAGTAGCAGTAGGCTAAAGTGCAAGAACCTCACAATGTTACTTGTATTAAGTAAATGTACGTCGTTGCTGTTCCCAACTGGAAACTTGAACTTTGAACACAGATCTAAATAATGTTATAAATTACACTTGTGTTTATGACTGAAAATATTAATGAAATAAACTGTATAGTGAAAAAGGATATGTCCAATTCTGCCTTTTGTGTGATAGGCCTCTTTCAATTGTGGAGTTATGCCGAAAATGGTTTAATACAGAGGCCTAATATTTCAGAATTGTTTTGTATTAGTCTGTTTATCTTTTTGCAATTTGTCTAAACAAGGAATTATTGTTGCTCTACATTTTGTAATGTAAAGCAAAAGACACGGTTCAAGTTTCAGCTTAAAGAGAATGTAAGGAAGACTTCCGGTCTCGCAAAGTGTGGTCATATAAAACTACACGTCCCAACATTCAGATGAATTTGTAGTTTGGCATTACATTTATTTTACAACGATATCTTTGTATATATATTTGTTATACAAACGCTTTTATATCGCCAAAATACCGACCAAAACCCCCAAAACGACGTAAATAAATATAAAATATATTTTCCACATGCAAGCTTATCCATATGAGGAAGCGGAAGTCAGCTCGTCTTTCTTTCCGCCATTAGGTGAGTACGTGGTGGGAGCGTGTTTTCTTCGGCTCTCCGTAAAATAGACGGATGTAAAGTTCTAGTAAAGAAATATCTGCCTCGATTCAAGGAAATAATACATATTTTATTCATTTATAGATCGCAACCATGGGCCGCCGACCAGCCCGCTGGTAAGTTGTGTCCTCCATCGTTTGAGAACAGTTTAGTCCCGCTTGAGGAAAATGGCAGCGGCTCCGGCTCGCACCATGTGCACGGTGCTAACACTCCGACTAGCATCGTGGATTCAATGAGAGCGCGGGGTCATTGTAGGATTTGGAAAACATGCGTCTGCTACATGGAATTTATTGCAGTTAATGCTCGTCTTTATCCACCATGCCAGTCATTTCAGCTTCTACTCAGCGCCATCTTTATCTCGTTGAAGGCGACTTAGGCTAACGCCAGTTAGCATGCAGCCAGCGCGAGCACACTTGAGCTCAAACCTAGCCACTCAAATAGGGTTCCTTTATAATGAGCTCTTTATGACGTTTAACTTGAGTTACTATTTGCATTGCAACGTAAACGTGGTTGTCTTAAACGTCAGAAGCATGTCAATATTTAATATTTCTCCGCCACACATATCCTGAGCATAGATGCGCATTAATCTTTAAATGGGCCATTGCTGGATGTAGCCAGCTGTTTTTTATCCAATTCCTGAAAATGCAACTATATTATAAGTTTCCAGAACTTAGAGTATGATTAACGATAATAATAAAAAAAAGACGTGATTTAAAAAGTAGCTGAAGTCTGTCTTGTATGGATGAATGGTAACATTTAACACTGTCTCCATAGCTACCGCTACTGCAAGAACAAGCCCTACCCAAAGTCCCGCTTCTGCAGGGGTGTACCTGGTAAGATGCTGTTTCTGTTGGGAGGATGTATGACGGCAGCAGCCTGTTTCAGCACTCAAGTTACTGAGTCCAGTTATTTTCTGTTCGAAATGACAACTGCCTGGTTGAGCCTGGGATTTAGGACATTATTTTGAATAAAAAGTAATTGTATAATTGATAACGCTGCAGCTTTTTAAGCCGACTGGTCTCACTGACGTGTGTTTCTGGTGCGCAATGGCTGCAGACAGCGACTCTGTGGTTGTGTATGTGCTCAGCTGGGAGGTGCTGAGTGCTTTAAGGGACCACTGAGACAAAACTTTATCCATAGATGGGTGATAGTTAATCCACTGCCTCCCCTTTTGTATGATGACAGTCACACTGGTATGGATGTCTCTGTCTAGATGTTATGTTAAAGTTATTCCATCAAATGTGCCAGTGATGGCATCATTTGAAAGCTTTTACGACTTGTTTTCCTTTTGTGTGCAGATCCCAAGATCAGAATCTTTGACTTGGGCAGGAAGAAGGCCAAAGTAGATGAGTTCCCCCTGTGTGGCCACATGGTCTCTGATGAGTATGAGCAGCTGTCTTCTGAAGGTATGGAGCTAATAACTAATATGACCTAATACAATGTACATGTGACATGGAGGGTTTATATTGTGGGTAAGGGTATCTGGAAAGAGCTTATATGTTGGGAACGTCAAATGGTAAAGCATGGTGGTTTGAATTTAGAGGCTGAAAATATGAATAATATAAGTTACATTACGACATTAAATGCAACTCTGTACTGGCTGCTAACTCGGTTGGTCTTATGATAATATATATCATTTTGTCATTTCTAAGCACGAAGGATGATGTCATCAGGGTTCTAACTTTTGGCTGCTCGTCTTGTAAATCAGACTTCCACAGAAGAACTTTATCAGCATCTGGTGTGGTCCCCGTCTGTCATACCAGTTAGATCACCACTTGTAATCATTATGATTTTTGGATGATTTGTAACCTCATAAATGACCATCAAAGCTTAATCCTATCTTCACCCTGAGCAGATCTGGAATAACTGGAAACGCCTGTTACCGAAGGTCTCAATGGGAGAAAAGAACAGAACTCTCATTTTTCCTTCTGCCTCCGACATTGTAAATTGCTGTTTATACATGGCTTTCTGTTGTGCGCATGCATGTATTTAGTTATGCATATATTTTTTGGAATGGTTACTTTTGGATTAAAAAGTAATCTTATGTTGCAAAAGTCAATAATTGATAACCCTGCCGCTTATTAAGCCGACTGGTCTCACTGACGTGTGTTTCTGGTGCGCGATGGCTGCAGACAGCGACTCTGTGGTTGTGTATGTGCTCAGCTGGGAGGTGCCGAGTGCTTTAAGGGACCACTGAGACAAAATGTTATGCATATCCATAGATAGGTGATAATAGATAATCTACTGCCTCCCCTTTTGTGTGATGCAAGTCACACTGGTATGGATGTCTGTCTAGATATGTTAAAGTTATTCCATCAAATGTGCCAGTGATGGCATCACTTTTTTAAATATGTATGCCTTTAGATTAAAACAAATTCTTGGCATTAGTAGTTTACATGTTGTATACGTTGCTTACAGCTGGTCCTCGCTAATATCTATATTGCATCTCTAGAAATGACCACCCCTCAACATAAAGAGGGAGGTGCGGTCATCCACTAATGCTGGACTTGTTCTTTACAAACGGTCTCAGTAAAAGCTGACGTTGAGAAACTGCCAGTTTGATTCCGATTTCTCAAAACTCTCTTGTAGCTCTGGAAGCTGCTCGTATCTGTGCCAACAAGTACATGGTGAAGACCTGCGGTAAGGATGGTTTCCACATCCGCATGCGTCTGCATCCCTTCCACGTGATCCGCATCAACAAAATGTTGTCCTGTGCTGGAGCTGATAGGTGAGTCTGATGGACGCTAACAATCATCTGAGGCTAGCTGTCAAAATGTTATGAATGGGAATCTAGAATCACTGTACGCCATTTACCGTAGAGGAGTTGTTGTACTAGGCTGATCTGATGAATGATCTTATTGAAAGATAAAGGCGTTTGAGCCAAATCAGAGTGGTGTTTTTCAAAACATCTTCAGCAATAATAGAATGAATCATATCTTCTTTGCTCTCCTCTCCGATCCTCAGGCTCCAGACTGGAATGCGTGGTGCTTTCGGTAAACCCCTGGGCACCGTGGCCCGTGTGCGCATTGGTCAGGTGATCATGTCTGTACGCACCAAGGCTCAGAACAAGGAGCACGTGGTGGAGGCTCTGCGCAGAGCCAAGTTCAAGTTCCCTGGACGCCAGAAGGTAAAGCAGCACATCTCCACGCCGAAGCCGCTGGGTCATATTTGTCTTTTTGCCAGTTGTGTTGAGGAAGAAAAAAATCAGCTGAGTTGACATGATCCAAAGAGGTGTCATGGCACAGCTCTGCAGCTTATTAAGCCGACTGGTCTCACTGACGTGTGTTTCTGGTGCGCAATGGCTGCAGACAGTGACTCTGTGGTTGTGTATGTGCTCAGCTGGGAGGTGCTGAGTGCTTTAAGGGACCACTGAGACAAATGCACTATAGTGTCCTTCTCAAAGGCCTTTCACAAGCTTGTACTTATTGTAAGTCTGAACTGACTTCTGTCATTGTTCTCTCCCTCAGATTCATATTTCCAAGAAATACGGCTTCACCAAGTTCAACGCCTCTGAATTTGACGACATGATGGCTGAGAAACGTCTGATCTCAGATGGCTGTGGGGTGAAGTACATCCCCAGCAGAGGCCCTCTGAAGGCCTGGAAGTCTCTGCACGCCAACTAGAGCGGACACACCAGACTACCAATAAAAGTGTGTTGATAACAAAAGTGATGGTGGTGATGGCGTTCATTTAGATTTATTTCATCAGGCAACCGTTCCCAATTTGGCAACTTAAGTATTCCATGTAGTACACTGTGTACGCTATGTACTTAATTGCTTAGTCTGTGAATTTGGAGAAGGTAATGTCTCAAATCAAACAATAATAATAATAAATTTCATTTTCAAACGCACTTTTCTTTCAAAAGAAACTCGGTGTGTTGTGCTTTCAGGAAAGGAAGATCTCTGCTTCTTGGCAGTAATGAATCATTGCTGCTAGATTAACCAATACACAATACCATTGACTTCATCAGACCAGTCTAGTGGTACTAGCATCATCCATAAAGTGCTTTGTTCACTGCAGCAACCGCCACTTGCAACTTTTGAGGATCAGAAGTGTCCAGCGTGCCACACTAAATGTTTTGTCCGTCTAGAGACCGGTACTCGTTCTGAAATGATACCCAAATGGTTGTTGCAATGAAGTAAAGCCTGAAATCTTATTCCTTCAAAACGGTGCATCTTGTGAAGGAAAACTCATGTTGACCTCTGGATCCTCAAACGGTTATTGTGCCAACCCAGTGTGGGGCAATTGGTATTATAGATATATAAATAGAAACATCATATAAATGTAACTTAAAATTGGCTGATTTCTATTTGTTGGGACATGCAAGGAAACTTTACCTTTTTGTGAGCAAGTAATTCCCAACCAAAGTAAACTATATTTAACAACGTTCTTGCCTTGAGGGTATATGTTCGCAATAACTCAATACAATAAACCACGCTTCAGTCAGTAGCATACACGCGAAGATGAAATGATTTGTTCCAGAAAGTGGTAATGTCCCTTCTCTGCAGCATGCTAACGTAAACGGTGGAGTCGACTTCAAAAGTAACTCCTTGGATAAATGCATGCAGTATTTAAGGCGCTAAATGTGTGTACCATGCGCCAATGGACAGCTGCAGTCACAGCGTGCTGCGTCTGGACGTTGGACCCCCTCGTTGCTGCCGGCTCCTGGTTACTGAAGAAGCTTCCAACAGGCAGGCGTTTCACGCCGTCCGCCGGCTCCTCCTCACCTCTGCAGATGTCCGACGGTTTCCAGTGTGGCGACAACCTACGCCAACATTTAACAGTATTCTCTCAACTGGTTCCCTGGCTTTGTCTTTATCATATCAAGCATCATTCCCAGAAGGCGGAGATGGGCAGTATTTATATTACTTGTATTTGAAATACGTATTTCAACGTCACTTTAACATGCCACATACACTTAACTTTAATACACTTAATACATACACTTAACTTTAAGTTAAACACACAGGTCACTTTAACATGCCACATACACTTAACTTTAATACACTTAATACATACACTTAACTTTAACTTTAACTTAAATGCACACGTCACTTTAACATGCCACATACACTTAACTTTAATACACTTAATACATACACTTAACTTTAATACACTTAATACATACACTTAACTTTAATACACTTAATACATACACTTAACTTTAATACACTTAATACATACACTTAACTTTAACTTAAACGCACACGTCACTTTAACATGCCACATACACTTAACTTTAATACACTTAATACATACACTTAACTTTAACTTAAACACACACGTCACTTTAACATACACTTACATTAATGTTATCTGTTGTCTGAGCACTTTATCCTTATCTTATTTAGACTTTTTGCACTGTTGCTGTCGTTGATTGTTGTTTGTCTCATGTAAGGTCTAATGTCTAATGTATGCACCTTCCGCCCAACTAAATTCCTCGTCTGTGCAAACATTCCTGGCAATAAACGGTTTCTGATTCTGATTCTGAATTACTTTTGAGTATTTTGTAATTGATAGGGCCAATAAAATTAGTTTTGTAACAAAATACTTGAGTGGAGAAATTTTGTGTTTAAAATACTCAGGAATCATAAGTAATGTCAAAGATGTCAGTGTGAACCTGTATGGGACACTTGCCACTGTGATATAACTATGGCCTACTGGTTGGTGTAAGATAAATAAGTAGGCTACCATGTCACTGGCCAAGGTACAGTAAAATAGAAGTAGGTAGGTTACCTGTCCACTTTTGAATTGATTTACTATTTACCTTTTCATTTTTATTTTATTTTTCTGCACAGAACTTAATGTACTAAATGTAAAGAGCCTATTTATTTAGGCTCTTTACCTGTGTACAACTGGTTTGTATTCTATATTTTGCTTTTATAGTATAAAAATGAATACAAAAATATTCATCACATAAATAGCATCACATATTAGGCCTATGTATGTACATAGGCCTAATATGTGATGAATATTTGTATTGATACAAAGCCAAAGTGGGCTGTTAATCCCATTAATACAAATATACATATACATAATCAAGTTACACTGACTGACAGTTCTTCCTTTGTGTGGGGGTCTTCTCCCTGGTGGCAGAGAATGTTGAGAGTCTGCAGCGAGTCCTGTTGCTCGTACAGGACCTTTATGGACTCCAAGTCTCTTCACTGTAACCACGCTGTGGATCCATATCTTCTGCTCTGTAGAATTCCCCGGAACATCAGCCTGCTCGCTCCTTCGGCCTTGTGACTTCAGAGGTAAAGTCTGTTGAACAGCAAGTGACGTCTGTTGTAAAGTCTGTGACAAGTGACGCAGCTCGTCCACGTGGACGCCGAGCATATGTACGAGGACGCCTCGCCTGTGTTTCGGTGGTTAAGTGACGATGGCGTCTATCTCATCCTGGTGCCCAGAAAGCTCCGAGCTGTGTTTGATCTCTGGCAGCGTCTCATTCACCCTTGTCTGCTGTGTTCTGATTGGGCATTTATTGCTTATGAACATAGGTGCAGCACCACAAACATCGTGGGAAAGTGCATCCTTTCGAAGACCAAACCACAGTACAGTAATGATCTGTCAATACAGGAATCTAGCTGAGATGATTTGGTACAGCAATTGCTACAGATCCATTAAAAAAATAAAACCATTGTGACACAATTCAGAACATGGCTTATCTATAAACCATGAGAAGAGAGAATGTGGGCCTAAATGATTGTTCTCATGACCGTTTGTGTTGGTCCACATCACCTTATGTTATTTTGAATATGTAAAGCAGCCATTTAGGAGATATTTACTTTTGATAAATCAGAACTTTGTTACATGCACGTGTTATTGAAAAAATACACACCTTAATATAAGCCAGGTAAAATGAATGCATTTAGACTTACATTTCCTCTCGTCAGTTAAACAAACAAAATGTACACTAGCTTTTTCTATTCGATTCTATGTTCAAATAGATTACAATGAACAGAACAATAACCACATTCAGACCCCTCATGTGCTCGAAGAATAACTGGTAAAACTGGTAATGAAATGAACAATTCAACAACAACTTTAACAATCATAATCTCTTAAACAAACTTGTCAGGGAAGGATCTTGGCGATCTGGAAGAACTCTCCCTATAAAACAAATAACTAATATCGCTCCTTCATCAATGAGGAGGGGAGCTGCCTTTTTTGTCTGGTGGGAGTGGCCAGCTTATCCAATGAATTTCAGTAAGCCTGCGTGGGAGCAGGTTTACATTTTTGGCTGTGTTGCTATGGTGATTTTTTCGAAACATGCTTTGAGGAACCGAATAGCCAGACCTACGTCATCTTATCCTGAAAATTAGCCAGCTAACTCAGTAAACCAGCTACGAAGAATAGGGCCCAGCTGTGACCTCTGGGATAATCAGACTAGTTGAGACCTTCAGAGCATTCAGAGGTTGCATGACTTTAGCTATATTGAAAATAAGGGGCTGAAAAATGCAATTCTTACAGAAATCTCCAATTGTCAAACGTTTTAGATATCAAATCACAGCATGGGGTTTTCTATGGTGCTCTTCAAGGTCTTGGTTGTCTTAATGTGGTATTTTGAAGGGACTTTTGTTAATTTTTTATCAATTCTTGAGCAGTAAAAATGTATGAAATGTTTAATGTATATCATAAATGGTATTAACTCAAATATTTCTGCAACAATTTATGGGACATAAAAGAGCATGCGAACGGCATCATGTACTTCAATCCTAGTGTTCATAAGCCCTTACACTTTAAACTCTCAACATTAGAAAGGCTCTGAACAAAAGTCAATGTTTATTACAGATGTAAGATACACAACAACTTGACACACAGCTGCATTTCACTTTAATCTCCAGGTTTTCAGCTTTCAAATGATGAACACCACTTCTATGGCATCTTCTGCTGACCTCCTATCTCCCTCCAAGATACTCTGCCTGTCTGTGTGAGTTAAAGTCTCACAGGTTGATACTACGAAATACACCTGAAACCACTTACATGATGATGATGATGATGATGAAGAAGATTATTATGATAACGTTATTATTATATAAAACAAATATATAAACCAGTTAAATACTGGACATGACATATGACCATGGATCTTGTCTGATTCTGCTCTTCCTGCAATAAAAGGGAACATATGAGTAAGAGGGTGTATCTAGAAGACTCCTCCCTGTTTCTGAACCTCCTCCAGGAGGTGGAGCGTCTGCAGTAAGTCCCGCTTTCCACCACAGTCCACTCACAGAGTGTCACAAGTGCTTTTGCTTGTGAAACCAGTGTGCATGACTGATTGTAAGAGAAAGAATGAGGAAACATGCTGATTGTTCGCACACCAAGGCCAAGAGTTCTGAAACGAAACAGTTTTTAATGTCCAAATGTTCATCTTTCTTAACACAATGAGCCACCAAATCTCTTTGTATAATCACTTATCTTCTATAATTCTTTTCTGAAATGTTACATAAATGCTGATATCTAAATATTTAAATATGTAAAAGAAACAAGAGTCAAAACTGATCTTTTGACTTATTAACTGAGGAAACTGTCAGCAAAGTATCTGTTTATCTGCAGTTAGATAAATCCCTCCCACAGGAATCCCAGTGGCTCAGTTTCCACTTTCACCAGACAGGAAGTTGCAAGAAACAAACAAGTCCAGAACTAAGAAGCTGGTAAGTCGCTGTTGCTCGAACTTTACGTATACCTCAAGGGGACAAATGTCTACTGAATCTGAACTGTAACCGGAGACGTCTGTATGTTAACAATGCGTGTGTGTGTGTGTGTTCGAGACGAAGACAGACAGACTGTGTTCACTGCGACTGTGTTCACTGTGACTGTGTTCATAGTGTTCACTGTGACTGTGTTCACTGTGACCATTGTGACTGTGTTCAAGGTGTCTGTGTTCACTGTGACTGTGTTCACTTTGTTCACTGTGACTGTGTTCACTGTGACCATTGTGACTGTGTTCAAGGTGACTGTGTTCACTGTGACTGTGTTCACAGTGTTCACTGTGACTGTGTTCACTGCGACTGTGTTCACAGTGTTCACTGAGACTGTGTTCACTGTGACTGTGTTCATTGTGACTGTGTTCACTGTGACTGTGTTCACTGTGACTGTGGTCACTTTGTTCACTGTGACTGTGTTCACTGCGACTGTGTTTACTGAGACTGTGTTCACTGTGACTGTGTTCACTGTGACTGTTTACTGAGACTGTGTTCACTGTGACTGTGTTCACTGTGACTGTGTTCACAGTGTTCACTGTGACTGTATTCACTGCGACTGTGTTCACTGTGACTGTTTACTGAGACTGTGTTCACTGTGACTGTGTTCACTGTGACTGTGTTCACAGTGTTCACTGCGACTGTGTTTACTGAGACTGTGTTCACTGTGACTGTGTTCATTGTGACTGTGTTCACTGTGACTGTGTTCACTGTGACTGTGTTCACAGTGTTCACTGTGACTGTGTTCACTGCGACTGTGTTCACTGCGACTGTGTTCACTGTGACTGTGTTCACTGTGTTCACTGCGACTGTGTTCACTGAGACTGTGTTCACTGTGACTGTGTTCACTGTGACTGTGTTCATTGTGACTGTGTTCACTGCGACTGTGTTCACTGCGACTGTGTTCACTGAGATTGTGTTCACTGTGAAAGTGTTCACAGTGACTGTGTTCACAGTGACTGTGTTCACTGCGACTGTGTTCACAGTGTTCACTGTGACTATGTTCACTGTGACTGTGTTCACTTTGTTCACTGTGACTATGTTCACTGTGACTGTGTTCACTGAGACTGTGCTCACTGTGACTGTGTTCACTGCGACTGTGTTCACTGTGACTGTGTTCACAGTGACTATGTTCACCGTGACTGTGTTCACTGCGACTGTGTTCACTGTGACTGTGTTCACTGTGACTGTGTTCACTGCGACTGTGTTCACTGCGACTGTGTTCACTGAGACTGTGTTCACTGTGACTGTGTTTACTGTGTTCACTGTGACTATGTTCACCGTGACTGTGTTCACTGCGACTGTGATTACTGTGACTGTGTTCACTGTGACTGTGTTCACTGCGACTGTGTTCACTGTGACTGTGTTCACTGCGACTGTGTTCACTGCGACTGTGTTCACTGCGACTGGGTTCACTGTGACTGTGTTCACTGCGACTGTGTTCACTGTGACTGTGTTCACTGTGACTATGTTCACTGTGACTGTGTTCACTGAGACTGTGTTCACTGTGACTGTGTTCACTGTGTTCACTGTGACTGTGTTCACTGCGTCTGTGTTCACTGCGTCTGTGTTCACTGTGACTGTGTTCACTGTGACTGTGTTCACTGTGTTCACTGCGACTGTGTTCACTGAGATTGTGTTCACTGTGAAAGTGTTCACAGTGACTGTGTTCACAGTGACTGTGTTCACTGCGACTGTGTTCACAGTGTTCACTGTGACTATGTTCACTGTGACTGTGTTCACTTTGTTCACTGTGACTATGTTCACTGTGACTGTGTTCACTGAGACTGTGCTCACTGTGACTGTGTTCACTGCGACTGTGTTCACTGTGACTGTGTTCACAGTGACTATGTTCACCGTGACTGTGTTCACTGCGACTGTGTTCACTGTGACTGTGTTCACTGTGACTGTGTTCACTGCGACTGTGTTCACTGCGACTTTGTTCACTGAGACTGTGTTCACTGTGACTGTGTTTACTGTGTTCACTGTGACTATGTTCACCGTGACTGTGTTCACTGCGACTGTGATTACTGTGACTGTGTTCACTGTGACTGTGTTCACTGCGACTGTGTTCACTGTGACTGTGTTCACTGCGACTGTGTTCACTGCGACTGTGTTCACTGCGACTGGGTTCACTGTGACTGTGTTCACTGCGACTGTGTTCACTGTGACTGTGTTCACTGTGACTATGTTCACTGTGACTGTGTTCACTGAGACTGTGTTCACTGTGACTGTGTTCACTGTGTTCACTGTGACTGTGTTCACTGCGTCTGTGTTCACTGCGTCTGTGTTCACTGTGACTGTGTTCACTGTGACTGTGTTCACTGCGACTGTGTTCACTGTGACTGTGTTCACTGTGTTCACTGCGACTGTGTTCACTGTGACTGTGTTCACTATGTTCACTGCGACTGTGTTCACTGTGACTGTGTTCACTGTGACTGTGTTCACTGTGTTCACTGTGACTGTGTTCACTGCGTCTGTGTTCACTGCGTCTGTGTTCACTGTGACTGTGTTCACTGCGACTGTGTTCACTGTGACTGTGTTCACTGCGACTGTGTTCACTGTGACTGTGTTCACTATGTTCACTGCGACTGTGTTCACTGTGACTGTGTTCACTGTGACTGTGTTCACTGTGTTCACTGTGTCTGTGTTCACTGTGACTGTGTTCACTATGTTCACTGCGACTGTGTTCACTGTGACTGTGTTCACTGTGACTGTGTTCACTGTGTTCACTGTGTCTGTGTTCACTGCGTCTGTGTTCACTGCGTCTGTGTTCACTGTGACTGTGTTCACTGAGACTGTGTTCACTGAGACTGTGTTCACTGTGACTGTGTTCACTGTGACTGTGTTCACTGAGACTGTGTTCACTGTGACTGTGTTCACTTTGTTCACTGTGACTATGTTCACTGAGACTGTGTTCACTGAGACTGTGCTCACTGTGACTGTGTTCACTGAGACTGTGTTCACTGTGACTGTGTTCACTTTGTTCACTGTGACTATGTTCACTGAGACTGTGTTCACTGAGACTGTGCTCACTGTGACTGTGTTCACTGCGACTGTGTTCACTGTGACTGTGTTCACTGTGTTCACTGCGACTGTGTTCACTGTGACTGTGTTCACTGTGACTGTGTTCACTGTGACTGTGTTCACTGTGTTCACTGCGACTGTGTTCACTGCGACTGTGTTTACTGAGACTGTGTTCACTGTGACTGTGACCACTTTGTTCACTGTGACTGTGTTCACTGCGACTGTGTTCACTGTGACTGTGTTCACTGTGTTCACTGCGACTGTGTTCACTGTGACTGTGTTCACTGTGACTGTGTTCACTGTGACTGTGTTCACTGTGTTCACTGCGACTGTGTTCACTGCGACTGTGTTTACTGAGACTGTGTTCACTGTGACTGTGACCACTTTGTTCACTGTGACTGTGTTCACTGCGACTGTGTTTACTGAGACTGTGTTCATTGTGACTGTGTTCATTGTGACTGTGTTCACTGTGACTCTGTTCACTGTGACTGTGTTCACAGTGTTCACTGTGACTGTGTTCACTGCGACTGTGTTCACTGCGACTGTGTTCACAGTGTTCACTGTGACTGTGTTCACTGCGACTGTGTTCACTGCGACTGTGTTCACTGTGTTCACTGCGACTGTGTTCACTGAGATTGTGTTCACTGTGAAAGTGTTCACAGTGACTGTGTTCACAGTGACTGTGTTCACTGCGACTGTGTTCACAGTGTTCACTGTGACTATGTTCACTGTGACTGTGTTCACAGTGTTCACTGTGACTATATTCACTGTGACTGTGTTCACTTTGTTCACTGTGACTATGTTCACTGTGACTATGTTCACTGTGACTATGTTCACTGTGACTGTGTTCACTTTGTTCACTGTGACTATGTTCACTGTGACTATGTTCACTGTGACTGTGTTCACTTTGTTCACTGTGACTATGTTCACTGAGACTGTGTTCACTGAGACTGTGTTCACTGAGACTGTGTTCACTGTGACTGTGTTCACTTTGTTCACTGTGACTATGTTCACTGAGACTGTGTTCACTGAGACTATGTTCACTGAGACTGTGTTCACTGTGACTGTGTTCACTGTGACTGTGTTTACTACGACTGTGTTCACTGTGTTCACTGCGACTGTGTTCACTGCGACTGTGTTCACTGTGACTGTGTTCAGTGTGACTGTGTTCACTGTGACTGTGTTCACTGCGTCTGTGTTCACTGCATCTGTGTTCACTGCGTCTGTGTTCACTGTGACTGTGTTCACTGCATCTGTGTTCACTGTGACTGTGTTCACTGCGACTGTGTTCACTGCGACTGTGTTCACTGTGTCTGTGTTCACTGCGTCTGTGTTCACTGCGTCTGTGTTCACTGCGTCTGTGTTCACTGTGACTGTGTTCACTGAGACTGTGTTCACTGAGACTGTGTTCACTGTGACTGTGTTCACTGAGACTGTGTTCACTGTGACTGTGTTCACTTTGTTCACTGTGACTATGTTCACTGAGACTGTGTTCACTGAGACTGTGCTCACTGAGACTGTGCTCACTGTGACTGTGTTCACTGCGACTGTGTTCACTGTGACTGTGTTCACTGTGTTCACTGCGACTGTGTTCACTGTGACTGTGTTTACTGAGACTGTGTTCACTGTGACTGTGTTCATTGCGACTGTGTTCATTGCGACTGTGTTCATTGCGACTGTGTTCACTGTGACTGTGTTCACTGCGACTGTGTTCACTGAGACTGTGTTCACTGAGACTGTGTTCACTGTGACTGTGTTCATTGCGAATGTGTTCACTGCGACTGTGTTCACTGCGACTGTGTTCACTGTGACTGTGTTCACTGTGTTCACTGCGACTGTGTTTACTGTGACTGTGTTTACTGAGACTGTGTTCACTGTGACTGTGTTCATTGCGACTGTGTTCACTGTGACTGTGTTCATTGCGACTGTGTTCACTGTGACTGTGTTCACTGCGACTGTGTTCACTGAGACTGTGTTCACTGTGACTGTGTTCATTGCGACTGTGTTCACTGCGACTGTGTTCACTGCGACTGTGTTTACTGAGACTGTGTTCACTGTGACTGTGACCACTTTGTTCACTGTGACTGTGTTCACTGCGACTGTGTTTACTGAGACTGTGTTCATTGTGACTGTGTTCATTGTGACTGTGTTCATTGTGACTGTGTTCATTGTGACTGTGTTCACTGTGACTGTGTTCACTGTGACTATGTTCACTGTGACTGTGTTCACTGAGACTGTGCTCACTGTGACTGTGTTCACTGCGACTGTGTTCACTGTGACTGTGTTCACTGTGTTCACTGCGACTGTGTTCACTGTGACTGTGTTTACTGAGACTGTGTTCACTGTGACTGTGACCACTTTGTTCACTGTGACTGTGTTCACTGCGACTGTGTTTACTGAGACTGTGTTCATTGCGACTGTGTTCATTGTGACTGTGTTCATTGTGACTGTGTTCACTGTGACTGTGTTCACTGCGACTGTGTTCACTGTGTTCACTGTGACTATGTTCACTGTGACTGTGTTCACTGAGACTGTGCTCACTGTGACTGTGTTCACTGCGACTGTGTTCACCGTGACTGTGTTCACTGTGTTCACTGCGACTGTGTTCACTGTGACTGTGTTCACTGTGACTGTGTTCACTGCGACTGTGTTCACTGCGACTGTGTTTACTGAGACTGTGTTCACTGTGACTGTGACCACTTTGTTCACTGTGACTGTGTTCACTGCGACTGTGTTTACTGAGACTGTGTTCATTGTGACTGTGTTCATTGTGACTGTGTTCACTGTGACTCTGTTCACTGTGACTGTGTTCACTGTGAAAGTGTTCACAGTGACTGTGTTCACAGTGACTGTGTTCACTGCGACTGTGTTCACAGTGTTCACTGTGACTATGTTCACTGTGACTGTGTTCACAGTGTTCACTGTGACTATGTTCACTGTGACTATGTTCACTGTGACTGTGTTCACTTTGTTCACTGTGACTATGTTCACTGTGACAATGTTCACTGTGACTGTGTTCACTTTGTTCACTGTGACTATGTTCACTGAGACTGTGTTCACTGAGACTGTGTTCACTGTGACTGTGTTCACTTTGTTCACTGTGACTATGTTCACTGAGACTGTGTTCACTGAGACTATGTTCACTGAGACTGTGTTCACTGTGACTGTGTTCACTGCGACTGTGTTCACTGTGTTCACTGCGACTGTGTTCACTGTGACTGTGTTCAGTGTGACTGTGTTCACTGTGACTGTGTTCACTGCGTCTGTGTTCACTGCGTCTGTGTTCACTGCATCTGTGTTCACTGTGACTGTGTTCACTGCGTCTGTGTTCACTGTGACTGTGTTTACTGCGACTGTGTTCACTGCGACTGTGTTCACTGTGTCTGTGTTCACTGTGACTGTGTTCACTGCGTCTGTGTTCACTGTGACTGTGTTCACTGCGACTGTGTTCACTGTGACTGTGTTCACTGCGTCTGTGTTCACTGTGACTGTGTTCACTGTGTTCACTGTGAATATGTTCACTGCGACTGTGTTCACTGCGTCTGTGTTCACTGTGACTGTGTTCACTGCGTCTGTGTTCACTGTGACTGTGTTCACTGCGACTGTGTTCACTGTGACTGTGTTCACTGCGTCTGTGTTCACTGTGACTGTGTTCACTGCGACTATGTTCACTGTGACTATGTTCACTGCGTCTGTGTTCACTGCGTCTGTGTTCACTGTGACTGTGTTCACTGCGTCTGTGTTCACTGTGACTGTATTCACTGCGACTGTGTTCACTGTAACTGTGTTCACTGCGTCTGTGTTCACTGTGACTGTGTTCACTGCGTCTGTGTTCACTGTGACTGTATTCACTGCGACTGTGTTCACTGTGACTGTGTTCACTGCGTCTGTGTTCACTGTGACTGTGTTCACTGTGACTGTGTTCACTGCGACTGTGTTCAGTGTGACTGTGTTCACTGCATCTGTGTTCACTGTGACTGTGTTCACTGCGACTATGTTCACCGTGACTATGTTCACTGAGACTGTGTTCACTGAGACTGTGTTCACTGAGACTGTGTTCACTGAGACTGTATTCACTGTGACTGTGTTCACTGAGACTGTGTTCACTGAGACTGTGTTCACTGTGACTGTGTTCACTGCGACTGTGTTCACTGCGACTGTGTTCACTGTGACTGTGTTCATTGTGACTGTGTTCACTGTGTTCACTGAGACTGTGTTCACTGAGACTGTGTTTAACTGAGACTGTGTTCACTGTGACTGTGTTCACTGAGACTGTGTTCACTGTGACTGTGTTCACTGAGACTGTGTTCACTGTGACTGTGTTCACTGTGTTCACTGTGACTGTGTTCACTGTGACTGTGTTCACTGTGACTGTGTTCACTGTGTTCACTGCGACTGTGTTCACTTCGACTGTGTTCACTGTGACTGTGTTCACTGTGACTGTGTTCACTGTGACTGTGTTCACTGCGACTGTGTTCACTGCGACTGTTCACTGCGACTGTGTTGACTGTTCACAGTGTTCACTGTGACTGTGTTCACTGTGACTGTGTTCACTTTGTTCACTGTGACTATGTTCACTTAGACTGTGTTCACTGAGACTGTGTTCACTGCGACTGTGTTCACTGCGACTGTGTTCACTGCGACTGTGTTCACTGTGACTGTGTTCACTGTGTTCACTGCGACTGTGTTCACTTCGACTGTGTTCACTGCGACTGTGTTCACTGGGACTGTGTTCACTGTGACTGTGTTCACTGCGACTGTGTTCACTGCGACTGTGTTCACTGTTCACAGTGTTCACTGTGACTGTGTTCACTGTGACTGTGTTCACTGTGACTGTGTTCACTTTGTTCACTGTGACTGTGTTCACTGAGACTGTGTTCACTGAGACTGTGTTCACTGAGACTGTGTTCACTGTGACTGTGTTCACTGAGACTGTGTTCACTGTGACTGTGTTCACTGTGACTGTGTTCACTTTGTTCACTGTGACTATGTTCACTGCGACTGTGTTCACTGTTCACTGTGTTCACTGTGACTGTGTTCACTGTTCACAGTGTTCACTGCGACTGTGTTCACTGCGACTGTGTTCACTGTTCACAGTGTTCACTGCGACTGTGTTCACTGCGACTGTGTTCACTGCGACTGTGTTCACTGTTCACTGTGTTCACTGTGACTGTGTTCACTTTGTTCACTGTGACTATGTTCACTGTGACTATGTTCACTGCGACTGTGTTCACTGCGACTGTGTTCACTGTTCAGTGTTCACTGTGACTGTGTTCACTTTGTTCACTGTGACTTTGTTCACTGTGACTATGTTCACTGTGACTGTGTTCACTGAGACTGTGTTCACTGTGACTATGTTCACTGAGACTGTGTTCACTGAGACTGTGTTCACTGTGACTGTGTTCACTGTGTTCACTGTGACTGTGTTCACTTTGTTCACTGTGACTATGTTCACTGCGACTGTGTTCACTGAGACTGTGTTCACTGAGACTGTGTTCACTGTGACTGTGTTCACTGTGACTGTGTTCACTGTGTTCACTGTGACTGTGTTCACTTTGTTCACTGTGACTATGTTCACTGTGACTGTGTTCACTTTGTTCACTGTGACTATGTTCACTGAGACTGTGTTCACTGAGACTGTGTTCACTGAGACTGTGTTCACTGTGACTGTGTTCACTGAGACTGTGTTCACTGTGTTCACTGTGACTGTGTTCACTGAGACTGTGTTCACTGCGACTGTGTTCACTGCGACTGGGTTCACTGCGACTGTGTTCACTGTGACTGTGTTCACTGCGACTGTGTTCACTGTTCACAGTGTTCACTGTGACTGTGTTCACTGCGACTGTGTTCACTGCGACTGTGTTCACTGTTCACTGTGTTCACTGTGACTGTGTTCACTTTGTTCACTGTGACTGTGTTCACTGTGACTTTGTTCACTGTGACTATGTTCACTCTGACTGTGTTCACTGAGACTGTGTTCACTGTGACTGTGACTATGTTCACTGAGACTGTGTTCACTGAGACTGTGTTCACTGCGACTGTGTTCACTGCGACTGTGTTCACTGGGACTGTGTTCACTGTGACTGTGTTCACTGCGACTGTGTTCACTGCGACTGTGTTCACTGTTCACAGTGTTCACTGTGACTGTGTTCACTGTGACTGTGTTCACTGAGACTGTGTTCACTGTGACTGTGTTCACTTTGTTCACTGAGACTGTGTTCACTGAGACTGTGTTCACTGTGACTGTGTTCACTGCGACTGTGTTCACTGCGACTGTGTTCACTGTTCACAGTGTTCACTGTGACTGTGTTCACTGTTCACAGTGTTCACTGCGACTGTGTTCACTGCGACTGTGTTCACTGTTCACTGTGTTCACTGTGACTGTGTTCACTTTGTTCACTGTGACTATGTTCACTGTGACTATGTTCACTGTGACTGTGTTCACTGAGACTGTGTTCACTGTGACTGTGTTCACTGCGACTGTGTTCACTGAGACTGTGTTCACTGTGACTGTGTTCACTGAGACTGTGTTCACTGTGACTGTGTTCACTGTGACTGTGTTCACTGTTCACAGTGTTCACTGTGACTGTGTTCACTGTGACTGTGTTCACTTTGTTCACTGTGACTGTGTTCACTGAGACTGTGTTCACTGTGACTGTGTTCACTTTGTTCACTGTGACTGTGTTCACTGCGACTGTGTTCACTGCGACTGTGTTCACTGCGACTGTGTTCACTGTTCACAGTGTTCACTGTGACTGTGTTCACTGCGACTGTGTTCACTGCGACTGTGTTCACTGTGACTGTGTTCACTGTGACTGTGTTCACTGTGACTGTGTTCACTGTGACTGTGTTCACTGTGACTGTGTTCACTGTGTTCACTGTGACTGTGTTCACTGTGACTGTGTTCACTTTGTTCACTGTGATTGTGTTCACTGTGACTGTGTTCACTGTGACTGTGTTCACTGTGACTGTTCACTGTGACTGTGTTCACTGTGACTGTGTTTACTGAGACTGTGTTCACTGTGACTGTGTTCACTGTGACTGTGTTCACTGTGACTGTGTTCCCTGAGACTGTGTTCACTGAGACTGTGTTCACTTTGTTCACTGTGACTATGTTCACTGCGACTATGTTCACTGCGACTGTGTTCACTGCGACTGTGTTCACTGTTCAGTGTTCACTGTGACTGTGTTCACTTTGTTCACTGTGACTATGTTCACTGTGACTTTGTTCACTGTGACTATGTTCACTGTGACTGTGTTCACTGTGTTCACTGTGACTGTGTTCACTTTGTTCACTGTGACTATGTTCACTGAGACTGTGTTCACTGAGACTGTGTTCACTGTGACTGTGTTCACTGTGCCTGTGTTCACTGTGACTGTGTTCACTGTGTTCACTGTGACTGTGTTCACTTTGTTCACTGTGACTATGTTCACTGTGACTGTGTTCACTGTGACTGTGTTCACTTTGTTCACTGTGACTATGTTCACTGAGACTGTGTTCACTGTGTTCACTGTGACTGTGTTCACTGAGACTGTGTTCACTGCGACTGTGTTCACTGCGACTGGGTTCACTGCGACTGGGTTCACTGCGACTGTGTTCACTGCGACTGTGTTCAATGTTCACAGTGTTCACTGTGACTGTGTTCACTGTGACTGTGTTCACTGCGACTGTGTTCACTGCGACTGTGTTCACTGTTCACTGTGTTCACTGTGACTGTGTTCACTTTGTTCACTGTGACTATGTTCACTGTGACTATGTTCACTGTGACTGTGTTCACTGAGACTGTGTTCACTGTGACTATGTTCACTGAGACTGTGTTCACTGAGACTGTGTTCACTGTGACTGTGTTCACTGTGTTCACTGTGACTGTGTTCACTTTGTTCACTGTGACTATGTTCACTGCGACTGTGTTCACTGAGACTGTGTTCACTGAGACTGTGTTCACTGTGACTGTGTTCACTGTGACTGTGTTCACTGTGTTCACTGTGACTATGTTCACTGTGACTGTGTTCACTTTGTTCACTGTGACTATGTTCACTGTGACTGTGTTCACTTTGTTCACTGTGACTATGTTCACTGAGACTGTGTTCACTGAGACTGTGTTCACTGAGACTGTGTTCACTGTGACTGTGTTCACTGAGACTGTGTTCACTGTGTTCACTGTGACTGTGTTCACTGAGACTGTGTTCACTGCGACTGTGTTCACTGCGACTGGGTTCACTGCGACTGTGTTCACTGTGACTGTGTTCACTGCGACTGTGTTCACTGTTCACAGTGTTCACTGTGACTGTGTTCACTGCGACTGTGTTCACTGCGACTGTGTTCACTGTTCACTGTGTTCACTGTGACTGTGTTCACTTTGTTCACTGTGACTGTGTTCACTGTGACTTTGTTCACTGTGACTATGTTCACTCTGACTGTGTTCACTGAGACTGTGTTCACTGTGACTGTGACTATGTTCACTGAGACTGTGTTCACTGAGACTGTGTTCACTGCGACTGTGTTCACTGCGACTGTGTTCACTGGGACTGTGTTCACTGTGACTGTGTTCACTGCGACTGTGTTCACTGCGACTGTGTTCACTGTTCACAGTGTTCACTGTGACTGTGTTCACTGTGACTGTGTTCACTGAGACTGTGTTCACTGTGACTGTGTTCACTTTGTTCACTGAGACTGTGTTCACTGAGACTGTGTTCACTGTGACTGTGTTCACTGCGACTGTGTTCACTGCGACTGTGTTCACTGTTCACAGTGTTCACTGTGACTGTGTTCACTGTTCACAGTGTTCACTGCGACTGTGTTCACTGCGACTGTGTTCACTGTTCACTGTGTTCACTGTGACTGTGTTCACTTTGTTCACTGTGACTATGTTCACTGTGACTATGTTCACTGTGACTGTGTTCACTGAGACTGTGTTCACTGTGACTGTGTTCACTGCGACTGTGTTCACTGAGACTGTGTTCACTGTGACTGTGTTCACTGAGACTGTGTTCACTGTGACTGTGTTCACTGTGACTGTGTTCACTGTTCACAGTGTTCACTGTGACTGTGTTCACTGTGACTGTGTTCACTTTGTTCACTGTGACTGTGTTCACTGAGACTGTGTTCACTGTGACTGTGTTCACTTTGTTCACTGTGACTGTGTTCACTGCGACTGTGTTCACTGCGACTGTGTTCACTGCGACTGTGTTCACTGTTCACAGTGTTCACTGTGACTGTGTTCACTGCGACTGTGTTCACTGTGACTGTGTTCACTGTGACTGTGTTCACTGTGACTGTGTTCACTGTGACTGTGTTCACTGTGTTCACTGTGACTGTGTTCACTGTGACTGTGTTCACTTTGTTCACTGTGACTGTGTTCACTTTGTTCACTGTGACTATGTTCACTGAGACTGTGTTCACTGAGACTGTGTTCACTGTGACTGTGTTCACTGTGACTGTGTTCACTGTGACTGTGTTCACTGTGTTCACTGTGACTGTGTTCACTTTGTTCACTGTGACTATGTTCACTGTGACTGTGTTCACTGTGACTGTGTTCACTTTGTTCACTGTGACTATGTTCACTGAGACTGTGTTCACTGAGACTGTGTTCACTGAGACTGTGTTCACTGTGACTGTGTTCACTGAGACTGTGTTCACTGTGTTCACTGTGACTGTGTTCACTGAGACTGTGTTCACTGCGACTGTGTTCACTGCGACTGGGTTCACTGCGACTGTGTTCACTGCGACTGTGTTCACTGCGACTGTGTTCAATGTTCACAGTGTTCACTGTGACTGTGTTCACTGTGACTGTGTTCACTGTGACTGTGTTCACTGCGACTGTGTTCACTGCGACTGTGTTCACTGTTCACTGTGTTCACTGTGACTGTGTTCACTTTGTTCACTGTGACTATGTTCACTGTGACTATGTTCACTGTGACTGTGTTCACTGAGACTGTGTTCACTGTGACTGTGTTCACTGCGACTGTGTTCACTGAGACTGTGTTCACTGTGATCGTGTTCACTGTGACTGTGTTCACTGAGACTGTGTTCACTGTGACTGTGTTCACTGTGACTGTGTTCACTGCGACTGTGTTCACTGTTCACAGTGTTCACTGTGACTGTGTTCACTGTGTTCACTGTGACTGTGTTCACTTTGTTCACTGTGACTGTGTTCACTGAGACTGTGTTCACTGTGACTGTGTTCACTGCGACTGTGTTCACTGCGACTGTGTTCACTGTTCACAGTGTTCACTGTGACTGTGTTCACTGTGACTGTGTTCACTGCGACTGTGTTCACTGTTCACTGTGACTGTGTTCACTGCGACTGTGTTCACTGCGACTGTGTTCACTGTTCACAGTGTTCACTGTGACAGTGTTCACTGCGACTGTGTTCACTGCGACTGTGTTCACTGTTCACTGTGACTGTGTTCACTGTTCACTGTGTTCACTGCGACTGTGTTCACTGTGACTGTGTTCACTGTTCACTGTGTTCACTGTGACTGTGTTCACTTTGTTCACTGTGACTATGTTCACTGTGACTATGTTCACTGTGACTGTGTTCACTGAGACTGTGTTCACTGTGACTGTGTTCACTGAGACTGTGTTCACTGTGACTGTGTTCACTGTGACTGTGTTCACTGCGACTGTGTTCACTGCGACTGTGTTCACTGTTCACAGTGTTCACTGTGACTGTGTTCACTGTGTTCACTGTGACTGTGTTCACTTTGTTCACTGTGACTGTGTTCACTGAGACTGTGTTCACTGTGACTGTGTTCACTGCGACTGTGTTCACTGCGACTGTGTTCACTGTTCACAGTGTTCACTGTGACTGTGTTCACTGTGACTGTGTTCACTGCGACTGTGTTCACTGTTCACTGTGACTGTGTTCACTGCGACTGTGTTCACTGTGACTGTGTTCACTGTTCACTGTGTTCACTGCGACTGTGTTCACTTTGTTCACTGTGACTATGTTCACTGTGACTATGTTCACTGTGACTGTGTTCACTGAGACTGTGTTCACTGTGACTGTGTTCACTGAGACTGTGTTCACTGTGACTGTGTTCACTGTGACTGTGTTCACTGCGACTGTGTTCACTGCGACTGTGTTCACTGTTCACAGTGTTCACTGTGACTGTGTTCACTGTGTTCACTGTGACTGTGTTCACTTTGTTCACTGTGACTGTGTTCACTGAGACTGTGTTCACTGTGACTGTGTTCACTGCGACTGTGTTCACTGCGACTGTGTTCACTGTTCACAGTGTTCACTGTGACTGTGTTCACTGTGACTGTGTTCACTGCGACTGTGTTCACTGTTCACTGTGACTGTGTTCACTGCGACTGTGTTCACTGCGACTGTGTTCACTGTTCACAGTGTTCACTGTGACAGTGTTCACTGCGACTGTGTTCACTGCGACTGTGTTCACTGCGACTGTGTTCACTGTTCACTGTGACTGTGTTCACTGTTCACAGTGTTCACTGCGACTGTGTTCACTGCGACTGTGTTCACTGTGACTGTGTTCACTGTTCACTGTGTTCACTGTGACTGTGTTCACTTTGTTCACTGTGACTATGTTCACTGTGACTATGTTCACTGTGACTGTGTTCACTGAGACTGTGTTCACTGTGACTGTGTTCACTGCGACTGTGTTCACTGAGACTGTGTTCACTGTGACTGTGTTCACTGAGACTGTGTTCACTGTGACTGTGTTCACTGTGACTGTGTTCACTGCGACTGTGTTCACTGCGACTGTGTTCACTGTTCACAGTGTTCACTGTGACTGTGTTCACTGTGTTCACTGTGACTGTGTTCACTTTGTTCACTGTGACTGTGTTCACTGAGACTGTGTTCACTGTGACTGTGTTCACTGCGACTGTGTTCACTGCGACTGTGTTCACTGTTCACAGTGTTCACTGTGACTGTGTTCACTGTGACTGTGTTCACTGTGACTGTGTTCACTGCGACTGTGTTCACTGCGACTGTGTTCACTGTTCACAGTGTTCACTGCGACTGTGTTCACTGTTCACAGTGTTCACTGTGACTGTGTTCACTGTGACTGTGTTCACTGTGTTCACTGTGACTGTGTTCACTGTGACTGTGTTCACTTTGTTCACTGTGATTGTGTTCACTGTGACTATGTTCACTGTGACTGTGTTCACTGTGACTGTGTTCACTGTGACTGTGTTCACTGTGACTGTTCACTGTGACTGTGTTCACTGAGACTGTGTTCACTGTGACTGTGTTCACTGTGACTGTGTTCACTGTGACTGTGTTCACTATGACTGTGTTCACCGCGACTGTGTTCACTGTGACTGTGTTCACTGTGATGTGTTCACTGTGACTGTGTTCACTGAGACTGTGTTCACTGTGACTGTGTTCACTGAGACTGTGTTCACTATGACTGTGTTCACCGCGACTGTGTTCACTGTGATGTGTTCACTGAGACTGTGTTCACTGTGACTGTGTTCACTGTGACTGTGTTCACAGTGACTGTGTTCACATCTTACGTTATCCTCAAACTGTTGTCTTCGCCATATTTATCATGGCCTAAGAGCTGGGTTATGACATCGTCTTGTATCTTTTTGTATGTGTCTGTGTGGTGTGATAGCAGTGAGTGGGCTTTTCTTATGACATTTGTGTCAAGGCTACTTGTAATGCTCAATAAATACGACTAGTAGAGTCATTCTGATTATAATAATTAGAAATACTGTAGATATGTTTTTGATTAACTGTGAAAACAAATTATAAATGGTTTCTTTTTAGGCGATATGAACAGCTGTAGCTAATTCAACTGAACAAATACCAACTCATACTGTATATGTCTGTAATATTTGTTTTTATTTAAAAATTAAAATGTTAGTGTAACTTTTGTCTGCTTTAGAGGATTAGCTTGACATTTTGGGAAATACAGCTCACATATTCGCAGGAGGTGAGGTCTATTTGTTCTCAGCTCCTTTTGTTCAGTACATGTGATCCACAGTGTAAATTTCCTGACCATACACATTTACTGTCTGTTGTAGCTCTGTGCCATGAGGTCCTCTTCCCTTCTCCTCTTCCTCACCTTCCTCGTGGGTGTTTGTGCTGTTCAAGGAGCCTCAGATTTTCGAATCTGTGCCTTCAACCTCCATCACTTTGGGGACTCCAAGTCCAAGAAGAGCCATGTCATGCACACCCTCACCAGGGTGAGACACAGACAGGCTGAGATGTTTTCCTTCTTGTCTTAAACATCAGTGGACAAACGTTTTTGTGTATTCCCTTTTAGATTATTTTATTATTTAGTGCACACAGGCTTTCAATACTAACCGCCCTTAAAACATTCTCTTTTTATATGTTGCAGTGTTACAGGGCAAGTCTGGGGTATACACACTATAAAATAAAGCAGTCTCTTATTCACACCTTTTCACTGTTATTATACAGTAATTATTGGATGTAATATGTAACATAACTCATTTGCTATATTCTATCAACACAATAGGTGCCACTAAAAAGGAACCAATATATATTCCCATCTGATTTTTAACAATACATTTAATACATTAAACAATACATAATGTTAATACATTAACAATACATTATTTAACAATAATAACAGCTGTTGAGATGTAAACGGTCAAGTAGGACACATTGGCAGCAAGGCTGAGAGTCAGCAGCGTATCCACCTCTCTTAACCTATGGGTTTGATAGGCTCCCTACAATGTATCCACACACAATAACATAGCTAGTATCCTCATACCCATAATGCAACATTCACTTCTGTATGTCACAATGAAAATCACCTCTTCATTCTTCATTGTTGTGATCCGTGTTCCAGATCATCGCTCGCTGTGATGTGTGTTTGCTTCAGGAAGTGAGAGACGCTCAAGGGAAAGCTTTACCACAGCTGCTGAGCCGCCTTAACAGGTGATTAACACACGCACACACACACACACATACACACACACACACACACACACACACACACACACACACACACACACACACACACACACACACACACACAGTAAGTGGATGTGACTGCACAGTGACATCCGTACAGTAAGACACGGAAACAACATTATTCAGAGTTGCATCACTTCTCTGTCTTTGTCTCTTCAATATTCAGGTATGACGCTGAACACGACTATAAAGCAGTGGCCAGTGAGAGACTGGGCAGGTCTTCCTCGTACCAGGAGCAGTATGTGTTTGTTTACAGGTGAGCGGAACTCCTGTCACTCTTCAACGCTTCACCAAAATGTTGAGACTAAGTACAGGCAGTACTGTTTAATGTGAAACATCTGAACATGTGCAGGACTGACACAGCGACTCTCACTGGCCAGTATCAGTACCCAGATGATCGACCAGGAGATGTTGACGCTTTCTCCAGAGAGCCTTTTGTTGTCCGCTTCAAAGCTCCCAGGACAGGTCAGTTCAGACCCTCAGGATTCCCCTCTATAATAATGGTGTGGTCTCGTCCCACAAACACCTTCTGTTGCATCCCCGTTCCTAAATTTAGATATAAGGGAGTTTGTCCTCATACCTCAGCACACCACTCCAACCAACACCACTAAAGAGCTGGACGCACTGTATGACGTATTGGAACATGTGAAGGCGATGTGGAAAACTCAGGTAAAAGCTTGTTTTGCTGAATGCCAATGGCTACTAAAACTGTGAGACTATTTATCTTTTAAATAACAGTTTCAAAGTTCAGCCAATAATGATTTTGTAGCCTCGCGACCAATGTTATTGTGCTTGTGTGTGTGTGTGTGTGAGAGCAGAATGTGATGCTTCTCGGGGACTTCAACGCTGACTGCGGCTACCTTGCTAAGAAGAACAGGAAGAACGTGCGCCTGATTACAGCACGGAACCTCTATTGGCTCATTTCAGACAAGACCGACACCACTGTGCGATCGAGCACCTCCTGCACCTACGACAGGTGAACTCACACTCCTTAGAGGTGCAATGTGTAGGATCTGGTCATAATTTTATTCTAAAACATAAAATATTTACATTTTCATAAGAGCGGGAAGAGTTTTTAGTCTTGACGTTATGTCAAAGACATCTATGTTTGGGTTGCGGAGGTAGCTAGTGAAATGAGCATGCAAACCAGCTAGCGGCCCATCCCGTCTTGTAATACCACAAAGAAGTAGAGCTGCCTCAAGAGCTTGTCAACGACACAATCTTGATTTTTGAAGTGTAGATGCAATCGCCGGAAGTGAAAAGCTAATGTGAGGTATCTCCATTGAAAATATGCCGTTTTAAATGCTGGTTTGAGCAGGTTTTAACTCTTCAACACACCCTCATATTTTGATTGGTAAAAAAATTAGAAAACATCAGAAACATGTATATTATGCTCTGTGTGATACAACAGGATCGTTGTGCATGGGGAAAGGTTTTCCAGGGCGATTGTGCCCTTTTCAGCCAGCCCATTTAACTTCCAGATAGAATACCGACTCACAGAGGAACAGGTAACTGTTTTATTTTTACAATCTACACTAGAAATGACGAAGGCACTTGCAAATTACATGGTAGTACGAAATATAAACCATACTGGGCCTGACTAAAATATGCAAATACCCCAAAAACTCCTGCTTTCCTTTCAGGCGCTGGAGGTTAGTGACCATTACCCTGTGGAGGTCCTGCTGAAGGACATCGAATACAAAGTCTCCTTTAATGCTTGCACTTCCATGTCCCTTTCTTTGTTCGTCATCAGCCACCTTGTCTTCCAGATGTTGACATGGTAGTTACTATTAGTCATCTCTGTCTCAGGACAGCCTCAGAAAGGAGTCCGTCAAGAACTGATCAGAATTTTTTACGATTCCCCGACAAGTGGATTCCAACTTCCCAAATATCACTGATTACTCCATGTTGGGTTCAGGGTCAGGAAAAACAACAGAAAATGACACAACTGTTGACATTTACCATTATGTAGTTTACACAATAATAACCTCATGTGTATCTGGGCAGGAGTATGATTGAAGTGTAAAGGTTCTCAATATGAACTTCAGAGCATTAATATAGCAGCAAACAATTGTTATCTATATGAAGATATAGTGATGTCATGTCTACATTAACAGAGAAAGATGATAGTCCCAGTTTCTTATCTCTGTTTGTGTGCCCCACTGGCTCTGCACTTCAACTCACACAGCGGTTAAAGCTGATGATGCTGTTCCAACCAACAGGAAGCATAGCGCCCACCCTGGCATTGTTAGCACTGTTAACTACGAGCTGTTGCCATGTTGAGAGCCGTGTGGAGGCAATCTCTCAGTCATAGATTCACTCTGAATTCCGTATCGAGCTCCTTTTAGAATATTGCTCTATCGCACTGCATTGCAATATTGCTCTATTGCACTGCAGAGAAAACAATACATATGCTTGTTGATAAATTGTTTCCTCACATGAGTAATCTGTTCACTTAATTTAGTTGATGTGCTCCCTCAGTTGTTCCCTTTTGTTCATCTTCTTAAATAGAGTGCTGTGAGCATGACATATTTTTGTAGTTATCACCCTGGTTCTCTTGACAAAAAGCCAATGGGATTTTTCGGTTGTATTTTAGAAGCAAATTATTACTGTGGAAAACAAAAGTTTATGATACTTACACTTTTGTTCGGTAAGATTTTACAAAGGAACAAGGTTATTTATTGTCATTGTACAACAGCGATATGCAAATAAAACGCAGTTTGTAGTCCCTTCATGTTCATGTTTTCAGTTCCTATGGACAGCTGCTCCATAAATTCTACAAATAACTCACAATTTCTTTTTTAAACAAGCAAATTCCTCTGAAATCATCTTGACTTTTTTTCCCTTGGATACTTTCAGGTAATATTTTTGTACATGATTTGAGCTGGTTATAGTCTATTATACAATAAACAGTGAGTTTGTTCATGTTTATCTTTTGAAGAAGGACATCTGTAGATATATATATATATATATATATATATATATATATATATATATATATATATATATATATATATATATATATATATATATATATATATATATATTGAATCTGTATTCATTACAGATTAAATAAGATATTTATTTATATATAGTAGAAGAAAGAAGAAGAAAGTATCCTTCAAAAACAGGGCACAGGGACAAACAGGTAACACATCGACTAACACGCAGTACAATCTGACACTGGGGAAGAAGACAGACTTTTCAACTCAATTCAGTTTTTTGTACATAGCCCAACATCACAAATACAAATTTGCCTCGGAGGGCTTTACAATCTGTACACATAACATCCTTGTCCCGGGACCTCACATCGGATCAGGAAAAACTCCCCAAATAAAGATAGTAAAAACCCTTTCACAGGGAAAAAAGGGGAAGAAACCTGAGGGAGAGCAACAGAGGAGGATCCCTCTCCCCGGATGGACAGAAGCAATAGATGTCATGTGGCCAGAATGAATAACGTAACAGAGTTACAGCACATTACATGAATATGACAGAAATGAATCATATAATGGGTAATAGGCATGGTCCACGATCCAGAGAAACACGATCAATGAAGCAGAAAGAGGTAGAGAGGGGGGGCATCAGCAGGGCCATGGCAGCCACGATCCATGGCAGCAGGCAGGACTGGCTCCAGACAGCCACGATCCATGGAAACGTAAGGCGAGGAAGCACAGAGGCTCCCGGAAAAAAAGTAGAGTTAGTAATGTGCATTGAAGAGACAATAATGTATCCAGAAGGAGAGAAAGAAGAAGAGGAGAGGAGAGAGGTGCGAAAGAAGAAGAGAAGAGGAGAAGAGGAGCTCAGTGTATCCTAAGATGTCCCCCAGCAGTCTAGGCCTATAGCAGCATATCTAGGGGCTGGACCAGGGCAAACCTGAGCCAGCCCTAACTATAGGGGCGGCGAGTCACATGTAGGTGTGAGGGCTCAGGGGGGTCTAGGGGTGGGGGCGGAAGCACTTATTTTCTACCTCATCCATCCAGTGGTACGTTCCGGGGGATGGGGGCCACATACTGTTAAAACAGGACCCAGGGAACAGGAGGAGGGAAAAAAATAGTAGGTATGTTTTTAAATTTAGCATATGGTGGGGAGGGAGTGTTTAAATGTAGCATTAGCATAGAGGGGCGTGTTTAAAAATATATATATATATATATATATATATATATATATATATATATATATATATATATATATATATATATATATATATATAGAGAGAGAGAGAGAGAGAGAGAGAGAGAGAGAGAGAGAGAGAGAGAGAGAGAGAGAGAGAGAGAGAGAGAGAGAGAGAGAGAGAGAGAGAGAGAGAGAGAGAGAGAGAGAGAGAGAGAGAGAGAGAGAGAGAGAGAGAGAGAGAGAGAGAGAGAGAGAGAGAGAGAGAGAGAGAGAGAGAGAGAGAGAGGGGGGGATGAGTCAAGGGTTATTTCAGGGCTGTAAGTTAACCGATGTTCTGATATCATACAAACTATAGAGCGGCATATTAGCCAGTGTTCTGATACTTATAAAAAACTGAGAATATAGTAAAATTATGTTCTGATATTCATACAAACCAAGGCTATAAGTCAGATGTTTTGATAATTGTAGAGTTCTGTAGAATTATACTAGTTTAGGTTATTTTGTCAAAATTGGACTTGTACATGTATATAATGATGTCTATGTGTACAATACAATACTTAAGATGGACTATTGTTTATCAGCTATGCATGGAATGAGCACAGAGTCACTAGTCGGCTGTGGGTCACATTCATCTGCACACAGTGATGAGGGCTGAGGTGTTACAAAGGAGCATTGGGTTTTAAGAACAAAGGAGGGCTGGACAACCTGTGGTCCCAGGAGGAGGATTCGATTTGCATATGAACAGCAAAGGTGAAGGGGGGGGGTTCTGGGGGAAGATGACGTGGACTGTAATAAAATGATCAACAGTTGTGACATATATGGCTGAATAAAAATTCCTTCTAGGTACAATTTTTGTTAGTAAAACAGTCATAAAAACAGATGCCATGTAAGAGTAGGCTTGTACGCCGCAGTGTGGATATTTATACAAAAATCCATCTCTAAGTTAGACAGGCCGCTGACGTTTAATACAAACCTAGACTGTAAGTTAGATGTTTTTCTGATATTAACACAGGTCATGGTTGTAAGGTAGCTAGTGTTCTGATATAAACACAGGCCATAGCTGTACGTTAGCAGCTGTTCTGATATTAAAACAAACCATGGCTATATGATAGCTGGTGTTATGATATTAACACAGACCATAGCTATATGTTAGCTGGGGTTTTTATGCTATCAAATAAGTTTTCATAAAATCCATGACTGAACCCATTTAATCAATGAACTTCCTTTCAAAGCAGTTTTATTCCTAAAAAGAAACCAAGGATAATATTTGTGTAGACCTAAAGTATACTTAATGAATAACTATAGTAGTATAAACTATCAACAAACCATGAACATGCTTATTGACTAGAGTAGTCTTCTTTTTTTTTTTTTTTTAATTGTAATTGAATGAGAGATACATATGTATATGTAAGGAACTCCAAGTATTTAAAGTTGAGACTTCGGAGGTGGACAAAGGGTCTGAAAGAGAACAGCAATAGTGCACAGAACCATGTAAGGTATACAAAAGTTCCCTGGGACTTGAACTGAGACTATAGATTTTATGGTGTTATAAGTACACAGGGGGCTGACATTAATTAAAAATAATTAAAAAAAACTATGGGGCTGTAAGTTAGCCAGTGTCCTGATATCGTACAAACTATAGAGCTGTATGTTAGACAGCGTTCTGATACTTATACAAACTGAGAATATGGTTAGCTGGTGTTATGATATTCATACAAACCGATGCTATAAGTAACAGCAGGCCTGTTAGCCGCAGTTCTGACATTTTATACAACAATCCATCTCTAAGTTAAACAGTCCTCTGACGTTTAATACAAACCATGGCGATACATTAGCTGGTGTTATGATATTAAAACAAACCATGGCAATACGTTAGCAGGTGTTCTGATATTAACACAGACCATAGTTATATGTTAGCTGGTGTTCTGATATTAACTTAGGCCATGGCTGTAAGCTAGCCGATGTTCTGATATTAACTTAGGCCATAGCTATATGTTAGCCGGTGTTCTGATATTAACTGAGGCCATGACTGTAAGCTAGCCGATGTTCTGATATTAACTTAGGCCATAGCTATATGTTAGCCGGTGTTCTGATATTAAGTTAGTCCATAGCTATATCTTAGACAGGGTTCTGATATTAACTTAGGCCATGGCTGTAAGCTAGCAGGGGTTCTGATATTAACTTAGGCCATAGCTATATGATAGCCGGTGTTCTGATATTAACTTAGGCCATGGCTGTAGACTAGCAGGGGTTCTGATATGTATACTGACTATTGAGCTATAAATTAGCTAGTGTTCTGACATTCACACAAATCATGGCTATAAGTTAGATGGTAGCTCTGATATTATATACGGAGATATAGTGCCAGCTTGTGCAAATCTTTGAGGATAACCAATGGAGGAGCTGTTGCTGTATGTGTTGTGATATTAACTTAGGCCGGACCAGTTAGGTCCTTCTCAACTGTGACAAAAAGCTTTGAAGAAAGTTAATATAATAACATGCGTTTGATCGTTGTTATTTTCTTCTGTTTTAAGTTTGATCTTTTATAATTGTATATTTATTATAATTTAGTAATGGGGGGTTTCTTAACCCTAAATTAAAAGGATTTTCGTCATAGTAACAGAGAAATTTGCATACATATACATACAGTTACAACCGGCCCTTTGAAGACGACCATGATGCTGATGTGGCCCGGGGTGAAAATTAGTTTGACACCCCTGCTGTAAGGTATACAAAAGTTCCCCGGGACTTGAACTGAGACTATAGATTTTATGGTGTTATAAGTACACAGGGGTTCACCGGTGTTCTGATATTAACTTAGGCCATAGCTATATGTTAGCCGGTGTTCTGATATTAACTTAGGCCATGGCTGTAAGCTAGCAGGGGTTCTGATATTAACTTAGGCCATAGCTATATAGCTATGGCCTAAGTTAATATGAGAACACCGGCTATCATATGATAGCCGGTGTTCTCATATTAACTTAGGCCATGGCTGTAGGCTAGCAGGGGTTCTGATATGTATACTGACTATTGAGCTATAAATTAGCTAGTTTTCTGACATTCACACAAACCATGGCTAAAAGTTAAATCAGACCTGGGCATCTTACGGCCCGTGGGCCACATCAAGCCGACTTTATTTTTTCCCAATCTGTAATGTTTTACTTTAATACACTTAATACATACACTTAACTTTAACTTAAACACACACGTCACTTTAACATACACTTACATTAATGTTATCTGTTGTCTGAGCACTTTATCCTTATCTTATTTAGACTTTTTGCACTGTTGCTGTCGTTGATTGTTGTTTGTCTCATGTAAGGTCTAATGTCTAATGTATGCACCTTCCGCCCAACTAAATTCCTCGTCTGTGCAAACATTCCTGGCAATAAACGGTTTCTGATTCTGATTCTGATTTATATCTGACTCTTGGCCTTTGGCCGTTCCATATAAACCTTGAAATAATTTTATCCCAGGTCCTGAATTGTTTCTCAGGGATCTCATTCGGTAGTGATTGAATGAGATAGAGGAGTCTTGGAAGTATGCTCATTTTTATAGTATCTACCTGTGAACTGGAATCTAGTGGGAGAGCAGCCCAACTCTCCATATCCCTCCTAATGAGACACTGCTGGCCTTTCAATATCGCTTATTAATGCATTGTAAAGCATAGATAGGCCTCACTTTAGATGAGGTCACAGAACATACTTAACTAACGAGTAGTAACTATCTGAATTATTCATGACATGTATTAATGGACACAGGACATACTTAATACTTAAATAATGACTATTTACTACATGAATGAATCATGAATTGCAGTATTAAAACACTTTTATGAAGCACATGTGCGTCATCTATAAGTCCTTAATAATGTGTTAGCAATATATATTACTTAATTGGGTTGCACCTATATATATATATATATATATATATATATATATATATATATATATATATATATATACATATACATGGCTTAATTTACTTCTGGGGGGAATCCATAATTTATAAAGTATGAAAACCCAATCATGACACACTTGACACAATAGTCAAGCTTATTAATCAAGAATTAAACATTTATTAATGTGTTTATGAATTGCATACTAATGAGTTACTAATAAGTGTTCATGTTGGAACAATGCTTTATGAATGATGAGTTAAGTGTTTATTCATGCTTTACTAATGCTAAATAGTGCATAGTTATTATAAAGTAGACCACTCCATATTAAAAAAATAATAAAAAATATGTTAATAGGTTTTTAATATCCTTAATACTAAATTAATTTGTGCTGATGCTCCAAACTATACAAATAGCCTAGTTAAGATGACTATCATAGTGTGCTGAATTAATAGTTTAGTATAGAATGCTTGTGTTTATAATTCATATTATTTTTACATTTCATAACGTATGTTCCTACAGACGTTGAGCAGCTGAAACTCCTTGACCCCTTAAATGGGTGCTTACGGCACACAAAAAGTAAGACATTTGAATTAATAAAATTTGCATACATACACATACAATTTTCTTTTTTTTTTGTTTTAAATTGTATGAAGTTTTAGTTTTTATTACAAGTTATAGGTCATATAAGTAATTTCAACATGACTACTTGAACTGATATAGTTCCAAAGGCATGCTAGCTTGGTACAGTACATCTGTTTGTATTAAAACTGATTGGAAGTCATAGCTGCTGAAAGAAACAGAACAAAGTTACATACAGCAACAGCTCCTCCATAGGTTATCCTCAAAGATTTGCACAAGCTGTCACTATATCTCCGTATATAATATCAGAGATACCATCTGACTCAGGGGTGTGCAATTAATTTTCCCAAAGGGCCACATGAGAAATTTGGACCAATTTGGTTTTCGTGACACACAAATTAAGCAATGCAATAATAATATTTCTGCACTGACTCAGAGAAGTGCGATATGAACACACCTTTCCTGACATTTGCGGACCCCATTTGACCTATTCCATACCCCCACATTGTGTCACGGAGTTTCAGTTGATCACTGTCAGTAGGAACAAGTGTTATAAAAGGTCAAAATAATATGAATTCTAAATGCTAGCATTCAATACTAAACTATTAATTCAGCATACTATGATAGTCTGCTTAACTATGTTATTTGTATAGTTTGGAGCATCGGCACAAATTCATTTAGAATTAAAGATATTAAAAACATATTAACATATTTTTGAATATGGACTGGTCTACTTTATAACAACTACGCACTATTTAGCATTAGTAAAGCATGAATAAACACTTAACTCATCATTCATAAAGCATTGTTCCAACATGAACGCTTTTTAGTAACCTATTAGGATGCAATTCATGAACACCTTAATAAACGTTTAATTCTTGATTAATAAGCTTGACTATTATTGTGTTATGATTGGGTTGTCATACTTAATAATATAAAATGTAAAAAAATAATAATAATATTAATTATAAACACAAGCATTCAAAACTAGACTATTAATTCAACACACTATTATAATCAGCTCGACTAGGCTATTTGTATAGTTTGGAGCATCGGCACAAATTAATTTAGAATTAAGGATATTAAAAACATATTAACATATTTCTGAATATGGAGTGGTCTACTTTATAACTACTACACACTATATAGCATTAGTAAAGCATGAATAAACACTTAACTCATCATTCATAAAGCATTGTTCCAACATGAACACTTATTAGTAACTCATTAGTATGCAATTCATAAACACATTAATAAATGTTTAATTCTTGATTAATAAGCTTGACTATTATGTCAAGTGTGTCATGATTGGGTTTTCATACTTTATAAATTATGGATTCCCCCCAGAAGTAAATTAAGCTATATATATATATATATATATATATATTTATATATATATATATATATATATATATATATATATATATTTATATATATATATATATATATATATATATATATATATATATTGGTGCAACCCAATTAAGTAATATATATTGCTAACACATTATTAAGGACTTATAGATGATGCACATGTGCTTCATAAAAGTGTTTTAATACTGCAATTCATGATTCATTCATGTAGTTAATAGTCATTATTTAAGTATTAAGCATGTCCTGTGACCTCATCTAAAGCGATGTTATCTATGCTTTACAAAGCATAGATAACATGTCATGAATAATTCAGATAGTTACTACTCGTTAGTTAAGTATGTTCTGTGACCTCATCTAAAGTGAGGCCTATCTATGCTTTACAATGCATTAATAAGCGATATTGAAAGGCCAGCAGTGTCTCATTAGGAGGGATATGGAGAGTTGGGCTGCTCTCCCACTAGATTCCAGTTCACAGGTAGATACTATAAAAATGAGCATACTTCCAAGACTCCTCTATCTCATTCAATCACTACCGAATGAGATCCCTGAGAAACAATTCAGGACCTGGGATAAAATTATTTCAAGGTTTATATGGAACGGCCAAAGGCCAAGAGTCAGATATAAAACATTACAGATTGGGAAAAAATAAAGTAGGCCCAGGTCTGATCTATCTTATAGCCATGGTTTGTGTGAATGTCAGAAAACTAGCTAATTTATAGCTCAATAGTCAATAGTCAGTATACATGCCAATGAAAGCCATGGAGAGGCTGGTCAAAAATCACATTCTGTCACTAACCGACACACAGCTCGACCCGCTCCAATTTGCTTATCAAAGTCACAGAGGTGTCGATGACGCCAAAGCCTTCATCATCGACACGATCCATAAACACCTAGAGCGACCCAACACATCTGCTAGACTCTTGTTTGCTGACTTCTCATCCGCCTTTAACACCATGCAACCCCACATCCTAGCACACAGACTCCAACACAACTTCAACTTCAGCAGTCAGCTGATACTCTGGATCCTGGACTTTTTAACCAACAGAACTCAGCAGGTCCGGATCAACAACACCCTCTCCGATCTCCTCATCACCTCCACCGGCTCCCCACAGGGTTGTGTGCTTTCCCCACTCCTCTTCATTTTGTATACTGATGAGTGCAGGTCCATCCATCCCAATTGTCATATGGTAAAGTTCGCTGATGACACGGTCCTCCTGTCCCTTCTCTCTGGTTCCTCCCTGCAGCATGGTCCTGCTCTGCAGCAGTTTGTAGAGTGGTGTGATGCTTCACACCTGGAGCTGAACATCAGCAAAACCAAGGACATGGTGGTGACCTTTTCCAACAGCCGCAGAGAACAGGCTACTGCTGTCACCACTATGATCCATGGTTCCCCCGTCGAAGCTGTTGTGGATTACAAATATCTGGGTTCCATCTTCGACAACCAGCTGAAGTTCTGCTCCAACACTGAAGGGATCGTGAGGAAGTGTCATCAAAGGATGTACCTTCTCAGAAAACTCAACTCTTTTTCTGTCAGTAAGAACATCTTACTGACATTTTACTATTCATTTATTGAAAGTATTCTTTCTTTCTCCATCTGCTGCTGGTATCACTCCATCACACTACAGGACAGGAACCGCCTGCATAACATTGTTAAAGTGTGTTCCAAGGTCATCGGACTTCCTACACGTCATCTTAGTTTTGTGTATGAGCAGCAGACATGTGGCTTGGCCCGCCGTATTCTCCGTGATTCATTCATGCTGCACTCATCCTTAGAGCGACTCCCATCAGGACGTAGGTTACGCTGTCCAGCGTGTAAAACCCAGAGAAGGAAGTCCACATTCATCCCCAAAGCTGTTCTCCTCCTAAATACTACAGGGTTAACATAATCACACTTCTCCCTCACTTAGCATCTAGCAGCTGGTCTGCCACCGTATTAGTATAAATAACACAATTCTATAACATATGTATATATTTATTTGTTTATTCTTTACTATTTATTATTTAAATACATAACTGTATTTTTATTTTTTATTTTTTTTCACTTATATTTACTTGCACCTTATCATTCACCTGCACCTTTTATTTATCATAGAACCTCCTCATCTTTGCGTGTGTGTATAATTCTTTCCTATCCTTGTCTTCATCCATTATTGTTTGTTTCTTAATTTCTTTATTTGTTTCTTAATCTCTTTATATGCCGCTCTTTGCCTTCTTAATTACCCCTCGGGGATAAATAAAGTTTTTCTGATTCTGATTCTGATCTGGTTTTAATATCATAACACCAGCTAATGTATAGCCATTGTTTGTACTAAACGTCAGAGGACTGTTTAACTTAAAGATGGATTGTTGTATAAAATGACAGACCTGCTGCTAACAGGCCTGCTGTTACTTATAGCATCGGTTTGTATGAATATCAGAACACCAGCTAACCATATTCTCAGTTTGTATGAGTATCAGAACACTGTCTAACATACAGCTCTATAGTTTGTACGATATCAGGACACTGGCTAACTTACAGCCCTATAGTTTCATTAAATATTTTTTTATTAATGTCAGCTCACTGTGTACTTACAACACCATAAAATCTATAGTCTCAGTTCAAGTCCCGGGGAACTTTTGTATACCTTACAGCAGGGGTGTCAAACTAATTTTCATATGTATGCAAATTTCTCTGTTACTATGACGGAAATCCTTTTAATTTAGGGTTAAGAAACCCCCCATTACTAAATTATAATAAATATACAATTATAAAAGATCAAACTTAAAACAGAAGAAAATAACAACGATCAAACGCATGTTATTATATTAACTTTCTTCAAAGCTTTTTGTCACAGTTGAGAAGGACCTAACTGGTCCGGCCTAAGTTAATATCAGAGCACATACAGCAACAGCTCCTCCATTGGTTATCCTCAAAGATTTGCACAAGCTGGCACTATATCTCTGTATATAATATCAGAGCTACCATCTAACTTATAGCCATGATTTGTGTGAATGTCAGAACACTAGCTAATTTATAGCTCAATAGTCAGTATACATATCAGAACCCCTGCTAGTCTACAGCCATGGCCTAAGTTAATATCAGAACACCGGCTATCATATAGCTATGGCCTAAGTTAATATCAGAACCCCTGCTAGCTTACAGCCATGGCCTAAGTTAATATCAGAACCCTGTCTAAGATATAGCTATGGACTAACTTAATATCAGAACACCGGCTAACATATAGCTATGGCCTAAGTTAATATCAGAACATCGGCTAGCTTACAGTCATGGCCTCAGTTAATATCAGAACACCGGCTAACATATAGCTATGGCCTAAGTTAATATCAGAACACCGGCTAACATATAGCTATGGCCTAAGGTAATATCAGAACACCGGCTAACATATAGCTATGGCCTAAGTTAATATCAGAACATCGGCTAGCTTACAGCCATGGCCTAAGTTAATATCAGAACACCAGCTAACATATAACTATGGTCTGTGTTAATATCAGAACACCTGCTAACGTATTGCCATGGTTTGTTTTAATATCATAACACCAGCTAATGTATCGCCATGGTTTGTATTAAACGTCAGAGGACTGTTTAACTTAGAGATGGATTGTTGTATAAAATGTCAGAACTGCGGCTAACAGGCCTGCTGTTACTTATAGCATCGGTTTGTATGAATATCATAACACCAGCTAACCATATTCTCAGTTTGTATAAGTATCAGAACGCTGTCTAACATACAGCTCTATAGTTTGTACGATATCAGGACACTGGCTAACTTACAGCCCCATAGTTTTTTTTAATTATTTTTAATTAATGTCAGCCCCCTGTGTACTTATAACACCATAAAATCTATAGTCTCAGTTCAAGTCCCAGGGAACTTTTGTATACCTTACATGGTTCTGTGCACTATTGCTGTTCTCTTTCAGACCCTTTGTCCACCTCCGAAGTCTCAACTTTAAATACTTGGAGTTCCTTACATATACATATGTATCTCTCATTCAATTACAATAAAAAAAAAAAAAAAAGAAGACTACTCTAGTCAATAAGCATGTTCATGGTTTGTTGATAGTTTATACTACTATAGTTATTCATTAAGTATACTTTAGGTCTACACAAATATTATCCTTGGTTTCTTTTTAGGAATAAAACTGCTTTGAAAGGAAGTTCATTAATTAAATGGGTTCAGTCATGGATTTTATGAAAACTTATTTGATAGCATAAAAACCCCAGCTAACATATAGCTATGGTCTGTGTTAATATCATAACACCAGCTATCATGTAGCCATGGTTTGTTTTAATATCAGAACACTAGCTACCTTACAACCATGACCTGTGTTAATATCAGAACACTAGCTACCTTACAACCATGACCTGTGTTAATATCAGAACACTAGCTACCTTACAACCATGACCTGTGTTAATATCAGAAAACCATCTAACTTACAGTCTAGGTTTGTATTAAACGTCAGCGGCCTGTCTAACTTAGAGATGGATTTTTATATAAATATCCACACTGCGGCGTACAAGCCTACTCTTACATGGCATCTGTTTTTATGACTGTTTTACTAACAAAAATTGTACCTAGAAGGAATTTTTATTCAGCCATATATGTCACAACTGTTGATCATTTTATTACAGTCCACGTCATCTTCCCCCAGAACCCCCCCCCTTCACCTTTGCTGTTCATATGCAAATCGAATCCTCCTCCTGGGACCACAGGTTGTCCAGCCCTCCTTTGTTCTTAAAACCCAATGCTCCTTTGTAACACCTCAGCCCTCATCACTGTGTGCAGATGAATGTGACCCACAGCCGACTAGTGACTCTGTGCTCATTCCATGCATAGCTGATAAACAATAGTCCATCTTAAGTATTGTATTGTACACATAGACATCATTATATACATGTACAAGTCCAATTTTGACAAAATAACCTAAACTAGTATAATTCTACAGAACTCTACAATTATCAAAACATCTGACTTATAGCCTTGGTTTGTATGAATATCAGAACATCATTTTACTATATTCTCAGTTTTTTATAAGTATCAGAACACTGGCTAATATGCCGCTCTATAGTTTGTATGATATCAGAACATCGGTTAACTTACAGCCCTGAAATAACCCTTGACTCATCCCCCCTCTCTCTCTCTCTCTCTCTCTCTCTCTCTCTCTCTCTCTCTCTCTCTCTCTCTCTCTCTCTCTATATATATATATATATATATATATATATATGTATATATATATATATATATATATATATATATATATATATATTGTTTTTTTAAAAACACCCCCCTCTATGCTAATGCTACATTTAAACACTCCCTCCCCACCATATGCTGAATTTAAAAACATACCTACTATTTTTTTCCCTCCTCCTGTTCCCTGGGTCCTGTTTTAACAGTATGTGGCCCCCATCCCTCGGAACGTACCACTGGATGGATGAGGTAGAAAAAAAGTGCTTCCGCCCCCACCCCTAGACCCCCCTGAGCCCTCACACCTACATGTGACTCGCTGCCCCTCCCCCACTTACCAATGACTTTTAAAAAAAAAAAAAAATGGCTTCCGGGTTGTTGTTTTTTTAAAAATATGGCGTAATTTGGTACGTTTAGCGCCATTTGGTACGTTGCGGCGACATGCGGTACTGTAATGTACCAGAAGTATACTACTGGGAGGTCTCGACTCATCGTTGAGCTGAATCTCTGGTCCCCCCCAAACCCGGCCGGTCTGCGACCAGCCTCCTGCATCCCCGACCCCTTCTTTGCATGTCGGCTGTTCCTCTGGATGCCACACTGGATCTGTAATCTGCAGCTGACATGTCCCCAGAGCCTTTGTGCACTGGGTCAATGAAAAAGGCCGGGCTGTACAGGACCATCTGGAGGGTCCTGGACATCGATGGCTGGTACCTCATGACCACTAATGACTTGGAGTGCTGTCGGTGCAAGAAGAAGGTCAGAGAGTGGTCACAGGGCATCATCAGGCAGCTGGCCCCCAGCTACAGCTGCCAGTTCCCAGCTGTACTCACCAAGTAAGACATGAAATTAATATCTTTGTTGTTTGTGTTGAACATCCTGCTTGATGTGTTTCTGTGGACTACATGTCTGTGCTGTGGTTCTGCAGGCTGTCCTGTGACATGAGGGTGCTTGTACAGCTGAGGTCTCGCAACAGTGCGAACCAGATATTCAGCACCCTGCCCGAGCAGCACTCAGAAGCCTGGATGGGGAGAGCGCTCCGGTACCTCAGCGTGTGCGAGCAGTTCCTGGCCTTGTGCTCGAGGGGGCAGGCACCCCAGATGCCCCCTCTGCCATCAACCGTCTGGCTGTTGGCCGTGTACAGCTACGATGTGCTGTCGCGGCTGGACGAGTACAAGGCCAGGATCACGTCCACCTTCGGATCCATCTTAAAGATGGATTCCACCAAGAAGGCTAGTGAAGTTTGTCACAATGTCATATTTTCTTACAGCTGCTTAAACACCACGGCTTCTTCAAATTCCCCAAATATGGGAATCTTGTGTGCATATTTTCCAGTGGCGGGGGACACTCTCTCCTGTAAACACATACAAATAAAGTCTTAAAGATCTACTGGTATGAAGGGACATGTCTAGCAGCTGGTTGACCAATATGAGAATAAATAGTGGTACACGATTTCCAGACACATTGAGAAACTGGTATGGAATAATAACATTCCTCTGGATAGTGTGCTCAGTAATTAGTATGTTACATTGTAATTCTATAGACTGATTTCTTTAATAATAACATTGTGCTGCTGATACCGCAGTTTTACAACTTGGGGGCGCCAATATCCATAATACCTGTTTAGGTTCTTCCACTGCAGATTGAACACTTGAAGGCACCATATCACAACACATAGACTTTGTCCATCTGGGGACGCTACTGATACACCTTTGACTGTAGACTGTACGTAAACCAATGACGTTCGAAGGAATTGCACTACGGTACGCCTCACCCCCATTCGCAGAGCTCGAGTCTACAGTAGTGCAAAGTCTACAGTTAGACTTTGCACTACTGTAGACCAGTGGTTCTCAAACTTTTTCTGTCACGCCCCACTTTGGAGGAAGAAAAATGTTCGGGCCCCACCGGCCCAACAAAATTGTAACAAAATGGTCCAACTTTTTGTTATGCCTCCATCCGTGCTTTTTCAAATAATAGAATAAAGAAAATTTAAATCCCTTTCAAGTAAACCAGATTGCTCCATCAGACAAAAACTAATAACATGTGCAAATAAAGTTCTTTCTGTGCAAAAAATAACTAATATTTGGCAAAAAAATACTTATTGTGGCTACAAATAACCTGTTTTGCACTGAATATATTTTCAAGATAATAACAATAACGCTCAACCTGTGCAAAACTAAACTCTGCTAAAATGCAGAGAATAATTTCCCCACTGTGGGATTAATCAGCGAGACTGAAATAATTTATTCTTCATAATTATTTATCCAATAAATAATAATAATATTGCCCAATTGTCTTTTGATTTTGGACCTAGTGTTAACATTAGCTAGCTCGCTCGCTAGTGTTCAGACGTGCCTAAACATGAATCGGAAAAGCTTCCTATTTCCAACGCGTTTTTTGTTCCGATAAAATACCACTTAAAATATTGATGAAAATGATCGTATCACGTTTTCAGCTGATTTAATGGTGTGAAGTTAAGCTTTAGTTTACTATCTTTTGAGCGGAATATTGTTTTAATTAATAGAGTTAGTTTTTACTTTACTAGAGCCAGTTAAAGGACGCTAACGCCGGTAAATCAGCCAATGCCGGACGCACTTCTATCCCCGTAGTAAACATTGGCCGCTACTGGTTTTTCGAAGATATTAACTTGTTCCAGGGCCACCAAAATGCTGTCAACACATCCAGGATCGTAGTTCTGTCCTTCACAATAAGATATCCCGCTTCAACAACTCCAAACTATGCAATAAAAGCTCGGTAATTTCAATTTGAGTGTATAACACCACCTGCTGGATGTTTTGTTAAACTCTTCTCATGTCAGTCACTTGCTAAACACCAGCTGATGCATGACATTTAACAATTATGTACACATATGTTGTATATAACAATTACTATCATAACACACAGTGCAGAGTAAGAGTTATATTACAACTAAAAACACCAGTATTCATGATTGAAAGCTTCATTGTTAAAACCCTGTAATAACATCTTTTATCCAAAGAACACCGATGTGTACAGGACATTGAAAACATATTGTGTTAATTGTATGTTTATCCAGTTGTACCTATTAAATTAGGAAGTCATGAAATATGAATTAAAAAAATGGATGTCAATCAGATATTTAGAGACGTTAAACATTGAATGGTGTCATATTGACCCCAAAGATAAAAGGAGGGCTAGACAAATGACTTGTGCAAATCTTTGAAAAGATGAACATTTATTTAAATAAAAATAATAATTATTATTATTACGGACACAAATTACATTTAAAAGAATCATCCTCATCCAGCTCGTCCCAGCCAACGCACACGGCCGCTGTCACACTGGACCCACGACACCAAGCCCTCTGAGCTCCCGGGAGGCTCAGGTTCCCTGCACCGGCCACACTCCCAATCTGTAGTCTCCATGTCTTCAGGAGTGTGACCAATTCACAGAATAAAAAACAACAACTTTGAATTAAAGAAAATGATCAGATTTTCATGGGTTGGTATACAAAGAAAGTTAACATGAAGTACACTACCGGTGGATGTCGTGCGTCCAGCAGACGAGGAGCTGGATGATGAAGGTCTGGCGTCTGCAGGTATGAATAACAGAAAAAGCATAACCATGTTTTGTTTAGTCTTCATCATGCTAATGTCACCATCATGTTATAATATAATATTTTTTCAGGTTACATAAAGCATTAACAGTGGGAGGGAGAGGAACGACGTTGGGACCCAGGGAGGCCACATCCCGCTGCCGATGTTGAAGGCTCTAAAATAATAATTAGATTTTATTATAACAATACTAAAATGCATACTCATAATATCAACTGTCACAATAGTTAATACATTCAGATTTATACGTGAATTTAAAATGCTAAATAGGTGCGCGCTGACCAGGAAACGGGGATAGGGGATGGGGTTGGGCTAGGGAAAGGGGATGTTGGGAGGGAAGGGTAACATCAGGCCCAGCCCAGGAAGATGCCGATGGGGTTGGCGGAGGAGATGAGGAGGTACAGCGGCCCGGACGGCATGACTCGTAACCAGTCAATAGCCATCGAGTCCAGAGGGTAGATGCCTGTTGAGTTAGTTAATTATTATTATTTAGTCAAATTACGTTAATTTGCGAAAAGAGAAAGGAAAAAAAAGACTGCAAGTCCTAGAATTTACTGCCAGTAGGCCAGTACAGGCTGCTGATTGCTTAACTCAAAACACCTGTGGGTGGAAGGTCAAAACATTTCAGCTGAGACAGAAAAGAAGCCGCTGGTACTATTAGCTATTATTTATTTAATTTGTTGGATGAAAGTTGTGAAAGTTTATTTACATTCTTGTTGTATAACTTTTTGTTTTTGTGTTCAAAGGTGCTCCTTCACGGCTAACCTGGGCTGCTTGCGACCTCCAGGACTGTTAGGAGGTGGTCTCAGGAGGCTAACGACGCCCTGCAGGACTGCTTTGAGTCGACGGACTGGGATGTGCTGTGTGGACCACATTGGGAGGACATCAACAGCATGACTGACTGCATCACAGAATACATAAAGTTCTGTGAACACACCACCAAACCATCCCGGACTGTGCGCTGCTTCCCCAACAACAAGCCCTGGATCACCAGGGACCTGAAGGCTCTTTTAAGAAAGCTGCTTTCAGGTCTGGGGACAGGGATGAGCTCAGAGAGTCCAGCGCAAGGTGAAGCTCAGGGAGGGCAAGAAGACAGCTGGAGAAACTCCACCAAGGCAAAGCCGAGGGACCTGATGGCATCAGCCGCAGGGTCCTAAAGACCCGTGCCACCCAGCTGTCTGGTGTCCTGCAGCACCTCCACAACCTGAGCCTGAGGCAGGAGGAAGTTCCGGTGCGGTGGAAGACGTCGTGCCTGGTCCCTGTCCCAAAGAAGTCGATTCCATCCGTCCTCAATGACTACCGACCGGTTGCCCTCACCTCCCCATGTGATCAAGGTTAATTTTAGCAGTAGGATGACAATACAGAGATACTTTTCAGAGTAAAGATCGTCGCCCGAGCGTCGCCCGAGCGTCGCCCGAGCGTCGCCCGAGCGTCGCCCGAGCGTCGCCCGAGCGTCGCCCGAGCGTTCTTATGCCGTGTTCACACTGGACGCGGCGCGAATTGCCGATTTATTTGCGGGGTGGCGAGATAGACGCTTTTGAGGCGGCGCGAACAGAACGTTTGACCTGGGGCGAACAAAGCGAAGGACGCGGCGCGAATTCGCGTGAGTTGAATTCTCCCAACTCCGGCGGAGAAATCACGTGGCGGAGAAAACGCGTGACGCAAAGTTGCGGCAGCCAATCAGTGTTGAGAATCAGCGTTGAGAATCAGCGTTGAGAAGCTCCGCCCGTCATCACCGCCGTCTCCCCGTTTCTGAATGAATCTGCTGCTGCTCCGCCTGAACCAGCGCTGAAAGCGGCTTCATTGAGACGCTGTTGTGGGACTACGAATAATATTATGAACCCAGAGACCATGGAGGTTGATGTTCCGACATATGTGGAATTTACACAAAAGGTATAAAGCAGAACTAGTGGTTATTTCCATGGTGGATGGCATAATCGATATTGTTTTACGGAGATACGCGAGACGCAGTTCCTGGAGGAGTCGGTGAAATTCACCGAGCTGTGTGCGGCTACGGATGATGTCATGAACCCAAATACGAGGGCGTTTCATGTTCCCACATGTTTGGGACTTCCACAACAAGTATAAAGCAGAACTAGTGGTTATTTATTCCATGGTCGATAGCGGAAATGAAAGCTTCGTCGCTTGTCTCTCACAGAGACAAGCGACGGAGCTAAGCCACGGCCCCTTCGCGACGCGATTTTTCGCATCTGGTGTGAACACCCTCGTTTCACTCACGCGAGTAAACTGGTTCGGTGTGAACACGGCATTACTGCTTTCTCTCATCAAAGTCACTTTCCTATAGTACTATAGCACTTTCCATGTAAACGTCCATATATGTTCATGAAATTTAACATGTAGATTCTTTGATATGTATAAAGTAATACTACTTACACTTTTCTGGCTATCGACCGCCGAAGAAATTGCCAACAAAAAGACCGTTTTTTACTATCTTTATTGGGGGAGTTTTTCCTGATCCGATGTGAGGTCCCGGGACAGGAATGTCATGTGTACAGATTGTAAAGCCCTCCGAGGCAAACTTGTATTTGTGATGTTGGGCTATACAAAATAAACTGAATTGAATTGAACTGTAGACCTAAATCCTGCTATAGAACTGCCTCCTGCTATAGGCCTGCCTCCTGCTGTAGTTCTGCTATAGACCTCAAGTCAAGACTTGAGCTATAGATAGCAAACTTGTATTTGTGATGTTGGGCTATATAAAATAAACTTGAAACTCTCGAATTGAATTGAATGTACTTGACTGGCATGACTGTTTTATTCGTACTGTGTCTCTAATTATTTTCTTTCTGTATCTTGTGATGTTTCTCCATCTCTCTCTTGGTCTCTCTCAGATTGAGGAGGAATGTTGGAGGATCACACTGAAGCCACTACTGTCCACATTCCTGGGGAAGTTGGACCAATACTGTCAAACTGTTGAGCCCGTACAGAAGGAAGGGGGAGCTGTCGGGAAGAAACTCGATGAGACCCTTGACCAATGGAATGAGGCACGTACAGTTTAGAAGTTTTTGTGTAGAAGCAATCTGATGTTTATACTTGGTTCATACAAAGAGAAGCTGTCATTCTCTACATTGGTGAAAAACCCGAGGAGTTTATCAAGGTCTACCAGGTAAAGAAAATATACCTCTGCTGCTTGGATTTGAAGCCCTTCCTGTATGAAACATCATTGTACAATCCTGCATAGTGGCTAGATGGCTTTGTGGAATCATGTATACTCCTGGGGTATTCATGAAATCTTCATTTTAAACTACAGAAACCATTTTAATTTTTAGAAAATGTGTGTGTATATATATATATGTATATATATATATATATATACATATATATATATGTATATATATATATATGTATATATATATGTATATATATGTACGTATATATATGTATGTATGTATATATATATATATATATATATATATATATATATATATATATATATATATATATATATATATATATATATATATATATATATGGCTGATACACACTGCATTGTGTGTATTCGATTTACAAAACTGGTTTGATACATTTTTTACTCAATGATTTTTAAACTTGCTTGTTTTTCTGGCATGCAAACCTGTCACTTTATGATAACGGTTTACCCATTTAGATGCGTATTGAATAAAAATGAAGTTATGTGCTAGTATGTAGGTCTTAAAAAGAATTTCTGCAGATACCCTGTTTTGTTCCGTTTTTTATATACAGATGTTTGATGATGACGATGCTGCAGAAGTCCAAGAGCAAATTGCAACATTTGTCCTCAACATATTTGTGGTCAAGCCAGGGAGGAAGGTTTTGAGAAGCAAACAGGAATAGCCATCAAGGAGCAGAAGTGCTTTTTGGAATTTCTGATGTGGCACCTGCTTGCTGATGGGCCTTATGTATGCATTGGAACTGAGCTACTCTAAGAAACTGAAATATACCTTTTAGGTTTTCCAGATGCTCTTTTTGAAGCTAGGGGGTATAAAGCAAAAAATGTCCTCAAAGGTCCATGAGCTAAAGGTCAGATTGTATAGCTAAAAGTCAGACAGGCATTGAGGGCAGGGAGTTTGAGTGACCTCCCTCTTGTTTAATTTGCTCAGTGTATCTATATACATGTGTATTCTTTTAATCAAACTATTGTTTCATTCATTTGTGTCATTTAAGGTTTACTGTATAATAATAATAATACTTTACATTTATATAGCGCTTTTCCAAATGCTCAAAGACGCTTGACAGAGACAAACAGAACAAAAGACAAAACAAATATATAGAAAGACAATGGAGCAAACAAAACAAACCATCAAAAAAAAGAGAAAAACTGGAGAAGCTGCAACGGAATTAGTCCTGCAGTGGAGGGTAGAGAGCAGGGGTTAGCAGGTGAAGAGTAGGGAGCAGGGGTTAACTCTTTGGAGTCGGGGTCATTTTCTTGATTTTACATAATTTCTTAAATTCACTTTTTAAAGTCACTTGCATATGATAGATAAGATCTAAGATAAGATAGATCTAAAATTGCAGAACAATCTCAGCTCTTTATAATGAGGCACCATTGTCATAAGGCAAAAGTGTAAAGAGAAATATTACTCTAAAGCTGAAAAATGTAATCTAGATTTTGGAAAATCTTCATATCTCTTGTGAAAACATAGCTTTACTCAGGAGGTCGAACTGTTTTGGTGCTTGAAATTAGTTTACCAAAGGTCTTAGGTTCACAAAAGCAGTGAAATATATGAATACAAAAATGGTAGAAACATGTAAATAAATGTCTAAAATCAAATTTATTATTATATGGTGAGGTGATGAGCTGTGGCTGGCATTGTGGCCTGCAGTAATGATTTGACAGAGACGGACTGGAGGCTGCTAAAGCGATGCTGCATGTTGTCCTCTGGACCCTGGCAGCTGCAGATCCTCTCTGTAAAATACATTACTAATAGTTCGTTTAAGTTCACTGAAAGAAAGTAACAGGATAGTGACAATATTTGATTACGCCCCGTTCAGTCTCATAACTACCATGTACCCATTTAGCTACTGCACAGCAACTTCCGGTTAGCGCGCAGCTAACCTAACAACATGGTAATTTCAGTCTCACAAACACATAACAGAGATCCCACACTACTAAGCGTACTACGTTCGCTGAACGAAAGTTAACGAGCTAACTCCGTTAGCGATCGTTAGCTCGCTCGCTCCATGGTAGGAGCTAACGTGAGGTAAACAATACGACAGTAATGATTAACACAGATATAACACTACTAAGCGTACTACGTTCACTGAACGAAAGTTAACGGGGATCGTGACAATATTTGAACACCCACCGTTCAGTCTTTTATCCACCCTGTAGACATATATAACCCCGTTAGCGATCGTTAGCTCGCTCAGTAGCTCCGTGTGAGCGGCAGCTAACGTAAACACTACGGCGGTAACGATTAACAGAGATATAACGCTACTAAGCGTACTAAGTTCACTGAAATAAAGTTAACGGGGATCGTGACAATATTTGAGCACCCACCGTTCAGTCTTATAGTCAGCCTGTAGACATATATAACCCTGTTAGCGATCGTTAGCTCGCTACCCGCTAGCTTCGTGTTAGCAGCAGCTCTATCTGGCTACAGGTCCCGTTACTAACGTAAATATGCTATTGCAAAGTTCAGTAAATACACTTACCCATCTTCCAATGGATCCCTTTGCTTGGCGTTGTCCTGTACATCTCAGGGATCGACTCCTTCAGGCTCTATTTATGGTTGAAGCTGCGCCGTTCTCCAGTACAGCTTCGCTCAGCCTGCCTGCTCTCTTTTTCTCTCTCTCCCGGTGAAGCTGTGTACGCATCATATGACACGTCTGGGTGTGTAGAATGCTCTATCTTGCTGTGTGAATCTCATATGATCTCGCAAAAAAAAGGCAGAGGAAGCTGAAGTTTAACTAAATCTTGGAAACGTGGAACCATATTTCTGTGCAGAATTATCATGACTGAGTGAATATTTTCTAAACGGCAGTATCGTATAGCGCGTGCGCGCGCTCGAAGATCTCGAAGGGTTAACAGGTGAAGGGTAGGGAGCAGGGGTTAACAGGTGAAGGGTAGGGAGCAGGGGTTAACAGGTGAAGAGTAGTAGTCATGTTGAGGGCTGGTGGGTGAGGTAGTGGGCGGGAGGAGGCAGCCAGCTGGTTGTGAATTGTAGTGATTTTGTCATTAAAGAAGATAGAAATGAGTTGCATTTGCTGGTGGTGAAGGAGGAGGAGATGGTGTCCATGGGCTTGAGGAGTTTGTTGATGATGGAGAAAAGTGTTTTGGGGTTGTTGGAGCCAGATTGGATGATGGAGGAGTAGTGAGAGAAGCGGGTGGCGTTGAGGGCATCTTTATATTGTTGTTGGTGGAGTTTGAAGGCATCAAGGTGAATAGTGAGTCCAGTTTTCTTTGCAAGACGCTCCAGTTGACGGCCCTGCACTTTGAGGTGTCGAAGTTGGTCAGTGTACCAGGGGGCGGAGTGAGTGAAGGAGACAAGTTTGGATTTTTTGGGGGCGATGCGGTCAAGACAGGAGGAGAGTGTGTCATTTTAGTGATTGACCAGGGTAGTGGGGGAGGCAGTCGAAATAGGGGCAGAGGCAGAGACGATGGTAGCCAAGGAGGAGGAGAGCGAGTGGAGGTTGATGGACTTGATGTTCCGGAATGTTATGGTGTGGCTCTGCTTAACATGGGGAATGGGGATGTCTATGTCCAGGGTGATAGCCAGGCGGTCAGAGATGGTGAGTAAATAAACTTCCTGCGGGAGGCTCTGTTGCTGTAACGGGGCCAACAGGAGTCCAAGTGTTTTGATGGCTGAGATCAACGGAGGAGCAGAGAAATTGTTGAGTTGGAGGAGCTGCGAGGTGGAATATTGCAGAACCATGGCAGCCGGGGATGATGACAAGCCTGAGGTCATTTGTCAATAGCCACAAACTTGACGACCGGAGTTGGAGAAGTGACAGGCACGTCAGGATAGTCCACAGGAGGCAAGTGATTAGAGCAGGACAGTTGAAAGGCTGGCTCGTCGGTAGGCACCAGCTAGCGAGAGAGCGCCGGGGCCAGTCAGTTAGTTGGGTTAGGGAGTAGACGGTAGCAGGAGAAGTGACAGGCACGGCACGTCAAGATAGTCTACAGCAGGCAGATGATCAGAGCAGGACAGCTGTGAGGTTATCCAGGAAACCCGCCTCAAAACCGTAACATGGACAGGAGTATCCAACAGGGAGCCGGCTAGCTTGAAATCAGTAGCCACCGACTAGCGAGAGACTGTCAGCTAGTTGTCCAGGGAGTAGACGGTAGCAGGTGCAACAGAACAAATTCAAAACAAAACGGCGCAGTAGAAAACAGAGAAAAATGGCTATGTACAGTAAATAAACTTAACTACACTGATAAATAAATAAAAATAAATAAAAACTGTATGGTTAATTATGAATAAGGTAGAAAATCAACAAAAACTGTGCCAGACTGAGCGGCGTTAGACTTGTCAGCGTCCCCGTTGCTTCATAACATGCCAATGCTTTCCTGGATTGTGTTTATTGTTGCAGATTTCAATGCTTATGATGTATGCTTTGTATTCTCATTGTTAGTTTAAATACTACATTTTCTCACTTTTTCATGTTTACACCCAGATTTCACGAAATGTTTGTCATGGAAATTTGGTTTAAAGTCATGGAAATCCATTGGTCAGAATGACTCTGCTCCTCTTTGCAAAGATTAAATGTCCTGATCAATGATTTTACCACCAGGTGTCGAGTAAGTTTTTCTATCACAATTGGTCCTTCGAAGCCGGATCTCAATACCCCCTCCTTCCTCCAGAGTTTCTTTCCTGAAACCGTCCACGGGGGAGTCCAGGACTCTCACAGAAAGCCCTCCGCCCTACAACTCGCAAGAGTTTAGTTTGGTGTTTTGTGAGGCCAGGACTGGCAAGAGGGAAGAGGGGTGACGAGAAGATTCATGTTTGACCGAACCGGTGGGGAAAATCATTCCAGGTGAGATCTCTTTCTGTCTGTCAGTAGTCCAGAGGATTTTTAAAGATCTTGTTTATTCAGGGAACGTGGAAGGAATCTGGTTCAGAGAATTTTAAATAGCTTTTTATTTCAGGGAATGTAAAAGATCTTTTTTGTTCAGGGAACGTGGAAGGAATCTGGTTCAGAGGATTTTAAATAGCTTTTTATTTCAGGGAATGTAAATCGTTCCGGGAATTATAAAGGAGTCCTGGACCGATATTTTAGATTCTTCCGTTCCAAGAATAAAGAAGGAGTCACTCACCCTGACAGATGCAGAGAAACTTGTCCACGCCTTTGTATCGTCCAGGCTGGATTACTGTAATGCTCTCCTCACCGGAATCTCTCACAGGAACATGCAGAGACTACAACATATTCAAAACAGCGCTGCCAGGATCCTGCTAAGAGTCCACAAATACGACCACATCACCCCCGTTCTGAAATCACTACACTGGCTCCCCATCCCGCACAGAATTGAGTATAAGCTCTCCCTCCTCACTCATCAGTGCATTCACGGACATGCCCCCCAATACCTAAAAGAACTGCTCACCCCCAGACCTCCTCATTCAACCTCCGTTCTGCAAACAAAAATACCCTCCAAGTCCCCAGAACCAAGCTCCGCACTATGGGCGATCGGGCCTTTTCCTCTGCAGCTCCCAGGCTGTGGAATTCCCTCCCCGACCATCTGAGGGCCCCACAGACTGCAGAGGCTTTTAAACGTGACCTGAAAACTCACCTTTTTAAGAAAGCTTACTGCTAAAATATCTTTTATGGGCTTTGCTTTTAGATATATCTTAAAAAATTTTCTTGTTCTATTCTACTCTGTAGCACTTTGAGATTGCTCAAATATAAAGTGCATATTTGTTCGCATTGAGCCTTTCAAAATTGAAAATAGCAATGCAGGCGCACCTTGCTTTTCAATGGAATGGGAGATGATTGATTTGAGACTGATTTGATTTGTATTCATGTAAGGCCCAAAATGCACCTGTGATTAATAAAGAGATTAATACAACCTCTTTGCTCCATTTAACCAGCAAAAGTGTAGTTAGACACATGATGGAACGCTGTTCCACCTTGTTTTTTTTATGTTATTAATTGCTCAGATTTGAAGAGTACTAATTGGTGAGTGACAAATTACATATTTGGATTTGCACAGTCATGATTTATCTTCACACATTCACGTTGGTAGAGTTCCAAGTTGACATGTAGATTTTATTGATATATCAACAGAAAAATATTTCAGCTACCAGAAAACTAATTTGGGTGCTGCCCAGTCTGAAAGTTAAATTTGAGAGCACACAGATGCATATTGGTAAGAGCAGCATTAGATCCCAATGACAGAGCTCACGCTTAGCCCGCCAACGGTTTGTTAATCTATGCTTGCAGCTTTCATTAACTTGTGTGGGGTTGTGTTGGTGAAAATCCAACATGCTGGTGATAATTAATGTGTTTTTTTCTATATAGGGAGGCAACCCTTGAGAAAACCCTCTGGACTCATCTTAGCAAATGACACACACACACTTTATAAAACTGCTGCTGAGAATAGATGTTTAAAGACTAAGCAGGTCTAACTTGCAGCTAAATGTTGACTGCATCAGTTTTTTTCCATGCTCTGGTTAATGATGGCTCATCAAGCAGAAATCCTCTCCAGCTGGTGAATGAAAGGTTAGCAGGAGTAAGACTCTGTGAAGTGAGAGCCCATCAATCATCTGGAGGAGTTCAGTGTGAAGTAGCAGGAGAGTTACGTGGGGCCCAGAGAGCGCTTGTCTTCAGCCAGAGGGATTTGTTTGCTTTAACCAGTCCTAACGGTCAGGAGAAGAGTCTGGGCTGCTCCTCAGGGCCGTCCTTCCCTTTCCCCCCTCTGTCTGTCAAACATGCACACATGTTCCCTCACATATATTGTCTCTGAACGGGGGTGTATTCTCACCAATATAAACACGCTCTTTGGCTGATGTTTATGCTATCATTTCTGCAAAGTGTCTTCTTTTCTTCTTTTTTTTACAGTCAGACTGTAAATGTAGGATCAAGCATGTTGCATGTTTCCTCTGTTACAAGGCCAATTGACCAATTAAAGGGTTATGTTGTGGTTTAGGTTACAGGGTTAAGGTCTAGAACCATCAAAGGGTTACAGTCTGAATGGAGGTCCTTTGAAGGGCAAAAAAAGTATTCTGTGAAGTACTTCAGCATGTACTGAAGTTCACAGCTGTTACCGGAACTGTTTGGATTTCACTTCGAAAGCTGTAAAATGAGATTTGTGATTACATCAACCCTCTAATGATGATATTAGAGAAATGACAGAGTGTAAATCCAGGTCCACCATACAAACCACTGTCCTGCATTGCTGCAGTAATCATTCCACTGGTCAGCTTTGTTTTCTTATTCAAATAGCTTTGACTAAACACAGTTTGTTACCAACCTGTCTGATTAAGAGATCTCTTTCTGCCATACCAAACAACTGTATTTACATTGAGGGGCTTTAATTCAATACAGGTATTTTAAGAAATGTTTAATTTCTTCGTGAACATTTTTCCTACAACATTGTTGCCATCCTTCAGCAAAACAGCATGAGTGAATGAGCAGTGTTATGTTTCTGTGATGGAGCTCAGTCTTGGGGCCTCCAAAGTCTCTCACAGAGCAGAACCACAGAGCCAAGAGAGATCATGGCCCTGGTATTCGACCCTGTCAGCTCAAACACCACCTGAGGGACTCGATCCACCTGCTTGATTGGACTGGGACCCTTTGTTAATATCACAGTGAAGTGTGTCGACATTTGCACCCCCCTTCTCGATCGCCCAGCTCTTTAAGAAAGTTGTCTGCAGAACATCAGTGACTGCAGTTGTCAGAGTCTGCTCGGACCCTCATACGTCATAGGCTGTGTGAGAAATTAGTTCCTTTTCTTCCTCTGAAAGCTGACTGTTGACATCCTCCTGTTCTCATTCTCAAACACACACACACACAGAGCTTGTTCTCCAGGACAATGTGACTACAGCAGTATTTATGTGTGTGTTGGTAAAAGCTTCAAAAACCAGGAATGAAACCAACTTTCTGTTGCATTTACAACTTTCTCAGTTCATAAATCCACTAAACATGTGAGACTAAAGAGGAATGTGTCCTCATTCAGTCAGTTAGAATGCTTTAACATTGCAAAAGCAATGTTGTAGCTCCCTCTACTGCAGTGGTTCTCAATTTTGTTTTGTCACGCCCCACTTCGGAAGAAAAATGTTCATGCCCCACCACAAAAAAATTGACTATTGTGGCAGCAATTAACCTGTTTTGCACTGAATATCTTTTTAAGATAATTACAATAACGTGCAACCTGTGCAAAACAAATAAAATGAGTGCAGATATGTTTGAGTCATCATGTATCAGTATTAGTGGCTGCAATGAGCTGCTTTCCTCTACAAATCTTTTAAAAACAGGGTTGTACATTTGATGCGGCCTCTCTCAATTCATGTTTACAGTTTTTTTCGATTGCTAAGACACAATTCCTGGAACAACTCACCATTTTTTCAAATCTTCACACACAATTTTAAATACTCACACCCAACAGTCCAAACATCTAACTTCTGGGTCCCAATCAGTCTTTACCCTCAGACAATACACACAAGCTGTCAAAACACAGATTACATTAGTGTTTGTTACACACAGGAGGGATTAATTCAACACACTGCCACCAAAATGTCAATAATAGGGTTTATTCACAGCACTTCCAGATTGAGCACATATACAGGTTCATCAGCATCGGCATCAATATCAGCATGATCTTGTCTCAGGTCAGGGTCAGGCCATAGTATTTCATCAATGTCACACATTAGATCTTCTCTCGCCAGGCAGCATGGGAAATATCCCCTTGTGTGTTTGATCCAACCCTGGATAGATTCCAGAGAAATATTCTCACATGCATTCACCATGCCTCCAGGAGATTGTGCTGTGTATGGGTTGCGGTCATAGACTCTCCACCGCCATGCTGAGAACAATTCCTCTATTGGATTCAGAAAAGGGGAGTATGCTGGTAGAAAAAGGACACTGAACCTGGGGTGGTCATTGAACCAGGTGCGAACCAGAGCAGCCTGATGGAAGCTCACGTTATCCCAAATTACAACATATTGGGCTTGTTCTGGTTGCCGTGGCTCCCCTTCTTGTTGGAGAATGTTATTGTGCAGCTGATCTAGAAACTGAAGGACTAGTGCAGTGTTGTATGGACCCAGTACAGCATGGTGGTGGAGGATGCCACGGTTGCTAATGGCTGCACACATGGTGATGTTGCCCCCCCTCTGACCGGGAACTTGGATGATTGCACGGTGTCCAATGATGTTGCGGCCCCTTTTGCGCCTTTTTGTGAGATTGAACGCTGCTTCATCGATAAAGATGTATTCGTGTGGGTCAGCCATTGCAACCATCTCAAACATTGTCTACAGGAATCAAAAAACACACATTTTACTTCAAACATATATGTGTATTGGAATAGTATAGCATTTCTGTATAGTGCAATTACCTGCACATATTGAGTCGTTGCTCCTTAACCCTATCGGAATTCCTCTCAAAAGGCACGCGGTAAAGTTGCTTCGTCCTTATGTGGTTCCGCTGTATAACCCGGCCAATGGTGGAAAGGCTTATGCTGTTAATCCCTTGAAATATTTCCTGGTCTTCAATAATGCGGGTTTGAATCTCCCTCAAAGTGATGGCATTATTGCCAATCACCATATTTACCAAGGCAGTCTCCTGTTCAGCAGTGAGCAATCGCCTCCTGCCTCCAATAGATGGCTGACAATGAGGCAAATTACCTGTTTTCCCTCCTGAAAGTACAAACAATGGATGCAACTGTGAAACGGCTTAAGTTTGGCTGGATTAGTTGGCCAGCTTCTTTCATTGTCCTCCCATGTACCACCACATGATGAACAACTGTGACACGGATGTCATCAGAAATTACTTGTCTTTGCTGTCCTCTTGGCTCTCGTCTCTCTCTCTCTTGTCTCTCTGTCTCTTGTCTCTCTGTCTCTTGTCTCTCTGTCTCTTGTCTCTCAACCTCTACCTTCTGATTGGTGTGTTAACAATTTTTTCAATTTTTACGAGTTGGACAGACATAATATGTCTCTGGATTATGATGGACTGGCACTCTGTTATTATTTCGAAGTAAAGCCACTTTCAATTTTGAAAAAAGAAACGAAATGGACACTGCAAATAAAGAGAAAGTGTCTACTACAACCTGCTTTTAAGCTTGGCTGAGGTGGATAAGTTTGTAAATGATGAAAACAAACTGGAAGAAGCTGCAGTGGACTCAGACTTCATACTCAAAGTATGTGACTTAGCTGTCACTCAAGCTTCCGCTGAAGACTCTAAAACATCAGGTATGTGCGGACTCCGCACATACCTGATGCGGAGCGATGAGGAGCTTGTAGGCCCCCAGACATTAATACAGGAATATATCTCTATCATGTTGTCAACATGTTTTTTCTTTTTTTGAGGTTTCACTACTGCTTTTTTGGTTACGTCATGTCGTCTGCTTTTTTTTTCGGTAACAGTTTAATGACAGCCACCTGGAGAAGTGGCCCCACCAGCTGTTTATTTCATGAACTAACCCCTGATATTCATCAAACAGTAGGGGATGGAAACACTCATTCATTTGCAATTGTATTTTCTGGAAGATTATTTAGAGGAGCAATGTACAACATTCAGACCACTATTATAGAAGCAACCAACTTTTGTCTCTGTAAATATCGAGCAGAGTAATGTCTACCTGAGCAGAGAATAATGAGGTCTCTCTGTGTGTGATGTTACCAGAACTTCTTCTCCTGGCTTTGTTGACATATCGGGATGCTTCCAGTCAGTGGCGGCTAGTGATTTTTTTTTTTTTGTGGGGGGGGGGGGGGGGGGGGGGGGGCGCAGTTGGGCGGCGCGGTTTAAATAGCACTCCACAATGAGAAAAACAGAGGTTTTGAGTAGAATATTCTAAAAAAACAATGCTTTATTTCAAGAAAACACAGTGCTCAACACTGTCCAATAACAACTATCAACAAACTGTAACTTTGGGCATGAGAGGTTCAGAGCAGGTTTAAGAAACATTGGGTTGGGTTTCAGAGGTTTACAGAATAAAAGAGGTGCCCACACCCTCACATGAAAGAGGCTTAGAGCAGAATAGATTCAGAAAGAGAGACATCACATTTTACATTGGGTGTTTGACAGAGTAGGCCCCACTGCTTGTAAAGACATTTAAACTGGGGGCCCTGCAGTAAGGAGGCACTGGTGAGGTGGTCTTTGAAGGCAAAGCGTTCCCTGGTGTGTCCAAGTATGGTGTCACCAACCTACAGATAAATATATAGAGAGAGACAGATAAGATGTGGGGAATTATCTACTACAACCAGGCTTCATACTACAGACAAAAACTATGTTTTGTGTGTCTTGATGGCTCATCAACAGACAAAAGGCCAGGAGCCACCTTGATGCTCTAGCCTGCTATGACACACACACACACACACACACACACACACACATGCACACGCACATGGGGTTGAATTGGTATTTTAGATAAAGTTATAGTCTGATGTGATATCCACCCAAAGCTAACAATGTCCAGCATGTGTCCTGCTGTGGGAAAGATAAAACATTAAACTCTAACACAGGCATCTGCTGATGTTGACACTCACCTCTGCAGCGATCCTTCAAGCTCATCTTCCTTCACAGCCCGGCGCTTCCTCGCTGCTCAGAGCCACTGCTTTGCTCCACACTTAGCATCCAGCTAACCAGCTCCGGTTAGCATATAGCTTGAGGAGAAGCTCCGGGTGTACGTCCTTTGCTGCTGAAGTTTTAAATCCGGACGTTCGGGTCCCAACTCTTTCAGCCTCTTCTTGTCAACATCTGACCGTCGGTTGAAAGGTGTTTCGCGTAGAGATGCCACAGAGTGTTCAGTCGCCATGCTAACATAATCAAAGCCTCTGCTAGTGTTGCTCGCGTAGCTACGTGGGAGCTGTATGGGCTGTGAGGGAATGATAAAGGTCTCTGATTCGACGAATAGTCCATTCACGTTGCAATAAGAAATGATGTCATTGGCTAGGGCGCACGTTTGTTCGCGTTTCATCCGCCAATGAGAAGCTGTCCTTGCCGTAACGACCGTGAAATGTTTGTTCGCTGCCATAAACTCACATTTGGCCAGCACCCCGAGAGGCACTTAACTTAAGTGGTTATTGACAGGGGATTACGGTCTCCCACACACATTTAGCGCGTCAACACGGTATATTTCTTATTTAAATTATTTGTTGCATAATGTTTTTTGATAATATATATTATTATTTATTTTTTTCATCTCAAAATTTGAAGAGGGGCGGCGCCCTAGCGCCCTCTATTGACGCACCGCCACTGCTTCTAGTGCATGTTAGTGCATGTGAGCGTGACCCACCAGTTAGCTCACCGCTGTGCACGGTGGTCACAGCTGATAACATTGTTCTGATCGACTGAGGTGCTATGATTCAAAATGCAGCCTGGATCCAAACTGTGAGGGAAGGATTAAGGATAGCTGACACCTTGAAATGTCAGGTATACTTATTACATGTATATATATGTATTTATCAAAATCTTTGAAGACAGAATGAATACCATGAAAGGCATTAGGGTCTTGTTTCAGATCACAAGACAACTATCTGCTATGTAAGTATTAAATAAAGCTGCACTAAATAAAACAACACAATGAAACCATTCCGCCTGGAGCTGAAGCTCCATCTCAAATTTGTTATACCTGACACCAATTTGAAAATGATCAAAAATCCTCAAAGCTCAGTAAATGATAATGCTCCAAAGAGATGAAAATGCAATGGCTTATTTATTGTCCAGAGTGTAGAGTTTTCTTTGTAACAGTACTCAAGAGGTGTCATGGCGATTTCACCAGCCTGCCACACGCTGTAATGCAATGAGACATATGGGAAAAGAGCTTAGCTCCAAGTTCCTAAATTCCCTTTCATTGAGTGCTTTCCCTAAGCACACAAATAGACCGGGATAAACAACATTTCCTCATTTTAAATGTATTGCTAGAAATAAAAAAGGTTGCTTGAATCATGAAGATTTTCTTCCGGGTTTAATCTGGTGATTATTAGAACACAGTGACTAATGCAAAGAGCCCATAGAGCAGGGCACATGGGTAAGCCACCAGCAGCTGTTGGCCCTCCATAGCCAGAGTGGAGATGAAGATCTTGGAGGCAGAGAGACTACACCAACAAATTCCTAACAAGGCCAGAACTGTACCCAGGATGCCTCTGTGAAAACAAAGGGGGATTTGAAGCATGAAAGTCAACCTGAGCTCAACTCTGCATGAGTCCTGCATGTTAGTGACATCTGACCGTCTCTCTGTCAGTCCGAATTAAAACTGACATTAACATGCTCATTCTCTGTAGTGACGATGCTGGCGCTAATGACAAAGTGAAATGGTGTCACCAGCTGAAAGCATTAAAGTGGGAGCAGTTAGGTTGTGATTACAGAGGTAAAAGTCACTAACATGCACACTATTTAATATGAAAACGTTCATGTAAACAACAAATTCCATTTTGATATTCCAAATGAAAAATTATTCCATATGGAGCATTTTCAGAAGGCAAGGCAAGGCAAGGCAAGTTTATTTGTATAGCACATTTCAACAACAAGGCGATTTAAAGTGCTTCACATAAAACCATTAAAAGCATCAAAACATAATGCAGATTTAAAAACAGTTAAGAAAACATTAAAACAGTCAAAAAGCAAAATAAAAAATAAAAGTTGAATAAAAGTTGCAGTGCAGTTTAAGAAATAAAATGCAGTAGTGAGATGCAGTAATTGAATCTGGTTAATTAAAGGCAGCAGCAAACAGAAAAGTCTTCAATGTGGACTTAAAGGAGCTGAGGGTCTCAGCAGACCTGCAGCTCTCAGGACCTTGTTCCAGATATGTGGAGCAGAAAAGCTGAACGCTGCTTCTCCATGTTTAGTTCTGACTCTTAGAACAGAAAGTAGACCCGTCCCAGACGACCTGAGGGGCCGGGATGGTTCATAAGGTAGCAGCAGATCACAAACATACTTAGGCCCTAAACCATTCAGTGCTTTATAAACCAGCAGCAGGATTTTAAAGTCAATTCTTTGTTTGACAGGGAGCCAGTGCAAAGACCTCAGAACTGGAGTGATGTGATCCACTTTCCTGGTCTTAGTGAGGACTCGAGCTGCAGCGTTCTGAATCAGCTGCAGCTTTCTGATTGACTTTTTACAGAGGCCTGTGAACACACCGTTACAGTAGTCAAGTCAACTGAAGATAAATGACCTGTGAACACACCGTTACAGTAGTCAAGTCAACTGAAGATAAATGACCTGTGAACACACCGTTACAGTAGTCAAGTCTAATGAAGATAAATGACCTGTGAACACACCGTTACAGTAGTCAAGTCTACTGAAGATAAATACATGGACAAGTTTCTCCAGATCCTGTTGAGACATAAGTCCTCTAACCCTTGATATATTCTTCAGGTGGTAGTAGGCTGATTTTGTAATTGTCTTGATATGGCTGTTCAGGTTGAGGTCTGAATCCATAACTACACCTAGATTTCTAGCTTGGTTTGAGGTTTTTAACATCAGTGATTGAAGCTGAGCGCTGACTTTCAATCGTTCATCCTTGGCACAAAGAACAATTACTTCTGTTTTATCTTGATTTAATTGAAGAAAATTCTGGCACATCCAGTTATTGATTTCTTCAATGCATTTAGCCAGCCCTTGTATGGGACTATAGTCCCCTGGTGATATAGTTATGTAGAGTTGTGTGTCATCTGCATAATTATGATAACACACTTTGTTGTTTTTCATAATCTGAGCCAGTGAAGCATGTAGATGTTGAACAGAAGAGGCCCCAGTATTAAACCTTGGGGAACACCACATGTCATCCTAGTCAGCTCTGATGTGTAATTAGCTACCACACAAAGTATTGTCGGTCCTTCAAGTAGGCTTCAGACCAGTTAAATGCTGCGCCAGAGAGTCCTACCCAGACTTTCAGTTTGTCTAGTAGTATGTCATGATCGACCGTGTCGAATGCAGCACTGAGATCCAGTAACACTAAGACTGAGGTTCTGCCACTGTCTGTGTTTAAGTGATGTCGTTGAAAACCTTAACAAGAGCAGTTTCAGTACTGTGGTGCTGACGAAAGCCGGACTGGAAGACATCAAAACAGTTATTTTCGTCCAAGAAGTTGTTCAGCTGTTGAAAAACCACTTTTTCCATTATTTTACTTAAGAATGGGAGGTTTGATATTGGTCTATAGTTTTTCAATCTTTCGGGGTCTAAACTAGCCTTCTTTAGAAGTGGTTTAATAACTGCAGTTTTTAGGGCTTGTGGGAAGACACCTGAGAGAAGGGATGTGTTTACAATTTGTAAAAGATCAGCGGTCATGCAGTGTGAAATATTTTTGAAAAAGTGTGTTGGTAGAATATCCAAGCAGCAGGAGGATATTTTCAGATGTTGTATAATGTCTTCTAGGCGTCTTTGGTTAATTGAGTGAAATTGTGTCATGATATTTGAATGGATGCTATTTAAAGATGGGGACAACACATATCCTGTGGTTGGTGTGGAGCCACCGACTGCTTGTCTAATTTTCTGAATTTTATCAGCAAAATAGGAGGCAAATTGATAACATGCCCAGGTGGATTGGAGCGTAGCCGTTACCGACACCGGAGGGTTTGTTACGGTAGCAAATAAGGCGCGTGTATTGTTTTTGTTTTTGGTTATGATGTCAGAGAAGAAGGACTGTCTTGCATTTCTAAGTTCCAAATTATAATTGTGAAGTCTCTCTTTATAGATATCACAGTGAACCTGGAGATTAGTTTTTCGCCCCCTGCGTTCAGCTTTCCGACACTCTCTTTTCTCTATTCTGACCAGTGTGGCATTTCTCCAAGGGGATATTTTCGTACCCGAGACAACCTTCACCTTAATGGGTGCAATGGCGTCAATACATTTTTTTACTTTAGAATTGAAGCCATCCACAAGCTCATTGACTGAGATGCAAGAGAGGGCTGGTGTGGAGCAGAACTTCTGAATAAATAGTTCACTGGCGTTTTCAGTGATGTAACGCTTTGATTGCACTCTCAAAGAAAACACAGAAATTATCAGAGAGTGCAACATCAGTCACAGCAACCTTGGAAATGTTCAGACCTTTGGTGATGATTAGGTCTAGAGTGTGCCCCTTCAACATTGAAGCATTCCAACTATTGTTCTTCAAATCTTTATTAGTTGGAATGCTTCAGCAATGAAGCATTCCAACTATTGTTCTTCGTATCTTTAATAAACGTATTATTCTATTTCTTCCATACGTATTTTGGACCTCGACTCCTCCTTCATATATTCAGCTACAGAAACCGTTCAGCTATTAAAATATTCAGCTACTTAAGGACACAATGGCTATATCTCTTCATATTGTTAACTATTTAACTTTTTGAATTATTAAGCTTTTTATGAAAATTTAAAATGAATGGAAAATTAATGAATCGAATGGAGAAAATCTTCAAATCAACTTCAAAAGCTTAGAGGTTCTGCATACGTTCAGCTATAGCACCATTTAAACTCAGCTATTATTGTATAATTTCAGATTTTTTTATATCTTTAATAGTTTTTTAACTGTCACCGTTTTCGTTTCATGCTTTTTTTCCGACCTTTTCTGCCTTTAACATGGGTGTGTATTGCGCAGCCATCTACTCCACAATATTAACTTTTTGAGCATAATTTATATATCAAAACGTTGGAAATCTTGTCTTACTTCGTAAACTTGTGTCGATTTGAATCCAACAGATTCAGACGTGTTTAAATCAAACTATATGTGAGAGGAGGTCCTCCTCCTTCCTCCATTCCCTCCCATGTTAAATCTCCCTGCTAAAATGTCTCCCACAGACAATTGTACCCGATTTCGAAATCGCAACTAGAGACACATTGTGTAACCCACAGACCCACAAACAACTTCCACGTGTTCGCGTGAGTCTTATCTCTCAGACAGTATGATTATTTGGGCGTCTTGCCTTTGAAGTTCTTGAAATATTAAGCTTTTTATGAAAAAAATTAATGCATTGAAGTCTATGGAGGTCATCTTCAAAGCAAAAACTCAGTCTGACACTCATGATACAGGTGCATCAAATTAGCTAATCAGTGCAGCTTCACACACTCAAACTGCTATATCATACAAAGAGAGGACACACACAGAGAGCAACTGCGTGCTCTTAGTGGAGAGGAAGAAAAGTGAATTTGATGCCAGACAGACACACACAGGCCGTTTCTCAATACCAAGTACACAGGTCTTGGCTTGTGAACTTCTGGAGTCTGGTCTTGGGAGTCTGGACTTGAAAGACCAGACTCTCAAGGACAGGAGAACGCAGAACAGCAGCTGACTTGATGACGTCACCACCTCAGCTGTTGTTGTCATGGTTACTCTGATTCTTCACTGTAAAGTATTTTTACATTCAAACAAAATATGACAACCCTGCTTTTTTGTACTGGTTTCACAGACAAATACATATCATTGTGTATATATATATATATATATATATATATATATATATATATATATATATATATATATATATATATATATTGTGTGTATATATATTAATGTGTTTATAAATATATATATTATATATATATACACACAGATACACATCTCATTGTATATATATTGTGTTTATAAATATGTATTTTATATAAATACTTATAGAGATACACATATAAATGTAGATATAATATGTTTATAAATGTGTTTTATATATACTTATATATTTATATAGATACATATATAATTGTATATATTATATGTTTATAAATATGTATTATATATATATACTTATATATATACATATAATTGCAAACAATTCGGTCAAAAGTACTAAGACACCGCTGTAGTTTAAAGTAAAAGTTAAATTAAAATCTTAAGTTATAAACCTTTACCTTTCCCTCAGTCAAACTGATTTAATGTGACTGTGAATAAATAATAATGATTGCTTGTTAAATCCTCAAAACAGAATTATATCTCATGTTTAATCGATATGGAGACATCGGAGCCAGCGGATCATTTCAAAAAGTCCAGCCGAGATCAGGCTGCTCTCGGCGGGCAGCAGAGCGCTGACGGCCCGGTGCTGCGGGGCTCACGGTCCCGCGAGCAGAACCTTGACCCGTCGGCGTATCTTTTTAAGTCGGCCGATTCTTGAGAAAGCGACCACAGATTTGATGCTTAAACAACTAACTTCTCGCCTGAAAACATCCTAAAATTAAACTTTGTGACTCAACAACGGTGGTATTCAGAGAATGTCAACTTTCAGTTATGAGTTTTCTCATCCGTCATTGTTCCCCGTTTGCTGGTCCGAAATGCATTCTGGGATATTGGCTCTCTCAAGTACGCTCAAGTCTGCTCTGATGCGTCCCCGGTAAAATGGGCGGATCAAGTCACATCCGGGCATTTTCACCGTTCTTGGCGAGAAGCGGACTTTTGAATTGGAACAGTACTTGGGCCGCGACTGATGACGTTTCACGAGTCCAGAGAACACGAGTCCAGAGAAGAACGCTGATTGAGAAACGGCCACACACACACACACACTGGGAAACTCCGTCTCGCAGGAGACGCTCTCGCCTGTGCGACGAAGTATCATGATAAGTGGACGGGCTTTACCCAGCATACAGTTTGCTTGTGTAATTTTATAAATGTGAAACCATGACTGAACATTTGTACCCTGTCACATAAGTAGCGCCCCCTGCACTCTCAGCTGTATTCTGTGAAAATTAAATGATTCTCTCTGTCAAGAGTGACATTGCACCATGGGTATGAGTGTATGACAAATTCATACCTGCATTCCCCTTGGTCCTAAGTCCCTCCGAGTTAGTTTCTTGACATGCTACCAACACTCCATATTTCTCTCTGCCCTCCCTCCCTCCCTCTGTCTGTCTCTCTTTCTCTCCCTCTCTTTCTATACCTCTCTGTTCTATACCCCTCTCTCTCCCTCTTTTGTCTTTCTTTCTTTCTCTCTCTTTTGTTACACTCTCTCCCTCTCTCTTTCTATACCTCTCTCGTTCAACTTATATATCTTCTTCTATTTCTTCCGTACATATTTTGAATCTCTTCTCCTTCATATATTCAGCTACAGAAACCGATCAGCTATTAAAATGTTGAGCTCCGTAAGGACACGATGGCAATGACCTTTTCATATTTGTGACTTGAATTATTCAGCTTTTTTTTTGAAAATTAAAATGAATGGGATCCAATGGAAGAAATCTGCTGCGAACGGCAGCGCGTGCACATGTTATTACGGTCGCGCGCACTCGTGTGTGTGCGTGCACGTGTGTGTGAACGTGAGCCTCAGTGGAGCTGTTGCTCCCACGTCTATTTAAACGCCAGAAAAATATCAAGGATATCAGTGCGATCATCTCCTCCTCTCCTCTCTGTTGAATGTACTATAATGGTGATTTGAGCATGTTTTTGCGGATGTAGAAAATCTTCAAATCCTCTTCAACTTCAAAAGCGTACAGGATCTGCATACATTCAGCTACAGACACTTTTTAAACGTTCAAATGTTGACAAAACCTTCAGCTATTATTCTATAATTTCATATTTTTATATTCAGCTATATTCCGCTAAATTCAGCTATATTCCGCTATTTTCAGCTATATTCAGCTATATTTTCAAATATTTAAGCTTTAAGCTTCAGCTTTTTGCATTCCAATGCATTTTCAGCAGGAAATGCAATTTCTAGTTGTTTTAATGTTTGTGTTTGACGTATTACAAATACGTTTAGAATCGTGTGATATGGATGTGTTCAGAACATTTCTGACCATATCCAAACATCTTAACTGTACTGGTCATACAGAAATGTTGTAATATGTCAAACACAACGTACTGGTACAGTTAAGATGTTTGGATGTGGTCAGAAATGTTCTGAATACATCCATATCAGTCAGTATTTTGAAAACCAGATGTTGTGTCCCGTGGCTATTTCCGGTGGGTTTGAATCTGTTTCACATCAGATTCTGTAGCTAATTTGACCACAGAGATCCGAGTGTCTGCTGATGATTGCAGTGGTTTACTGCACTAGATGGAGTTTATCACACACTTTGGGCTTCATTCCCAAACAACCTGACTCAGAGAAGACCGGAGCCTACGCGACAGAGGCTGTTACCGGTTTCACGCTGGCGGGCAAGCGGTCTTCAGACACATAATTGAGAATGCATATTAGTTCTGGGGGAACGTAATTTTTAGGAGACAGGGTTGACATTTTACAGCATCTTCGAGATACTGTAAGTGCCTTGCTCAACACAGTGCCCTTACAGCTAGATGTCCTGTTACCACCCACAACTTTGACGACCACCCTCCATGCGCAACACTTTTGAGTTTTAACATCCAACAAGTCACCAATATAAACTTACTGCAAAGAGTAGAAGACAGCGAATGTAGAGAGGGCCACCATGGGCAGGAGGCAGTAGCCCAGGACACTGGCCACACAGCCAAAAGACACTGCCAGAGAACTCATCAGATTCAGCAGAATGTACATCCCAATGCAGGCTGTAGCACTGATCCCATACACATAACCAAAGTGGGCTTTACCTGCCTGAATATATGAGAATAAAGAAATAAGCAGGCATTTGTTAAATCACACTACTGTACATATCATACAGCAGTGAATGCTGAGTAGTATTCCTAGTAATGGCATTATCTATGGGGTTAGTTCAGTCTCATAAATGACAAATGCGCACAGAACAATTCACAAATATATTCGATTTACAAATGCACACAGAACAATTTACAAATATATTCGATTTACAAATGTACACAGAAGGGTTTACAAATGCATTCCAATGATTTATATAAATGTTAAAAAAATCACAAATATATTTCTGCATTTGTTTGTGAAAAGCTTCACATATACGAGTGAGACTCCCCTGCCATGCTTGGAGTCGCAAATGCATTTTTTTATATGGACCTATTCGTAGCCAATCAGATGTCGCACTCATTTTCAACCAATCACATGAGTGCAGCTCCCCTGTTCCCTACCCACGAGGGCGGTGCCAGCGTACAGTTACGGAATTGGCGGAGGTGATCAGCCAGACAATGGCGTCTGGTACACACATCCAACATCTTAACTGTACCAGTACAGCCCAAAGTGCCCATCTTAAGATGTATGAATTAGGGCTACAACAACAAATTGATAAAAATTGATTATCAAAAGAGTTGGCAACGAATTTCATCATCGATTCGTTGTGTCGTGCGATTATTACGCCATTCAATAAGTCGCGAAGAAGAAGAAAAGGAGCAGAGCAACTGGCTTGCCAGCGTGTCTGAGATTGGAGTGAGACACGGAAAAAAGCTGAGGTTGTGGTCTTCGCAAAATGAAACATCTTTGATGTAGTGTCGAGTCTTGGCCAATCAGCGTTAAGATGTCGACAGCGTCTTCATTTCCCTCCAACTTGTTTTTAATGGAAGCTAGTCAGCTTGCTATCATGTTAGCTAACGTGTTTGGGTTGTGTATTGTCGTTAAAGTTCCGTTATGTTCCGTTACAGTTCAGTCTTGCTTGTAAAAAAACGTAACGTGATGAAACATGCCGTCACCCCCCGGTCTGGTTCAGTTCACGCTGTCACTCGTTAACGTTAAACCGGCGGATCTGGCTGCAGGTTTTTATTTTTATTTATTTTTTAACTTTTTTTAAGTAGAATGAAGCAAATCACATAGTTGGGCTTAGCCAACAGCGTGACGTCATGGTCATAAGAGGCCCAGATATTGATCAGATGATGTGAATGAAAGAGTTTAAGGAAGGTGGAGGTGAAAACAGACGTGAGAGGAGCAGTGCAGGTTCCCACTGTCCCACAGTAAAAAGGGCTCACATTTGGCAGATGTAAAGCATACATGTGTATGTTTTTTGTGTTAGTCCATTTTTATTTAATTTTTTTAATTAACAGCTCAGAGATGTTCAAGGAGCAACCTGTTTGGGCAGTTTCTGAAGATGTTTTGCACTGTCAGTTCTGTTTTTGAATAAAGGGTTGGAAATGAATGTTTTTTTGTTTTTTTAATCTGATTCATCGATTAATTGAAAAAATAGTCAACCGATTAATCGATTATTAAAATAATCGTTAGTTGCAGCCCTAGTTTGGATGTGTTCTGAAATGTTCTAACACATCTATATCAGTCAGTATTTTGAAAACCGGATGTTGTGTCAAATGGCTGTTTCCGTCCGTTTGAATATGTTTCATGTCAGTGGGTATATCCCAAGTCTCTAAATTGCATCCCTGTATCCCTCACTTGCGTCCTTTCCTTGCATCTTAGTCCCTCCCACCAGGGATCCATGGAGAGACGCAAGGAAACCATGCGAGGAGAGAAGACGCAAGGAAATATGTTTCAATAGTCATGGGACGTCCTTTCCTCTGAAGCGTCACGTGAAGCGACGTCGGTTTTTGATGACTGCGGCCGACTGACAGCGGATCACATCTGATCAGCTGTCAGCAACTTTTCTGACTTTAACATGGGTGTGTATGGCGCAGCTGAGAGTGAGTGATGTCACAGCTAGAGGGTACAGACCTTGAGGATTTCGCCAAAAAAGTATTTGCTTTTTGCCATCTCCTCCACAAGTCTTTGGGCATAATTTATATATCAAAACGTAGGAAATCTTGTCTTACTTTGTAAACTTGGGTCGATTTGAATCCAACAGATTCAGACGTGTTTAAATCAGACAATATGAGAGGTGGTCCTCCTCCTTACTGCGCCATGTTAAATCTCCCTCAAAAATGTTTCTCTGGGTCGATCGTACCTGATTTAGAAATTGCAACTAGAGACACATCGTGTAGCCTAGAGACCCACAAACAACATCGACGCGTTTGCAAGAGTCTCATCTCTCAGAAAATAGCCGCGTGCGAACGGCAGCGCGTGCACATGTTATTACGGTCGCGCGCACTCGCGTGTGTGCGTGCACGTGTGTGTGAACGTGAGCCTCAGTGGAGCTGTTGCTCCCACGTCTATTTAAACTCCAGAAAAATATCAAGGATATCAGTGCGATCGTCTCCTCCTCTCCTCTCTGTTGAATGTACTATAATGGTGATTTGAGCATGTTTTTGCGGATGTAGAAAATCTTCAAATCCTCTTCAACTTCAAAAGCGTACAGGATCTGCATACATTCAGCTACAGACACATTTTAAAGGTTCAAATGTTGACAAAACAGCTATTAGTCTATATTCATATTTTTTATATTCAGCTACTTTCAGAAAAATTCAGCTATATTTCTAGTTATTATTTTTAGTTGGAATACTTGAGCAGGCAAACTATTATCCACTTGTTTATTCAACTTATTATTATTATTATTATTAGTTGGAATGCTTCAGCAGTCCGTAGTCAAAGCGGAGGACACTATTGAAATGCGCATGTTTATTAGGGCCCGAGCACTGACGTAATCAGAGTCAAGGACCTATTGTTATTTAAATGTTTATTTGGGCAAGAGCACTGACGTAGTCAGAGTCGAGGACCTATTGAAATTCAAATTATTATTATTATTAGGGCCCGAGCACTGACGTAGTCAAAGTCGAGGACCTATTGTTATTCAAATGTTTGTTTATTATTATTATTATTATTCACCATTGCGCAGGGAAAAGAGGTGCTTGGGATAAACCTACATTCTTCAAAATGTGCACACCCATCCGACTCGGCGATTTGGGTTCGGCCAAAAGTCGGAAAGAAATAGCTGAATAGCGCCCCCTTTGGATGTAAAAGCTATCAATTTGTGCCACCTAAGACCGATTGACCTGAGATTTGGCACACATGTCCGGGTGGAACTGCTCTATAAAAAACAAATCGAGACCCTTAAGCTCCGCCTACTTAGATTTTCCGCCATTTTTAATTTGGTAAAAAACACATTCTTGTCATCTCCTCCTAAACTCTGGGTCCATTTCTTACGAAACCTTCTGTGGATAATCATTGGCTCAATTTGATCAAAGTATATCTTCCACTTTGTTGATATCTCATTGCGTTCAGAAGTTATTAACCAGTTAACCTCTTAGGGGCGTGGCTCAAAATGTCAATACACATAACTTCCAAATTACTTGGCCTATCTTCACAAACTTTGTAGCATATGTCAACATCGTGTCCCTTAACGTACCCAAATTGTTTCATAATATTCAAACACTAAAGGGCGCTGCAGTGAACCGCTCAATTTTGGCATTTTGGCCTTGTTTTCAGGCGTTGTATTCTGACGAACTCCTCCTAGAGATTAAACACGATTGATTTCACATTCGGGCAATATGATGTTGAGACCTTTGCAGGGATCGCAGAAGTTTGATCCTTCGCCATGACCAAATAAACCGATGTAACTCGACTCCACATAATAAGATCCTTTCCAGGTTTCACATGTTTGATCAGCCTCCAGGCCTGAAGACATGTGCAGTCTAATTTTTAATTAGTCATAGCGCCACCTAATGGCAACAGGAAGTAAATATTTCTATACTTTGGCTTGCTTCTCTTAGTCGGTCAATCAGATCAACTTCCAATTACTTCTAGACAAACAAGACTTTCATGACGTCAGCCCACAAAGCTTATGATGTTTCGTGAAACGCTGTTGCCGTGGCGACCCATCCTTCGCGGTCAACAACGAAGGTACTTTTGAGGGACTAGGCATGCTCGATACGTAACTAAACTTGGCACACACATTTAAAGGCAAAGATGGAGTTGCCTGATATGACTTGAATGACTCAAAATGGAACTTCGGCTCGATAGCGCCCCCTACAAATATTCAATTAAGCAGCCCCAGCGCTACGGTTGACCTACATGTATGAAACTTGCTAGGAATATGTAACACATGTAAACTGAAAAGAAAGTCTCTTGGGACCATGCTCTAAACCGCACAGGAAGTCAAATAGCGCCCTAAAAAACATGTTTTTTTTGATAACCTGTGAGTTGTGAAAGCCCACAGTTTTTGCCCCCTATCACCAGTTGACCAGTTGACCAGTTGATTCATTTTGCGATATACCTCACTTGAGTGACCCAGACTTTCATATATTTTTCTGTTTGTGGCCCTCGGTGAAATACGTTTGGACACCCTTGATATGTGTGTGTGTGTATGTATATATATATATATATATATATATATATATATATATATATATATATATATATGTATATATATATATATATATATATATATATATACCTCTCTCTAAATTAAAGCTGTGACTGGGCCCTCGCTCCAGCACGTCGGTGTAAGCCGAAGGGTCGCCGGCTCGCCCGTCCGAGAACGAGCCAGGCAGATGTTCGAGCCCGGGAGAGCCGGCGACCCGCAGGTGTCCCCGACGTTTTTCTGACGTTTTCATATATAAATTATGCCTCAAAAGTAAATATTGTAGAGTGGATGGCAAAATACAAATACAAATACAGGGGTTAGTACAAAGCTCCTCGTCACTCTAGCGATGACATCATCACTCTAACCTGCCCCATATACACCCATTGTAAACTCTGAAATGGTTTCCAAATTTTCCTAAACTTGAACAATAATTACATGAAAACTGTGCTAGCTATCAAAAAATGCCTAATTGGTCAAATAAACTCCAGACTTTTGTCAACGTTTTAAACTTCAAATCATTTCTCTATGTTAAATTATGGCGAGTCACTATAGGCACAAAGATGAGTGTTTTTTTGCTCTCTTCACACCGAAACCCAAGTTAAGTGAATGGGACCATTTCTCGCTTGAATTTAGCTGAAAATAGCTGAATATAGCTGAATATGAAAAAACATGAAATTATAGAATAATAGCTGAAGGTATTGTCAACATTTGAACGTTTAAAAGGTGTCTGTAGCTGAACGTATGCAGATCCTGTAAGCTTTTGAAGTTGAAGAGGATTTGAATATTTCCTCCATTGGATAACATTCCTTTTCATTTTCATAAAAAGCGTAATGATTCAAGTCAGAAATATGTTTGTCATACACATGGTGCAATGTCACTCTTGACAGAGAGTATCATTTAATTTTCACAGATTACAGCTGAGAGTGCAGGGGGCGCTAGTTATGTACAAATGTTCAGTCATGGTTTCACATTTATAAAATTACACCAGCGAACTGTAAAGTTCTGGGTAAAGCCCGCCCACTTATCATGACACTTCGTCGCACAGGAGAGAGCGTCTCCTGTGTGTGTGTGTGTGTGTGTGTGTGTGTGTGTGTGTGTGTGTGTGAGTTCCCTGAAAGGATACACTAGGGCTTCTTCAGGTGTTCTACAGCTCATATGACCTTGATATGAATACCAGCCCCTATCGTCTTTGATCTCTAAAGAATCAGCAACTCCTTGACTTTAAAATAAAACAAATATATTTATTATTTATTTTCTACATAAATATGATCAAAAGTCAAGAGTCAGAGTGCACGCAACCGTATTACCACGTGCACGTGCGCGGCCGTTCGCACGCGCACACGCGAACGTGCATGTGCGGCCGTTCACGAGCACTTAGACACACAGTCAGTGAGCTTAGTCTAACAAAGCTAACTTCATGCTAGCAATCAAATTCACTTTCTCCACCAAAAGTGAATGGAGGAAGGAGGGTGTCTCCCTCTCACATATCGTATCGATTTAAACACATCTGCATCTGTTGGATTTAAATCGACTCGATTTCCTACGTATTGATGTATAAATTATGCCCAAAGACTTAGTATTGTGGAGGAGATGGCAAAAAACAAATACTTTTTTGGAGAAATCCTCAAGGTCTGTCCACTCTAGCAGTGACATCACTCACTCTGAGCTGCGCCATACACACCCATGTTAAAGTCAGAAAAGTTGCTAAAAAAGCATAAAACGAAAACGGTGACAGTTAAAAAACTATCAAAGGTATCAGATATCTGAAATTGTAGAATAATAGCTGAAGGTTCTGTCAACATTTTAAAAGTTTAAATGGTGTCTTTAGCTGAACGTATGCAGAACCTGTAAGCTTTTGAAGTTAAAGAGGATTTGAGGATTTTCCCCATTCGAACCCATTCATTTTAAGTTAAAAATATGAAAAGATATAGCGTGCATGTCCTTAAGTAGCTGAATATTGTAATAGTTGAACGGTTTCTGTAGCTGAATATATGAAGAAGTTTTAGAGGTCCAAAATACATACGGAAGAAATAGCGGAATAAGTTGAATAATGATTTGAAGAACAATACTTGGAATGCTTCATTGCTGAAGCATTCCAACTAATAAAGAAGAGGATAACAATAGTTGGACTGCTGAAGCATTTCAACTAATAAAGAAGAGGATAACAATATTTGAACTAATAAGTTGAATAAAGAAGAGGATAACAATAGTTGGAATGCTTCAATGCTGAAGCATTCCAACTAATAAAGATTTGAAGATCAATAGTTGGAATGCTTCGTTGCTGAAGCATTCCAACTAATAAAGGTTATTGAGGGAAACAACACATCAAATATTTGAAGACAGTTGTTTGTGGTCCTTTTGTTGTTCAGACCTACTATGAACATATGTTAACCAGATGGTGAATAAGAAAACAGATCGGAACTTCAGCGATCAGTCCGCTCAGCTGCAGCGTCCAATCAAATAACAGATGAACAGTGAGGAGGCGTGTCCAGCGTTAAAACACTTCCCGGAAGCTCGCTCTCGGGGCTCCTCAATCATGACTCCTCCGATTTCCCTCCTCGCTCCTTGCTCCTCGATCCTCAGAGCAGAATAAGAGCTTTGGGGCGGCCATCAAGATGGCCGCGCAGAACCACTTCCGGTTCAATCGAGGAGCGAGGACAGAGGAGCAAGGAAACAACAATTTAGAGACTTGGGATGTACCCAGTGCCTGCTGCAGCTGATTTGACCACGGAGACCCGAGTGTCTGCTGAGTTGACTGCAGTGTTATACTGCACTGGAGTTTTGGGCCGACTCAAAGACCCGACCCAGGCTGTTACCGGCCTCACACCGGCGGGCAAGCGGTCTTCAGACGGGGGCTGGTCGCGCCAGGTCGCGGCCTTCTCCGGACCCGCCGCACCGGTGTGCCGCGGCGGTACCGGGTCCGATGCAAGCGGTCTGAAGACCGCTTGCTTCAGACCTGGTGCTGTCGCAGCCCCCCGGTGCAGCGCGACCGCGACAATAAGGGCGACATCTGATTGGCTACGGATAGGTCCATATTGAAAAAAATGCATTTGACTCCAAACACGGCAGGGGAGTCTCAAAAAAGCCACTCGTAAATGTGAAGCTTTTCACAAACAAATGGAGAAATATATTTGTGATTTTTTTTTATTTTTTTTTTTTACATTTATATAAATCATTGGAATGTATTTGTAAACCCTTCTGTGTACATTTGTAGATCGAATATATTTGTGAATTGTTCTGTGCACATTTGTTAATCCTTCTGTGTGCATTTGTGAATTGAATATATTTGTGAATTGTTCTGTGCGCATTTGTCATTTATGAGACTGAACTAACCCCATAGTATACTGGGTTAAGATAGGCTATGCCATCATTAAAGTAATAATAATAATAATAATAATAATAATAATAATACCATCATTAAAGTGACCCCCAGTCCAACACAGAAGAGGATGGGACCGGTCAGATCAGTCTCATTCATAATGCTGCCATCTGCAGGCTTAAAAGGGTTCAACACGGTCAGTGTCTTCTGCCAGATGTGATCAAAATTTATGCCGAGCTCTAGACAGGAACAGAAATTTTATTTTCAGTAATTTGTTGATTCCCCAGCTGTTTCCTGGGGTCACTGTATGATCTCTCTATGAAAGGACACTTGTTTGCTAGATCTCAACTAATACAACATAGGTAGTTGTCGTGATCCAAAGAAAACATAGATTGATTCAAATGCAGATTATTTTTTACCCTCAAGAAGGGTAGGTTCCTCTTCAGAATAATCTGTTCCTGGGTTTACAACAGTCCCACAAAGCATTGCAGGTTGGTAGAATTGTCCGGTGTACTGCTGCTCCATGAGGGGATCCAGAGCCCCCGACACAAAAGCCTGTGCTCCACTGAAAAATATTGCAAGAAAAAATATTGATATGACCCCTCCCTAAAAGAGTCTAAATGTAGAAATATTAGAATAATTCTGCACATACTTTCAAGGTGGCAAAATCTATCAGAAAAAAATACTTCCGAAGTTCTATGTGTCATCGATCAGTAATGTTCAAGTCATAAAGGATTTATTTCGTCTAAATGTTTTGCAGTAAAAGCCTTTCCAAAACCTGCCACATCTACTTTCACTTTCTCATTTCCCAATGTTGTGCCTCCTCTTTTCCTCGTCTCTTCACTCCGGCTTGTGACACTAAATTCCTAAAATACATCTCAAGGAACGACCATCAAGGTCGCTTGTCAGGGGAGCTCTAACGAGTAATACACAAGAAGAAGATGCGCAGCTGGGAAATGGGTTCACATGTTTTTCATTGTGAGTGATGTCATCCTCAGAAGAGTCTAGAGAATTCTGGAAATACGATACATGGTGTGGCGAAACTGTCACGGATTCCCTGTCATATTAAGTGTTTTCATCCTGTCTGTCAGTTCTAACCACTCTCCTGTCATTCCAGATCCTGCCACTCACACCTGATTACCCCTCATCACCGTCACCTGGCCCTCACGCCCATCTCACCTGCAGCCCGTTCCCTCATTAGCTCACTATTTAGGTCCCCTTACTTGCATGGGTCCTCTGCCAGATTGTCTTGTCCATTGTGCCAAAACCAGTGTATCGCTGTACTTTCTGCCTACCTGTTCTGACCCTGTTTTGCCGACCTTGGATTTTGCCTGCCCCTTATCGGATTTGTTCGCCTGTTTGTTTGATCTCCTGGTTTTGACCCTTGCCTGAATACACGACTAAAGAACATTGCCTGCCACCTGCCTCTGAGTTGTGCTTGTGAACTTGATTGTCCACTGTGCCTCACAGAAACAAAGTTTCTGTTTACATTCAGAGTTTCTGAAAAAAAAACTGTATGTATCCTTAAGGTCTACAAACATGTTGAATCTCGCAGTTCCTGTTGCTGTCTTGATATGTTACAGACACTAGTTCCACACAGTGGGAAAGAGGGCTATCCTGAAAAGTCTGAATACTTACGTGTCGTAATAAGCAGGGTTTGTGGAATCGTAGGTATCATAGTGTGCCGTGGTGTGACCCTGGTCATCTATATAATATCCTGTCTGGTAGAAGTCCTGCTCCAAGTGCTGAAGGTCCCCCATGCTAATCAGATAAAGCTAAGTCAAGACAAAATAACACACAATGCAACTGTTCATTAGAAACTAAAAAGTACAACTCCATTAAGAACAGAGATGCTTCATTAGTGCCTGGTCGATCATCTTCAAGTGAATCATGTTACATTACCTAAATAACATTTCAAAATCAGGCACATCTTGTCTCAAAGCGACGCAGACAAATTAGTTCACGCATTTGTTATTTCTAGACTAGACTAGTGCAAATCCTTATTATTAAGCTGCTCTAATAAGTCCCTTAAATATATCCAGTTGATCCATAATGATGCAGTTCGTGTACTAACAAAAACTAAGAAAAGAGATCACATTACTCTTATATTAACTGCTCTGCACTGGCTCCCTGTAAAATCAAGAATCACATTTAAAATCCTTCTTCTCACCTACAAAGCCTTAATTGGTGATGCACCATCTTATCTTAAGAGCTTATAGTACCAAATTACCCCGTTAGAGAGCTCATAGTACCATATTACCCACTAGAGAGCTCATAGTACCATATTACCCCACTAGAGAACTTATAGTACCATATTACCCCACTAGAGAGCTTATAGTACCATATTACCCACTAGAGAACTTATAGTACCATATTACCCACTAGAGAACTTATAGTACCATATTACCCACTAGAGAACTTATAGTACCATATTACCCACTAGAGAACTTATAGTACCATATTACCCACTAGAGAACTTATAGTACCATATTACCCCACTAGAGAGCTCATAGTACCATATTACCCCACTAGAGAACTTATAGTACCATATTACCCCACTAGAGAGCTCATAGTACCATATTATTCCACTAGAGAGCTCATAGTACCATATTATTCCACTAGAGAGCTAATAGTACCATATTACCCCACTAGAGAGCTTATAGTACCATATTATTCCACTAGAGAGCTTATAGTACCATATTACCCCACTAGTAGCACTGTACATATTTGTACATAATGAACAGCTTGTCTTTTGTCAATAAACTCACCTATTTGAGTCTACAGTCCAGCACTTCCTCCAAAGCCACTACACAGAGTAGTGTGGTGTTGTCAGGGCAGAGGACGAGCAAAGCTCAGTCTGTTCCGATGTTCTATTAATAGTTGCCTATATTTGGATTTGGTCTCGGGGATATGACAACTGCTCAGCGGGTCTCTGTTCTCTTATTACCAAATATAAGCTCAAACTAAACTAAACCACCGAAGGTTACTGTCTTTCCTTGGTGTTTTAAAACAACCTTCGTCAGAAAAGGACAGATACATTTCAAATATATACTTTCAGTGAATTGCCATAACAGGCTGTAGGCTTGCCTCCTGCTATAAGCCTGCCTCCTGCTATAGGCCTGCCTCCTGCTATAGGTCTGCTGAAGACCTAAATCCTGCTATAGACCTGCCTCCTGCTGTAGGTCTGCTATAGACCTGCCTCTTGCTATAGGCCTGCCTCCTGCTGTAGTTCTGCTATAGACCTGCCTCCTGCTATAGGTCTGCCTCCTGCTATAGGTCTGCAGCTTCCACTTTCAGTTCGGGGGGCAGGCACGGTCACCTCATTTAAGAGTAGACTTAAGACTTTCCTCTTTGATGGCGCTTATAGTTAGGGCTGTTTCAGGCTTATAGTTAGGGCTGGCTCAGGTTTGCCCTGGTCCAGCCCCTAGATATGCTGCTATAGGCCTAGACTGCTGGGGGACATCTTAGGATACACTGAGCTCCTCCTCTCCTTTTCTTCCTCTTTTTGCTCCTCCTCTCCTCCTCTTCACCTCTTCTTTCTCTCCTTCTGGATAAATGATTGTCTCTTCAATGCATATTACTAACTCTACTTTCTTTTTCCATGGATTCGTGGCTGCCTGGAACCAGGGGGAGGACCGGGGTCCTCCCCCTGGCCCTGCTGATGCAACCATGGCCCTGCTGATGCAACTGGCCTGGAGCCGTCCTGCCAGCTGCCATGGCCCTGCTTTCTCCTCCCACTGCCCCTGGGATGCCCCTCCTCTCTACCTCCTTCTGCTTAATGGATCGTGGCTATCTGGATCATGGACCATGCATACTACTCATTATATGAATCATTTCTGTCACATTCATTGAATGTGCTGTAACTCCGTTACGTTATTCATTCTGGCCACATGACATCTAATGCTTCTGTCCATCCGGGGAGAGGCATCCTCCTCTGTTGCTCTCCCTCAGGTTTCTTCCACTTTGTTCCCTGTGAAAGGGTTTTTACTATCTTTTTGGGGGAGTTTTTCCTGATCCGATGTGAGGTCCCGGGACAGGGATGTCATGTGTACAGATTGTAAAGCCCTCCGAGGCAAACTTGTATTTGTGATGTTGGGCTATACAAAATAAACTGAATTGAATTGAACTGTAGACCTAAATCCTGCTATAGAACTGCCTCCTGCTATAGGTCTGCTGTAGACCTAAATCCTGCTATAGACCTGCCTCCTGCTATAGGTCTGCTGTAGACCTAAATCTTGCTATAGGTCTGCCGTAGACCTAAATCCTGCTATAGACCTGCCTCCTGCTATAGGTCTGCCTCCTGCTATAGGTCTGCTGTAGACCTAAATCCTGCTATAGACCTGCCTCCTGCTATAGGTCTGCTGTAGACCTAAATCCTGTTATAGACCTGCCTCCTGCTGTAGGTCTGCTATAGACCTGCCTCCTGCTATAGGTCTGATATAGACCTGCCTCCTGCTATAGACCTGCCTCCTGCTGTAGACCTGCCTCCTGCTATAGGCCTGCCTCCTGCTGTAGTTCTGCTATAGACCTGCCTCCTGCTATAGGTCTGCTGTAGACCTAAATCCTGCTATAGACCTGCCTCCTGCTATAGGTCTGCTGTAGACCTAAATCCTGCTATAGACCTGCCTCCTGCTGTAGGTCTGCTATAGACCTGCCTCCTGCTATAGGCCTGCCTCCTGCTATAGACCTGCCTCCTGCTGTAGACCTGCCTCCTGCTATAGGTCTGCTATAGACCTAAATCCTGCTATAGACCTGCCTCCTGCTATAGGCCTGCCTCCTGCTATAGGTCTGCTGTAGACCTAAATCCTGCTATAGACCTGCCTCCTGCTGTAGGTCTGCTATAGACCTGCCTCCTGCTATAGACCTGCCTCCTGCTGTAGACCTGCCTCCTGTTGTGGTTCTGCTATAGACCTGCCTCCTGCTGTAGTTATGCTATAGACCTGCCTCCTGCTGTAGTTATGCTGTTGACCTGCCTCCTGCTATAGGTCTGCTATAGACCTGCCTCCTGCTATAGACCTGCCTTCTGCTGTAGACCTGCCTCCTGCTGTAGACCTGCCTCCTGCTGTAGTTCTGCTGTTGACCTGCCTCCTGCTATAGGTCTGCTATAGACCTGCCTCGTGCTATAGACCTGTCTTCTGCTGTAGACCTGCCTCCTGCTGTAGACCTGCCTCCTGCTATAGGTCTGCTATAGACCTGACTCCTGCTGTAGTTATGCTATAGACCTGCCTCCTGCTGTAGTTCTGCTGTAGATCTGCCTCCTGCTATAGGTCTGCTATAGACCTGCCTCCTGCTGTAGACCTGCCTCCTGCTATAGGCCTGCCTCCTGCTGTAGTTCTGCTATAGACCTGCCTCCTGCTATAGGTCTGCCTCCTGCTATAGGTCTGCTGTAGACCTAAATCCTGCTATAGACCTGCCTCCTGCTATAGGTCTGCTGTAGACCTAAATCCTGCTATAGACCTGCCTCCTGCTATAGGTCTGCTGTAGACCTAAATCCTGCTATAGGTCTGCTGTAGACCTAAATTCTGCTATAGGTCTGCTGTAGACCTAAATCCTGCTATAGACCTGCCTCCTGCTGTAGGTCTGCTATAGACCTGCCTCCTGCTGTAGTTATGCTATAGACCTGCCTCCTGCTATAGGTCTGCTATAGACCTGCCTCCTGCTATAGACCTGCCTTCTGCTGTAGACCTGCCTCCTGCTGTAGACCTGCCTCCTGCTGTAGTTCTACTGTTGACCTGCCTCCTGCTATAGGTCTGCTATAGACCTGCCTCGTGCTATAGACCTGTCTTCTGCTGTAGACCTGCCTCCTGCTGTAGACCTGCCTCCTGCTATAGGTCTGCTATAGACCTGCCTCCTGCTGTAGTTATGCTATAGACCTGCCTCCTGCTGTAGTTCTGCTGTAGACCTGCCTCCTGCTATAGGTCTGCTATAGACCTGCCTCCTGCTGTAGACCTGCCTCCTGCTATAGGTCTGCTATAGACCTGCCTCCTGCTATAGACCTGCCTCCTGCTGTAGACCTGCCTCCTGCTATAGACCTGCCTCCTGCTATAGGCCTGCCTCCTGCTGTAGTTCTGCTATAGACCTGCCTCCTGCTATAGGTCTGCCTCCTGCTATAGGTCTGCTGTAGACCTAAATCCTGTTATAGACCTGCCTCCTGCTATAGGTCTGCTGTAGACCTAAATCCTGCTATAGACCTGCCTCCTGCTGTAGGTCTGCTATAAACCTGCCTCCTTCTATAGGTCTGATATAGACCTGCCTCCTGCTATAGACCTGCCTCCTGCTGTAGACCTGCCTCCTGCTGTAGGTCTGCTATAGACCTGCCTCCTGCTATATACCTGCCTCCTGCTGTAGACCTACCTCCTGTTGTGGTTCTGCTATAGACCTGCCTCCTGCTGTAGTTATGCTATAGACCTGCCTCCTGCTGTAGTTATGCTATAGACCTGCCTCCTGCTGTAGTGCTGCTGTTGACCTGCCTCCTGCTATAGGTCTGCTATAGACCTGCCTCCTGCTATAGGTCTGCTATAGACCTGCCTCCTGCTATAAACCTGCCTTCTGCTGTAGACCTGCCTCCTGCTGTAGATCTGCCTCCTGCTATAGGTCTGCTATAGACCTGCCTCCTGCTGTAGTTCTGCTATAGACCTGCCTCCTGCTGTGGTTCTGCTATAGACCTGCCTCCTGCTGTAGTTATGCTATAGACCTGCCTCCTGCTATAGACCTGCCTTCTGCTATAGACCTGCCTCCTGCTGTAGACCTGCCTCCTGCTGTGGTTCTGCAATAGACTTGCCTTCTGCTGTAGTTATGCTACAGACCTGCCTCCTGCTGTAGTTCTGCTGTAGACCTGCCTCCTGCTATAGATCTGCTAGAGACCTGCCTCCTGCTATAGACCTGCCTCCTGCTGTAGACCTGCCTCCTGCTATAGGTCTGCTGTAGACCTAAATCCTGATATAGACCTGCCTCCTGCTATAGGTCTGCTGTAGACCTAAATCCTGCTATAGACCTGCCTCCTGCTATAGGTCTGCTGTAGACCTAAATCCTGCTATAGGTCTGCTGTAGACCTAAATCCTGCTATAGACCTGCCTCCTGCTGTAGGTCTGCTATAGACCTGCCTCCTTCCATAGGTCTGATATAGACCTGCCTCCTGCTGTAGACCTGCCTCCTGTTGTGGTTCTGCTATAGACCTGCCTCCTGCTGTAGTTATGCTATAGACCTGCCTCCTGCTGTAGTTATGCTATAGACCTGCCTCCTGCTATAGACCTGCCTTCTGCTATAGACCTGCCTCCTGCTGTAGACCTGCCTCCTGCTGTGGTTCTGCTATAGACCTGCCTTCTGCTGTAGTTATGCTATAGACCTGCCTCCTGCTATAGACCTGCCTCCTGCTATAGACCTGCCTTCTGCTATAGACCTAGACCTGCCTCCTGCTGTAGACCTGCCTCCTGCTATAGGTCTGCTATAGACCTGCCTCCTGCTGTAGTTATGCTATAGACCTGCCTCCTGCTGTAGTTCTGCTGTAGACCTGCCTCCTGCTATAGGTCTGCTATAGACCTGCCTCCTGCTGTAGACCTGCCTCCTGCTATAGGTCTGCTATAGACCTGCCTCCTGCTATAGACCTGCCTCCTGCTGTAGACCTGCCTCCTGCTATAGACCTGCCTCCTGCTATAGGCCTGCCTCCTGCTATAGGTCTGCCTCCTGCTATAGGTCTGCTGTAGACCTAAATCCTGCTATAGACCTGCCTCCTGCTATAGGTCTGCTGTAGACCTAAATCCTGCTATAGGTCTGCTGTAGACCTAAATCCTGCTATAGACCTGCCTCCTGCTGTAGGTCTGCTATAGACCTGCCTCCTTCTATAGGTCTGATATAGACCTGCCTCCTGCTATAGACCTGCCTCCTGCTGTAGACCTGCCTCCTGCTGTAGGTCTGCTATAGACCTGCCTCCTGCTATATACCTGCCTCCTGCTGTAGACCTACCTCCTGTTGTGGTTCTGCTATAGACCTGCCTCCTGCTGTAGTTATGCTATAGACCTGCCTCCTGCTGTAGTTATGCTATAGACCTGCCTCCTGCTGTAGTGCTGCTGTTGACCTGCCTCCTGCTATAGGTCTGCTATAGACCTGCCTCCTGCTATAGGTCTGCTATAGACCTGCCTCCTGCTATAGACCTGCCTTCTGCTGTAGACCTGCCTCCTGCTGTAGACCTGCCTCCTGCTATAGGTCTGCTATAGACCTGCCTCCTGCTGTAGTTCTGCTATAGACCTGCCTCCTGCTGTGGTTCTGCTATAGACCTGCCTCCTGCTGTAGTTATGCTATAGACCTGCCTCCTGCTGTAGTTCTGCTATAGACCTGCCTCCTGCTATAGACCTGCCTTCTGCTGTAGACCTGCCTCCTGCTGTAGACCTGCCTCCTGCTGTAGACCTGCCTCCTGCTATAGGTCTGCTATAGACCTGCCTCCTGCTGTAGTTCTGCTATAGACCTGCCTCCTGCTGTAGTTATGCTATAGACCTGCCTCCTGCTATAGACCTGCCTTCTGCTATAGACCTGCCTCCTGCTGTAGACCTGCCTCCTGCTGTGGTTCTGCAATAGACTTGCCTTCTGCTGTAGTTATGCTATAGACCTGCCTCCTGCTGTAGTTCTGCTGTAGACCTGCCTCCTGCTATAAATCTGCTATAGACCTGCCTCCTGCTATAGACCTGCCTCCTGCTGTAGACCTGCCTCCTGCTATAGGTCTGCTGTAGACCTAAATCCTGCTATAGACCTGCCTCCTGCTATAGGTCTGCTGTAGACCTAAATCCTGCTATACGTCTGCTGTAGACCTAAATCCTGCTATAGACCTGCCTCCTGCTGTAGGTCTGCTATAGACCTGCCTCCTTCCATAGGTCTGATATAGACCTGCCTCCTGCTGTAGACCTGCCTCCTGTTGTGGTTCTGCTATAGACCTGCATCCTGCTGTAGTTATGCTATAGACCTGCCTCCTGCTGTAGTTATGCTATAGACCTGCCTCCTGCTATAGACCTGCCTTCTGCTATAGACCTGCCTCCTGCTGTAGACCTGCCTCCTGCTGTGGTTCTGCTATAGACCTGCCTTCTGCTGTAGTTATGCTATAGACCTGCCTCCTGCTATAGACCTGCCTCCTGCTATAGACCTGCCTTCTGCTATAGACCTGCCTCCTGCTGTAGACCTGCCTCCTGCTGTGGTTCTGCTATAGACCTGCCTTCTGCTGTAGTTCTGCTGTAGACCTGCCTCCTGCTATAGATCTGCTATAGACCTGCCTCCTGCTATAGACCTGCCTCCTGCTGTAGACCTGGCTCCTGCTATAGGTCTGCTGTAGACCTAAATCCTGCTATAGGTCTGCTGTAGACCTAAATCCTGCTATAGACCTGCCTCCTGCTGTAGGTCTGCTATAGACCTGCCTCCTTCTATAGGTCTGATATAGACCTGCCTCCTGCTGTAGACCTGCCTCCTGCTGTAGGTCTGCTATAGACCTGCCTCCTGCTATAGACCTGCCTCCTGCTGTAGACCTGCCTCCTGTTGTGGTTCTGCTATAGACCTGCCTCCTGCTGTAGTTATGCTATAGACCTGCCTCCTGCTGTAGTTCTGCTATAGACCTGCCTCCTGCTATAGACCTGCCTTCTGCTGTAGACCTGCCTCCTGCTGTAGACCTGCCTCCTGCTATAGGTCTGCTATAGACCTGCCTCCTGCTGTGCTTCTGCTATAGACCTGCCTCCTGCTGTAGTTATGCTATAGACCTGCCTCCTGCTATAGACCTGCCTTCTGCTATAGACCTGCCTCCTGCTGTAGACCTGCCTCCTGCTGTGGTTCTGCTATAGACCTGCCTTCTGCTGTAGTTATGCTATAGACCTGCCTCCTGCTGTAGTTCTGCTGTAGACCTGCCTCCTGCTATAGATCTGCTATAGACCTGCCTCCTGCTATAGACCTGCCTCCTGCTGTAGACCTGCCTCCTGCTATAGGTCTGCTGTAGACCTAAATCCTGCTATAGACCTGCCTCCTGCTATAGGTCTGCTGTAGACCTAAATCCTGCTATAGGTCTGCTGTAGACCTAAATTCTGCTATAGGTCTGCTGTAGACCTAAATCCTGCTATAGACCTGCCTCCTGCTGTAGGTCTGCTATAGACCTGCCTCCTTCTATAGGTCTGATATAGACCTGCCTCCTGCTATAGACCTGCCTCCTGCTGTAGACCTGCCTCCTGCTGAAGGTCTGCTATAGACCTGCCTCCTGCTATAGACCTGCCTCCTGCTGTAGACCTGCCTCCTGCTGTTGGTCTGCTTTTGACCTGCCTCCTGCTATAGACCTGCCGCCTGCTGTAGGTCTGCTTTTGACCTGCCTCCTGCTATATACCTGCCTCCTGCTGTAGACCTGCCTCCTGTTGTGGTTCTGCTATAGACCTGCCACCTGCTGTAGGTCTGCTTTTGACCTGCCTCCTGCTATATACCTGCCTCCTGCTGTAGACCTGCCTCCTGTTGTGGTTCTGCTATAGACCTGCCTCCTGCTTTAGTTATGCTATAGACCTGCCTCCTGCTGTAGTTCTGCTGTTGACCTGCCTCCTGCTATAGGTCTGCTATAGACCTGCCTCCTGCTATAGACCTGCCTTCTGCTGTAGACCTGCCTCCTGCTGTAGACCTGCCTCATGCTATAGGTCTGCTATAGACCTGCCTTCTGCTGTAGACCTGCCTCCTGCTATAGACCTGCCTTCTGCTGTAGACCTGCCTCCTGCTATAGACCTGCCTTCTGCTGTAGACCCGCCTTCTGCTGTAGACCTGCTATAGACCTGCCTCCTGCTGTAGTTATGCTATAGACCTGCCTCCTGCTATAGACCTGCCTTCTGCTATAGACCTGCCTCCTGCTGTAGACCTGCCTCCTGCTGTGGTTCTGCTATATACCTGCCTTCTACTGTCTCCTGCTGTAGACATGTTTCCTGCTGTAGTCCTGTCTCCTGCTGTAGGTCTGCCTGCTGCTGTTAGCATGCTTTCTGCTGTAGGCATGCTACCTGCTTAGGGTGACCATATCCATAACACCAAAAAGGAGGACACTATGCCGTATTTTATGAGGCTGTGAATAATTGCATAGGAGGGGTGCAGTTTGATTTTATTAAGTGTGAAGAGAGGCGATGTGAGCCCTTTTTACTGTAATTGATCTCCTTGGAGCATGCCCTGCTTTATCAATTAATTAATATGTATTTTTTATTTTTAATATATATATATATATATACATATATATATATATATATGTATATATATATATATATATATATATATATATATATATATATATATATATATATATATTAGGCGTTAAAAACGCGTGAACGTGCCCAAACTATTAACAGCGTTAATTATTTGATCATGCGTTAACTACTTGTTTGTTGTTGTTTTTTTGCATTGGGAGGGGCTTAATGCTGCCGCACACAGGTGCTGCACTTTAAATCTCGACCGGCTTGTTGCCATCAGACTGAAGCACGCCTTGTTCTGTAGTTTCTGTCCTCAACGAGCACAGAGCTCTCACAGGAGCCTCGCTGCAGTGTCCACATCCAGAGAGAACATTAATCGCGCATGCACAAAGCCGCCGCTGAGATACCCGTTAGCTGTCCTTCACATCTCCACCTCATTCAACCAGACTTCATGCTCTTGTTCAAGACAACACAGACTGGACTTTTCTCACTGAGTAAGAAACACTGAACTGAACAAGATCAAAAGCACTTATCGCTTTTGCATAAAGTTAATCATTTGCTGGTCTTTAACATGCATCTTTAAGGTAAGCAACAAACTGAACATGACAAAAGAAGGAGTGGCTTGTCCCTCACAGGGACCCTTACTACTGAACATGACAAAAGAAGGAGGGGCTTGTCCCTCACAGGGACCCTTACTACTGAACATGACAAAAGAAGGAGGGGCTTGTCCCTCACAGGGACCCTTACTACTGAACATGACAAAAGAAGGAGGGGCTTGTCCCTCACAGGGACCCTTACTACTGAACATGACAAAAGAAGGAGGGGCTTGTCCCTCACAGGGACCCTTACTACTGAACATGACAAAAGAAGGAGGGGCTTGTCCCTCACAGGGACCCTTACTACTGAACAGTATTATGTTGTTCCCTGATAAAAGACAAATGTTCTTCAGCATGATATTAAGCTGTTTCACATTAAAATAAAATAGTCTATATCATCTGAAAATAAATACAATATTTAATTGAATGACCAGTCATACACAAAAATTACATTACAGCAAGGCATTACAAAAATAAAATACATCATTTTTTTCTTCCCTAGCATATATTTTTGATTTATATACTGTTGTTAACTTGCTGTTGCTCCAGAGGACCTGTTATATTGTTCTGATAACATTACTTTAAAATAAAAGCATATATATATATATATATATATATATATATATATATATATATATATATATATATATATATATATATATATATAAATAAACAGTGGTGTATAATGTACCCAAAAGCTGTACTTGAGTAAAAATAAAGATACCTTATTGGAAAATGACCTCAAGTGAAAGTCACCTATTATAATACTACTTGAGTAAAAGTCTTGAAGTATCTGATATTTTCTGTACTTAAGTATCAAAAGTATTTTTCTGAGATAAAATGTACTTAAGTATTGAAAGTACAAGTAAATGCTGTAAATAAAAAAGCAAAGGGTCAGAATTTATTTCTTTTTTTTTGAGAATTATGAAGTTTATTATTATAAGTGCTGTGGCCACCATGACCAAGGACAAGGAGTTGTGTTGAAAGTAATTGGGTTGGTTGTGATCCATCCAGGAGCAACAATGTTCAACATAATATATTGTACATGAGTATACCTTTGCATCTACTATGAACTTATCATCATAATTCTCCAAAAAGCAATATGACACTATGAAGGAGTTTTAACAGTGCGTTTTTAAGTATGCTCATTCTGCCCGGTCGCACAGAATGAAAACAAATTCACAAAAAAAAATCAAGGACAAAAAGATGTTTTACTTTGAAAAATGACCGGAAACCTCAGACAGAACATCTTGACACATGTCAGGAGGTTACGTGTATATGTTACCCCAAAAATGAAACTTAAAAGTCTGTTTTAACTCTGCTGGTGTTCTGGATTACAACCAAGGCAGAATATCCTGAAATTGCATAAAAAGCTCTGAAAACCTACCTCTATTTCCAACATCCTGTCTTTGTGAAAGCGGGTTATAAATTACTGAGTAGATTGGACATAAAGGTTTAAGTAACGGAGTAGACTGGACATAACAAACACACGTCGGGCGTCGTTGTCTTCTGTCTCCCCGAGATTGGACCCGGTCCGTGATAATATTGTTATTGTTGAACGTAACTGGTCCGTGGCGTAATAAAGGTTTGGGACAGCTGGACTAGAGGAGGTAGAGGAATAATTGCATAATATTATTGTGACTCGCCAAACCTGCTTGCGGGGAGTCTGTGTTCCACCACAGTCCCCGATGTTGGCCATGATTCTTATTTTTCTTCTAATGCTGTGTTCACACCGATCGCGACACGATTACATGCAAAGTCAATGAACAGACGCGCTAGGTTGCGAAGGCGCGAAAAGAGCGAAGGACGTGGCGTGGCACGACAAGAGTTGAAATTCGCTTGATTCATAGTTGCGTCAGCCAATCAGCGTTGAGAAGCTCCGCCCGTCACCACCGCCGTCTTGCCGTAGCTGAATCAAACTGCTGCTGGTCCTGTAGTAGCGCTGGTAGCGGCCGTCATTCAGACGCTGTTGTGGGACTACGGATAATATTAATACACCATAGAGTTTGATGTTCCGACGTATGTGGAATTTACACAACAACAATAAAGCATAACGAGTGGTTATTTCCATGGTGGATGAAGGAAACGGTAACTGTTTTTACGGAGATAAGCCAGACACAGTTCCTGGAGGAGTCGGTGAAATTCACCGAGCTGTGTGCGGCTACGGATGATGTTATGAACCCAAACACGAGGGCGTTTCATGTTCCGACATGTTTGGGACTTCCACAACAAGTATAAAGCAGAACTAGTGGTTATTTATTCCATGGTCGATACCGGAAAAGATCAGTCTTTTTCACGGAGAGAAGTGACGGCGATAAGCCACGCCCCCTTTGTCGCGGCGCGATTTGTCTTTGTCGCGTTTGGTGTGAACACTCTCTTTTCACTCGCACGACGAAACTGAAAAGGTAAGCGCGACGCAACAAATCGTGTCACGTTCGGTGTGAACACAGCATAAACATAGGTTTGATTTTGTAGCGAGTAACTAAGGTTTCAGGGGAAATGTATCAGCATAAAAGTATCAGTTTTCTTTGCAAAATGTAGTGAAGTAAAAGTCAACAGAAACATAAATAGTAAAGTAAATTACAGATATCCAAAACAACGACTTAAGTACAGTAACAAAGTATTTCTACTTCGTTACTATACACCACTGTATTATATATATATATATATATATATATATATATATATATATATATATATATATATATATATATATATATAATCTCTGCTTGCATTCCTCTGATTTCATGTGTTTGTGTGTTAATCCTTATTGTTGTTATGTAAATGTATTTATCCGGCTGAACACTCAGTTGTTTACCTTATCATTAGGCTCCTTCGAGATGAGCCAGTTGCAGAATCGATCAGCGGTGATCGGCGCGCAATGCATGCTGGCTAGATTTGTGTCGACTTGCTCCCCACTTGCTCCCACGTCATGCACACGTGATCAACGATGCTCTCACGAGATCAAGCCGGCCGTCGATTTCAGAGTCAGCCGCCGCAGTAGCTCTCCACGGACTGCATGGCCCAGTGCATGATGGGAAACGCCTGGCTGTCGCCACATCAGAGCTGATTGGCTCTTAGTTCTGACAGCAAACACCACGTGTTGAAGAAAATCCTTATTTTATGTGTAGTTGTAATACTTAACGCTGGATTGTTGACTATTCGTCTCATGTTTAATCTTAAAACATATCTTGTGTGGTTGATAATACAAAATCGTATTTATACAACACATATCTAAATGAGTAATGTATTTCACAGGCAGACATAAAAAGAACAAAAGATGTAGCTTTTCATACATTTCTACATAAATATATATTTACAAACACATATGAATGAATCCAAACATGATCCGTAAACTACAAGACAAATGTTCGGAACTAACAGGAAGTCATTTTTTCTGTGACTTCCTGTGTTTACTTTGAAGGCAGCTGAAAACTGCCCGACTTGATCGCAGTTTATTGTCAACGCCTCCTGCTGCGGCCGCTGCTCTCTGGACTCCAGGCGAGGCGCAGCTCTAACGAACAAAACGTACACGGACCAACGATCCTATTATTTTGACCTTCTATGCGTTTAAGCCTGCGCCAGTGTGCTGCAGCAGTGTTGCGCAGTATTGACTTTCCTCAACACTTCTCCAGGAGCCGGAAACAAAACAAGTCTGTCATGTGATTTTCTGCTCGTGCCAGTCTTTGCCTCTTGTCTAGTGTGTAACAAAGCTAGCTATAAAGTCTATTCAACAGTATTCAAAGAAGGTAACTTATGTGAACCCATTTTATGTTTCGATTGATTTCATTCTTGTTTTACAGAGGTTAACTTAAGCAGTTAGTAGTTCAGCAAAGAAAGAGACCGACGGCAACATATCCCCAGTTACCTTGTTGGTTAGCTATAATGCTTTTGTCCAGGTCTTCCATGTCGTATAATGTAATACTATGCTAACGCAGTTTTCTCCCCGCAGAGCGGCCTGGATACAACGGTAACCCTCGGATAACATGGCTGATGTGAGTATAGCACGTCTGCCTAGAATCCCCGCAAATAAAACACACGTTATTTAACGTTCCAGCAAATTAAAAAGGAGCATGTATGTGGTGTAAAAAGCATTTCGGCAACATGCAGCTCGAGGTCAAAAGCGACACGTATGAATGTATTGTTGCGTAACTTTGTAACCATGTTTGAGCAACATGGCG